>NC_133577.1:108926612-109232712 GCF_964106895.1 Numenius arquata
TATGACTCTTACTATTACTGTAATTTTTACTGTAGAACTGCACACAAAAGGAATGGAACACGTAGGTTACACAGCAGTGGTATGTATCACTCAGGTATTACTTCTTTGGAGAACATATATTTCCTTCCCATCTAAGTCCTGTAGCTTGTCAAGTTTCTTTAAATATTTCTCACGCTAAACTCTTTAATAAGATCTACAGTACTAGTCTTGCCTTTTAAAAAACATTTTGTACTAAAAATTAATGTCAATTGTTTTTCTTCACACTTCACAGTTTACCAAATTCTTGAATTTATCTGTGTTACATTTTTGAAGCTTAGGCATATATCATAGAATAGTTTGGGTTGGAAGGGACCTTGAAAGGTCATCTAGTCCAACCCCCCTGCCATAAGCAGAGACATCTTCAACTAGATCAGGTTTCTCAGATATCCTTCCAACCTCCTTGAATATTCCCAGGGATGATGGCTCAGTCTTTCTGAGCAACCTGTTTCAGAGTTTCACCACCCTCACCATAAAAAATTTCTTCCTTATATCTACTCTAAATATTCCCTTTTTCAGTTTAAAGCCATTAGCCCTTGTTCTACCACAACAGCCCCTCCTAAAAAGTTTGCCTTCATTTTTCCTGTACTAAAGTACATCAGATATGGTTAAAAGGTTAAAAGATACAAAATTTATGCCTGTTCCAACATTTCCCATTGATTAACTAAGTGGCCTGATTGCAGAATATGTATTTTGCTGATGAACATGAAACTGAAATCATTGCCAGGTTAATAATTTAAGAGCCTCAATCTTCTTTATGAGCATGTGCATGGATATGTGAAGAGCTTATACAAACTATGAATGTAGTAATAAACATGGACTTGGCAAGGGACATAAAGAAAAACAAGAAAGGCTTCTACAGGTAGATTAACCAGAAAAGGAAGGTTAAAGAAAATGTACCCTCCCTAAAGAGCAGCAATGGGGAACTTGTATCAATGGAGGAAGAGAAGGCAGAAGTTCTCAATAATTTTTTTGCCTCAGTCTTCACTGGCAACCCCTCTCCTCCTAGCTCTTGTATTGATGGCCCACAAGTTGAGGATCCAGGTGACAAAGTCCATCCCACTATAACTGAAGGCATGGTACGTGATCACCTAAGGAATCTAAAGACATACAAGTCCATGGGACCTGATGAAATCCATCCCAGAGTCCTGAAGGAACTGGCTGATGAAGTTGCAAAACCACTTTCCATGATATTCGAAAAGTCATGGCAGTCAGGTGAAGTCCCTGCAGACTGGAAGAAAGGAAACATCACACCCATTTTTAAAAAGGGAAGAAAGGAGGACCCTGGGAACTACCGACCTGTCAGCCTCACCTCTGTGCCTGGGAAGATCATGGAGCAGATCCTTCTGGACGCCATGCTTGGGCACATGGAGGACAGGGGGATGATTCAGGACAGCCAACATGGCTTTACTAGGGGCAAGTCCTGCCTGACTAACCTAGTGGCCTTCTATGATAAAGTGACTAGGTCAGTAGACAAGGGGCGACCTATGGATGTAATCTATCTGGACTTCTGTAAGGCCTTTGACACAGTTCCTCACAACATTCTACTTGCCAAATTGGAGGGATACGGATTTGATGGGTGGACGGTTCGGTGGATAAGGAATTGGCTGAATGGTCGCACCCAGAGGGTGGTACTCAATGGCTTTAAGTCCAGATGGAGAGCAGTGACTAGTGGTGTCCCTCAAGGGTCCGTCCTGGGACCAGTACTGTTTAACATTTTTATCAAAGACATAGACAGAGGGATTGAGAGCACCATCAGCAAGTTTGCAGATGACACCAAGCTGTGTGGTGTTGTCGATACACCGGAGGGACGGGATGTCATTCAGAGGGACCTGGACAGGCTGGAGAGGTGGGCCCAGATGAACCTCATGAGGTTCAACAAAAGCAAGTGCAGGATTCTGCACCTGGGAAGAAACAATCCTCAGTATAAATACAGACTGGGGGATGAGGTATTAGAAAGCAGCCCTGAGGAAAGGGACTTGGGGGTGCTGATTGACGAGAAGCTGGACATGAGCAGGCAATGTGCTCTCGCAGCCCAAAAGGCCAATCACATCCTGGGCTGCATCAAAAGAAGTGTTGCCAGCAGATCCAGAGAGGTGATTCTGCCACTTTACTCTGCTCTGGTGAGACCTCACCTGGAGTACTGTGTGCAGGTCTGGAGCCCTCAATATAGAAAGGACATGGACCTGATGGAGCGGGTCCAGAGGAGGGCCACCAAAATGATCAGGGGGCTGGAGCACCTCTCCTATGAGGACAGGCTGAGGGAGCTGGGGTTGTTTAGCTTGGAGAAAAGGAGGCTCCGGGGAGACCTCATAGCGGCCTTCCAGTACCTGAGGGGGGCCTACAGGAAGGCTGGGGAGGGTCTGTTTACAAAGGCCTGCAGCGACAGGACGAGGGGCAATGGTTTTAAGCTGGAGAAGGGGAGATTTAGATTGGATATTAGGAAAAAATTCTTTACCGTTAGGGTGGTGGAACACTGGAACAGGTTGCCCAGGGAGGTGGTTGAGGCCCCTTCCCTTGAGATATTCAAGGTGAAGCTCGACGAGGCCCTGGGCAACCTGGTCTAGTAGGGGGTGTCCCTGCTGACTGCGGGGAGGTCGGACTAGATGACCTTTGGAGGTCCCTTCCGGCCTGGACCAATCTATGAATCTATGAATCTATGAATCTATGTCCAGAAGACATCCAAACTATATTGGAGAACCAAGAAGATGGGCTTGGAAGTGTCTTAAACAGAAGAAAAGGTGCTGGCTGGGGCTTCTAATAGGGTTGTGATGAAGAAGCAGACTGGAAAGAGATAATCTGATTTTTTTGAGGCTATGGCTGCTTAAATGAATCAAGAATCTAGTTAGTAAATATTCACCCATTAACTTTTTGTGCAAAATGGTTAAAAGCAGGCATTAACTTTCTAGAATCAGAAGCACTGTGTATAGACAGCTGGATACAAGAAGTAGCTGTCTGCTCTCAATTACTAAGGAAAGCAATAGAAATTTATAGCACTTTATATTTTCCAGGGTGAAAGTGGAAGTATATTTGAACTTTCTACCGGAAGATTCAAACAGAGGCACAACAAGTCCCACAAGAACTGAGTCCACTGTGACTTCATACACAGTTTCTGGCTATACTCAACCCAAACTAAAATGCAGAATTTAAGGAAACTAAGTAGCACTTATAAAAGTTGCCTTTGTCAATATATTGTTCATTCAGAGTTTTCTATTTATATTTTACATCTTATTTATATTAAATCTCACTCCAGTTAAATGACTGACAGATGTAGATTAAAAGTAAATATCTTATGGCTCAAACACCCCTGAGAAGCTGTTTTCAAAATTCTCATAAAGACCTTATTCTCTCTTCTCCCAGTTTCTTAGTCCTTTTTTCTAATCAGCCTGACCAGTTCACAAACAGTCAGTTACCAATATGTAGAAGTATCCTAGAAAGCTAATATTTATTACTAGATTGTTGCTAATTCAAGCTTTTGATATGCTCTTTCAGCAACAATTAGATTAAAAGATTAATGTATAAAATAGTCAAAGTTACTTCCCATGTCCCTGCAGTAAGGTTTTAAGCATCCTTCAAACTCAGGGGAAATCTTCCTTTCCCCGACTATAAATCTATGAAGCTTACTTTTAAAAAATAATTTGAATAAATAATTGAATAATAATTGAATCTTACTGGTATAACAAGTGATCATCCTCACTTTTCACTTTTCTCAATCAAGTGTCTTCAAGAGCTTGAGTGCTGCAAGCAGATAATAGTCTACTGACTGCTTCTTTATTTTCTTCTTTCTTATGTTTCAGTATTTTTAGTTCTGCATCTTCACTCTTACTTTTGCACAAAATAGCATTAGTGCTGTATACCCACAGGAGGAATGAATTCTCTATTGAGTTAATGTAATAAATACTTGGGGCTTTAATTTTTGGTAATTAAAGTCTTATTCATACTACATAACAAAGTGAGATTTTTTGTAAAGAGACCAATGCATTGACTGAGTACATTAAATATTTTCTGTAGAAATAAAAACAAAGCCCACTAGGTGATCCAATGCACTTTGTCTGACAGAAAAGGCACTTTTCTGCTTATAAGGACAAATTAAAATACTAAAGCTATTTCAGAAAGTAAGTAGATTTCAGCTTCTGTTTTTTCTTTTATTAGAGTTAAGAATAAAATATGGAAATTTTGAAAAGGTCTGTAAAATGAAATTCAGAGGGAAAAGATTTTGTTCTATAACACATTTTAAAACAAAGTGCCTGAGCCTTATATAATGAAACTTTGATTATTATATTTTAAAACCAAAGATATCTTAACATTGTCTAGCGTTTCAGTTTTAGCAAATCAATATTTTAATGTGGAAAAGTCTTCTATTGTGGAATTTATGGTTAACTAACTGCAAAATTCTTTTGTCGTGTTTGAGGAAAATTGTTTCCTACATGGGGACAACCTCCTCCTCCCCCCAGCAGTTCCAAGAGAAGTAAATGGGAGAAAACGTTATTTTATTTTTTACAGTTATGGCAACTACTGTCCTATAACTCAAGCTGAAGCTTTCAAGGGGGAAGTTGTAGGAGAAAGACTAATGTGTGGGCTGAGAAATGAAGTCAGAGTGGTAACTGCTTTCAGGCAAGCAGCTTGGATCCTGAGACTGCTGCACAGTTTACAATGGAAAAATAAACAGATTTTTAGAACTTAAAGGAGATACAGTTGCAGGGCTGTAATGCACTGCGTGGAAGCAAGAGATACAAATGTGGCATGAACAGTGACATGGCAGTAAGTTTTATTTAAGTTTTAGCATAATGGTGACTGTGTGGGTACAAAGCTGAAATTACATCTATACAATTTTCTTCTTCATCAACTCTGAATCAAGAACATTCTGCACTCAGATTTCAGAGTATCTTTTGACTTAAACAATAAACTGTTACTTTGATTTTGTCTCTTCCTTTTTGTGTTTTTTGTTTTTTTGTTTGTTTGTTTTGTTTATTTCTTTGTTTGATTGGCGAGGAAGGGAGACAGAATGAAGACAACAAGTTTATCTGCTTTTCACATTGTTTATTTTAGTGATTTGCACTTAAAAAGTTGTTTCTGAGCATCCATTGGAACTGGGTTCATTCTCACTTCCAAATCCCCTCCCCATGATTTCCAGAGCAGTAGACTCCTTCCCAGATGTAAAACACATAGTTAGGAAGTCTATCATTTCCAGTTATAACATCTGTGATCAGTAGACTCTCCCAGAGAGAAGTGAAGGCGAGCTGTACAGCCACATCATTAACCAGCCACACTGGTGAGACAGCAGTATGTTGCTCCTGCCAGCCAGGCTCCATACACATTTGGCTGCTGGTCTATTACTTTCCCAATGGCCCCCTATGTTTTTCCTTCCCATGCTTTATTCATAGGATCCTTTCAATTTTCATGTTTGTTTTCATGTCAGAGCTTTATCTTTAACCTCTGTCACTTTCCATTCTTTTATAGTCCCTGTGTGCATTTTCCTCCTATATTTTCTGACTATTCAGTATTCTCTGGAACCTTCAGTGCAACTTTCCTTTTTCCTTCCTTTTTTTTGTTTGTTTTTGTTTGTTTTTGTTTTTGTTTGTTTGGGTTTTCTTTTCTTTTCTTTTCTTTTCTTTTCTTTTCTTTTCTTTTCTTTTCTTTTCTTTTCTTTTCTTTTCTTTTTTTCTTTTCTTTTCTTTTTTTCTTTTTTTTCTTTTTTCTTTTCTAATCTCTTTGCCTTTGATTAGGGTGATCTGGATCTGGATTAGCCTCTTGCCATTTTTTGTAGGTCTTCCTGCCATAAGAATTTGTGCACGTGTTCCCTCTCCCTTTCCTAGGTTCCCTCATTTTCCAGCCCTGGAAAAACACTTCTGATTCTTCTTATCTTCTCTTCCCTTTTCAGGACCTGTCATGGGCTCTGTGAGATTTCCCCTATTCTACTATTATTTCTACACAGGCAGAGAGTTAGTTTACCGGTGTCTTAAATTTCAAGAGAATGATGGGCCATTAGAAAGCTCTATGATCTACAGGCAATTACAATTATCCTTGCTAGGGTATTAAATCCCTAACAACCATGACCATTACTTTTCCGCTTCTGATTTTCTTCTACGGTAATGCAAGACTATCCATCACTTATCTCTCCATTGTTTTGGTGTTACTTCACTGATCATTAAATACCCTGCTCTGCTAAACATTGTCATTATTCTATTTTTTTTTTTTGTCCTTCACTCTTTTCTTCCCCCTGTTTTCTTCAAAACTTTCTTTAAGTTGGTGATTTTTTCCATTGTAACAATGATGGCACAATTAGAATGGAGAATGCAGATACAGTTGTCTACAATAAAATATTTATGCATCACATTGACGTTAGTTTAAATGCTGTGCCAACACAGCAGCACCCCACTCGACTTTGTTCTGCATTTGTGCTGTTGAGCAGATCCTCACTTCAGTGAAAACACTAACTTTATGCTCAGCTTCAGAATTTTTCTCTAAAAGCTTTCATACGTGATTGGTCCTTGTATTGTTTCTGGAGGTATAGGAGATGCAAATTTCTTGGCCAGGGAACCAGCAACTTCCAGAACAGACGGAGTATGTTTGACAGAAGAATCCTGCAAGAGTGTATGTCATAGCACAAATCTGTGACATATAGGCAACTCTGAGTGAGCTTCTTTAGGTATCAGAAGTACAGCATAGCTACTCTCGGGTATCACAGTTCACTCTTAAAGATAAATACATAACTTCTCATCATCTTATGTTTTTTCTCAACTTATAAAATGTGAACAAAACTTGTCTGATTTATTTGTGCGATTCAGTAAGGAGGATTCAATAATGCTTTCTGTGCTTTGGTTACACATCTGAGAAACAACTGCAGTCATCACCTGTTGCAATTCTGGTATTTTCTATACTCATGTTCATAGTTTGGGGTCTTTTGCTCTCAACGTTCTGTCCTGTGACTGAAAGTTCAACCATCACACAGTCGATTTTCTCTGTGCTCTGTCTTGACCATTGACATAGAGCACCCATTAGTCCCTGTGGAGGTTTTCTATTACATATATTCACTTTCCAAGTAATATGTCAAGAATTCTGCCATATTATCCAGAGCACTTTATATCCACCTAATTGCAAAATACTTAGATTTTATTTCTGCAGTAATAATGGCAAATTGTTCCAATGTGATTTTCCTACTAGCATCCATAATGAGCTGATAAAAACCCCACCACAGAATTACATATTTTGACTACATAATATTAAAGCCAAAACATAGTCTAATCTAATTTAAATAAACCTTTGAATCTATTCTATTTCTTTATTATCACTACAGTTTTTTGTAATTAAAGTTATGTTATAATTGATACTCTGATTGCATTATGGTTCTATTTTTCTCCAAGTATTCCTGCAAACTTCTACAGGCAATAGGAGAATGGGGGAAAAAAAAAGAAAAAAGACTCCCTGAAAGCACTTAAAAAAACCCACAACAACCCTCCTCGGCTGTTAAGCTACCATTACCAAATGTTCTGTCATTAAGAAATTGTCTAAATCCCTGTTTCTCTCCATCAGAACAAGAGCTGTAAGCACTGTGTCTGCTAGAAAAGCAAGATGTGGGTGTTTTGGTGGGCTGTGTATGTGGGAGTTACTTATCCAGTAGTTTTCTGTTTTTTAGGAAACTATTTTAAGGTTGAAAAGTTCACCCAACATATGTTTAGCAACTTGAAATACACCCATCACATTTTCTCGAACTTTCTTACTTCTACTACAGAAGCTTTCAAAGTATAAAAAAAAAGCTTCAAATAACTTTTTTTGCCTTTTTTTGCAACATTCCTGCAACATGGGAGATGAATTTACTTTCTGCCCCACAAGTTCTCTCACATTTTAAATGTTCCCATCTGTCACACATGCATTTTTTCTGAAGGTTAGCTTCTTCCTTTTCTTTCTGTGTTTCATATGCCGTCTCTGTCTTAAATAGGAAAATATTGAATTGTTTTCTTTTGAAAATCCTACTTTAGGTATTCCTGCTGTTCTATTGTTGAATTATAGATAGTTTATGGATTTTTTTCAGCATCACCACAGGCTGTGATCTTGTTTCATCTCACAAGCTAAATGGCATAGAGATTTATTATTTTATTTACTAAGTGTTAAAAATGGTCATATGCAGTATTTGGGTGGTAGATCTCAAAGGACAACGCGTATAGAGAATTCATGAGAAGCTGATCTCACATTCAAAACTACTTTAGTGCTAGTGAAAAATTAACATATTTGATTTATATAGGTAATTGAGAAGTATAGTTTACAATTAACTCAATTTTATGTCTTTTTGTTTGTCCATCCAGATTCTGTGTAGCTGCCATTTTTAGGTGAAAAATATAATTGAGATCTTGAGTACCATGGCAACTACAAATCTCCTAGCACTTTAGAGGAACAGGATTATTTATCCTACTTTAATGGACATATCCATTTGCCTGTTTGAATAGACTTTTTAATATTGTTTACGGTTCCTTCATTTTCATGTTATTATTAATTACTGCTTAGCATATTGCTGTGCTTAGAATATTGTCAGCTTTGAATGATAGCTCATAATTTTAAAACGAATGAAGTCATTCTAAATTCAAGGATTTTTTCATTAAACCTCATGCATTTAAAATAGCAAGGGTTTAGACAATATATTTTTCAGTCTTAAGCATGGCCATTGCATTATTATTTAGTTCTTCTATGGTGTCATCTGCTTGCGAAATTGTATATTCTATTTACTCAAGGCCTTATAGCAGCTTTCACTAAAACTTCCTTATTTAACAGAAAAACCTGATAGTCTTCTTGTAGAGGAGTCTCCTTTTCAAAATGTTATTACACTGTTTAGGTATCAAAATCCCTTTGAAAGTCTAATATACATTTTCATGAAGAACAACCTTGGACAATATTTTTTGAAATTATGCCACAGCAATCCATGTGATTCAATAGTTTGTGTATTAAAAAAGTTACATGTTGATAACATTTGCCCAAGGTTGTAAGATTTTTGCATATGTTAACAAGCCTCTGATGTGAACCCCTGTGTAATAATAACAGTCTTTGACACTTGTCGAGTCTTGTTCTACAACGCTTGTTTTGTACGCTAACATTACAGTGGAATTTGCATGATTCTTTAATATTGCTATGCATATTTCTTAGGGGAGCTAGACTTTGCAGATCTAATAAATTGGCAACAAGAGTGACTTGAAATGACTTGTTCTTGATTATAAACTGTTTATGACCTAACAATATTTTCAGTGGGATGCAGAAAAATTACTTATGCAATGATCATAATTTCAATTTTATCTATGTATGAACATTATTTATCTCCATTTTAACTGAGAACATTTTACATGCATTGTATTTTTGTATGATATTCACTTGAACAGAAGTCTGTCACTGATGTCTAGGACTTCAGCCATCATTTGTATAAAGATGTTTTGAGACCGCACACAAGACGGACTGAGACCTAGAGCTATAGTTTTGGTCACACAAATATTATAAATTGTCCAGTCTGACTTCTTCAGGGAACAGTAATCTCATGAATCCAGATTGACACAACATGCTAATAGCTTTTTGAGCTGATTGCTGTGACGGGTTTCCTAGTTTTTGTATGAATGGGAATCAACCTCAGGCTTTTATTATGATCCTTCTGCCTCTTGTGGAGCCACAGACTTTTAACGATGAGACTAGACACAGTTGTTATGAGAGTTTTGACATAATTTTGGGAGCCCTATGACTGACTTATCTTCACAAGTATTTTAAAAAGACTAGATTTGAGCTGCACTTGTAAGCCATCTGAATCGTACTAAAGTTTATGTATTTCGTTTATTATGTTTTCACTTTCACAAGACAATGACATTCTTTTTTGCAAATATTACATTTGGAGAAGTTATTAGACTCATGGTCATTTAAAATCATTGTTTAAGGTAGTTCACTCAACATAAATTATGTTTCTGATTCCAGGTGTAGTGGGCAGAAGGTATTTCTAATAGTGAGAGGTGACTTTGTAGCCCTGTATTAGGCATTACAAATCAAGATCATTATGGAAAAGCCAGAGACTGTTTCAGTGTATTTATGGCGAAAGCTACTTATTCAACAAGCAAGGAAATTTAACCAAAGAGGATCTTGTTTTTAAGAATCATGTTACTGCACTTTAGCTTTACAAGGTAAAGGCCATTCCCATCAGTTGTTTCTCTGTGGCACAGAATATTTACCTTTTGTGACCAAACGATAGAAAGAGTTAGTGACTTTTACAAGCAAGTATCATTACCCGGGGCCATGCTGGGTTCACTCATGACATAGGCTTCCCATTAATTTTCCAAACAAAAAGGAGGCATTTCATGAGCTTGGATCTGTACTTCAGAAATACCTTTGAGCTTAGCATCACTGTGATTATTTTACAAGCAAATTTTCCACTGTTGGCTGAAGAGCTCTTGGTAAACAGAGATTAAATATAATTTGACAGAACAGCTGGAAAATAAAAGAGCTTTTTTCCTTATCAACTACTTATCGTTGGTGCTGTAAGGCTGAGAGAAGTCTTAGTAACAATATTGAACTTGACAGCCATGATGGACAGACCAGAATCAAGAAACATTTTTAAAAAGTTTAAAATGTTGTTGGTTTTTTTTAATTTTTAAATTGACATGTTACACTATTTTTGATTGTCAGTTGCTGTCATCAGCAGTCAGGTAATGAGCCAGATGAAGTAAATGAAATGTCTCTCACTGATTTATCTTGTTTTAAGTAAGATCTTTATACTTGCTGGTGAAATACATGTTTTGCCAATCTAGGCAGTATTTTGAGAGTCAAGGGGGTAAAAGTGATATATTGTTTCTAACTTACAGCACCTCACGCCTAAAACACAAAAAGCAGCTCCTGCTAGGGCAATGCAAGCAGCTGTGTTCTGAAGTTTTCTATAGGAAATAAAAACACCAAGCCCCTTGTGTGAAAGACAATTGAGTGCTTCCCAACAAAAGGAAAGAAGTGACCTGCAGCTAGCATTGAGTGGTTTTTGGTGGTCATTAGCAGGCCCTTTCCTTTTTAAAAGACACACAGAGGAACAGCGTATCTTCTCTGTGGTTAAAGTATTGGATTCTTCAGAGCAGTGGGGATAAGTGGAATGCTTGCACTATATCTTGAGAAAGATTGACTTTTTTATGTGACTACTATTAAGCTTGAAACACAACAGAAAGCTGAGAAATGGCAGCATTTCATCCTTATGCCAATCACGGAGTTTCACTGCCTTAAGACCAGAAAGTAGAAGCAAGATGTTGCTATTTCTGGGTAATTTCCCTAGTCATAAAGTCCGAGAGTTATTTTCTCTCCTAATGGCCTTATGGCTCTTGTTCCCACAGCTGCAGCATTATGTTAATTTCCTGTAGGAGGCAGAAAGGAGAATGCACAGAATTATGAATTCTTCTTTACCATGCATGCAAAAGCATCTCAATTGTTTTGTGATCTTTATCAGCTGTCATTAAATTATTGTACAACATAAAAAGTAAATGTCCAACATCAGACCAATAGAGAGACATTTTGGTTCCAGGGTAATCTCATTTCTCCCACTAAGTCATTAAAGTTGTTTCTGTGTCCTATTCTTCTGACCATACTGACCTGCAGCCTCTTTCTCTCGGCCGTAACAAGAGCTGAGAACGAAAAGGCTTTTCTACCCCCAGTTGCTGTTCACCACAAGCTGATGCTTGCAGTGATCATCCCTCCTCTGCTCTAGTTTACAGCTCTCTGTATTGTAACTGTTACTGGAAAGTACAAGAGGTGTTTTCCTATCTGTGAGGAGGAGGTAACAGTAGCCTGCAGTGGTTGCTATCAGGAAGGTAAATACCACAGCAGATTATAAATGTTGTGCTTTATTAATTGTATGCTTCAGTATCTGGCATTTAAAGAGAAAATAGTGAAAAAAAGTCCATGATTGGGTAGAAAACCCTCTTGCAGTTAGAATCACAGAATGGTTTAGATTGAAGGGACCTTAAAGATCAGCTAGTTCCAACCCCTCTGCCATGGGCAGGGACACCTCCCACGAGACCAAGTTGCTCAAAGCTCCATCCAGCCCGGTCTTGAATACTTCCTGGATTGGGGCATCCACAACTTCTTTGGGCAACCTCCAGTGCATCACCACTTTCATATCGAAAAAGTTCTTCCTAATATCTAATCTAAATCTACCCTCTTTTAGTTTCAAGCCATTACCCCTTGCCCTATCATGTCCTTATCGTGCCCTTATCGTGCCCTTATAAAAAGTCCCTCTCCAGCTTTCTTGCAGGCTCCCTTTAAGTACTGGAAGGCTGCTAGAAGGTCTTGCCGGGACCTTCTCTTCTCCAGGCTGAACAATCCCAACTCTCTCAGCCTGTCTTCATAGAAGAGGTGCTCCAGCCCTTTGATCATCTTTGTGGCCCTTCACTGGACCTGTTCCAACAGGTCCATGTCCTTCCTGTTTTGAGGACTCCAAAGCTGGACACAGTACTCCAGGTGGAGTCTCATGAGAGCTGAGTAGAGAGGCAAAATCACCTTCTTCAATCTGCTGGCCACGCTTCTTTTGATGCAGCCCAGGATATGGTTGGCTTTCTGGGCTGCAAGAGCACATTGCTGGGTCACATAGAGCTTCTTATCAACCAACACCCCCAAATCCTTCTGCTCAGGGCTGT
Source organism: Numenius arquata (assembly GCF_964106895.1). Classification (NCBI taxonomy): domain Eukaryota; kingdom Metazoa; phylum Chordata; class Aves; order Charadriiformes; family Scolopacidae; genus Numenius; species Numenius arquata. The sequence goes on from NC_133577.1 coordinate 108,939,281, forward strand.
TCTTGATCCATTCTCTACCCAGCCTGTATTTGTGCATGGGATTGCCCATGTTGAGGACCTTCCACTTGGCCTTATTGAACTTCATGAGGTTTGCACAGGCCCATATCTCATGCGTCTCCAGGTCTCTCTGCATGGCAGTATCTGGGAGCAGTCTATTGGCCTAATAAGTGGGGTAAATATTCTACAGTCTTGAAGATGTTGGGTATTAGAGAAGGGGATGCAAGTAGTGACTCAGAGATAGTGAAATAAATATTTACAATATAATTGTAAAGCATTTACATTCGTTTTCTGATTTTTTTTTTACCTACTGTGCTTGTTAAATTATAGCATAACATATTTGGATTTATTCAGCTCTCCATACTTTAATATTTAGAAGATGCATAGTGTTAAAGCAATAAAAGATTAATTTGAGAACAGAGTTTTAATATTAAATGAAGACATAAAATACTATTGCTTTTAATATGCTTGCCAGTATTTACTTCTGAGATAGCAGTCAAAGACTCAAGGTAGTAACAAATCAAAACAAAATTCAATTAAAAATTTTAGAAATAAAATGCTATATAGTCTATTAATAATGTCAAATCCATCTCTTACTGTGAAGTTGCTCATGATATTTTTGGAATTTTAGAGGAAAGTAATGGTGTGAGTTCCACTTATTCTATGGAAAAATAGATTTCAATTTGCAAGCACTTTGGAATAATTTTCATACAAGATAAACAACAATATTCTGTTAAACTTTCAGAAAACAATCCACTTGCCACCTGAGAAATGGACTGGGATTTTTCTACATATGCAATATTTAGAAGTTTCCTATGTATGGAGTTGACAGTGACTTAATAAATGTGTGCTCATGTTATTAAGACTAATTACGAATAATCAGTGATAAATAACCGTGACATCTGTGGTTTTTAAGGAAGTAGATCATGGGAAATATCTCAAAGGACAAAAAGGAGATGATAAATAAAACATTATGATCTTCAGCTGAATTGCATAATACATAGAATAACTGCAGACAGGGTGAAGCGGGTGTTAAAAAAACATCACAAGATCTTTGTTTTGTTTTAGTGCAGAAGAAGAAAGATTTTAAAATCTTCTTGTGAGAAAAGACTTCACCACTCAAGTCCCATACAAAAAGAGACCTTCAGCTGGTCCAATTCAGTTGCCAGTTCAAGCTTAATTTTTCTACTATAGTCCGATGCAGTTCCTGACAGGACTGCACCTTTATGTTTCCTTTAAATCTGAAAGTGCTTATTAAAAAGTGAAAAGAGTGGAAATATTATATATGGTTATATTTACAATAAACACTGTTTTTAAGAATTCTTTAGCTTATTCAGCATCTTATTATGAGGTTATTTTTTGTTACATTTTCTATGCTAAATAATCTTCTGAAATATATTTTGTTTGTTTGTTTCTGAAATTTAAGAAGAAATGCATCTTGTCAGGTTGCAATGATTTATGTATGTTTAAGTTCCTCAGGTGGTCTCAAACCTAATATTCTCTTAGAATGGGTGGGACCACAATCCCCCAGTTGCTGTCTTTAGGTTCCAGGGATTCAGAGATGTGGGAAGAGTGATTACTGTTGAAAACTGAGGCAAAAAAAATAGGTAACAACCTTCTCCATGTTGGTTGTCACTAGTTTTTCTGTCTTACATTTTCTTTAATCTCGCTTTTCTGACCAATGTACCTGTAGAAGCTCTTGTTATTCTTCATTTCCCTTGCCAAGTTCAGCTCCAGCTGTGCCTTAGCTTTTCTAATCCCATCCCTACACATCTGGACAACGTCTCTATATTCTTCCTAGGATACATGTCCCTGGTTCCACTGCCTATGCATTTCCTTCTACACTTTGGTTTGACCATGATGTCCTTACTCTGCGATCATGGTCTCCTACCACCCTTGCCTGATTTTTGACACACAGCATTCGAGAGCTTTTATCCTCTAGGAAAAACATCCTTAAAGAGCTTTCAGCTCTGTTCAGCTCTATTTTCCCTGAGGGCAGTTTCCCAGGGAGATCCATTTGATCTCCTAAAATTTAGGGTCTTGACTTTACTGTTTACCTGGCCCATATCCCTCAAGTTATGAATTTCACCAGGGTATGATCACTGCAGCCCAAGTTGCCGCCAATCTTCACCTCTAATTCCTTTGTCTTTGTTGATGAGCAACAGGTCTAGTAATGTGTCTCCTCTGGTTGAGCTGTCTGTCACCTAGATTAAGAAATTATCCTCGATGCAAACCAAGAGTATCCTGTACTGTTTACAGTTTGCTGAGTTGTTTTTCCAGAAGATGTCAGGGTGACTGAAGTCTCCTATAAGGAACAGGGCGTACAAGAATGATGCTTCCCATAGCTGAAGTAAGAATGCCTTGTCAACATGTTCCCCTTGATCAGACAGCCTGTAGTAAACACCAACTAAAGAGTTTCCTTTGTTGTCTTGGCCTGTTCATTGCCTCTCTACTGTAGCTTCTCTACTAGGTGATATTACTGTCCTGAATGTCTCCCAAACCTCACATAACACGTCATTACAATATATATATATAAATGTATATATATATCTCTGTTGGTCAGACTCTTCTCAGTGGTGTCCAGTGACAGGAAAAGGGGCAATGGACACAAGCTAGACCACAGGAAATTCCATCTCAAAGTGAGGAAAAACTTCTTTGAGGATGGCAGAGCACTGGAACAGGCTGCCCAGAGAGGTGGTGGAGTCTCCTTCTCTGCAGATATTCAAAACCTGCTTGGATGTGTTCCTGTTCTAGGTGAACCTGCTTTGGCAGGGAAGTTGGACTAGATAATCTCCAGAGATCCCTTCCAACCCCTACCATTCTGTGATTCTGTAATGTTTTTAATTCTCTATGTACCACTGTAAAGTACTTTACATTAGTAGTAAACAAAATTTCAATGTTGTCAACCATTGATAACTGTTCTGAATAAACCAGGAATCAAAAATAACCCAATTCTCAATTTTTTTTTTTTTAACTTCAGAGCATTCTGCAAATGTAACAAATCAAAATATGCTATTCCAGACTAAACCCCAGACTACTTTCAGTCATATCAAATTAAGGGTTTATCTACATAGTTTACAGATCAGTTTTGGAGCTTTAATTAATTTAACAAGAGATATCTTTCCTGAATTCTGACTGCATTGCTTAGTAACACACAGATATTCTCCATTAATATTTGTCAGTTATGGTACCCTATAAGACATGTGATGAGGATAACTCACTGAAAACTGTAAATTCTCTGAAGATTTCTAATCACAGCTACCTCATTATTTTTCCTGTCATTCCTGGTCATTTTAGAATTAAAAAGGTTTTTGTGGTAGAGTCATAGTCTAAATCTTAAGGTGTTGGTGAGATGATTTAAAAGAAATCACATTAATTGAACTTCTGCATTAAAGGAAGTTTCTGGATGTTTGCTGTAACAATGGACTTCCAAAATTATCATTAAAATATACCATCGTGGTCAAAGAAAATGTAAGTGCTTTTACTTTTTATCAGATCTATGTTGGTGATAAAAACATCAATGTAACAAGTTAAAAAAATAGCTACTGCCTTACAGAACACAAAGTAAACAACTTCTGCATTAGTTTGGACATTTCTCAGAGTCTGGAGTCTGTGTGAAGTCAGAGTACATGGCCTCTGTATGATTGTTTGTTCTAACTGGAGGAAAAAATAGTAAGGGTGAATTTTCACAGCCATATCAGCAAATATGGTGCTCTATTAAGATCCCCATTGCACGTATTCTGCCTTCAGTAGTGGTTTTAGATCTTGCTGCAACTTCTATACAGACCATAGTGTCCAAAGCCCAGTATTGTCTATCAGCCAGAGCTGCCTTCAAGGCACAGGCAAATAAACTGCAGCATTTTCACTAGTGTAGCATTAGCTGGGCAGTTCCCAGAATTTGTAACTGCTCCTGCATTCCCTGGGGCAATTGAGGACAGGGGAACTGGATGGAGTGAGCTGTAGGAAGGAAAGATGAAAAGAAACCTCTGACGCCCCTGTATCTTCAAGTCCTATATCTGCACTGACACCTTCCAGTCCTCCTCCATCCTGTTCCCATTTGTCTGTCCCAAAGTCGGCAGGAGCAGGGTATAGGAAATGAGCTCTCCTCAATGGAGTTCATCCATAGAGGACAGCTTCTCTCTCCTGTGATGCGTAACTACAGTGGAATGGGGACCTCAGCCTCTCCTATACTCAAATTATGAAAGAATTTAGACAGGCTTCTCATGAATTCAGTTTTAAGAAGTGAAGTCCAGTTTTTATGTAGCCCGTGGTCTGCATAGACAAGCTGAATGAGAATTTATTAAAAACCTGCTGAAGAGGAAAATATACAAATAGTTCACATTTGTGCAGCACACGTAATGGACAATAGTAAAGGAAAAGAAAGGAAAAGACCATCTAAAAATTTAGTATTTTATAATTAAAATTATGAGCAATTGTATAAATTTAGTGCCTGATGCTTACTCAGTCCTTGCTGAGATTTTAGATGCAAATAGCCTCTGTGTCAAAGAAGACACGAAAAAGTGGAAAAGAACATGGAGATGATTTTGCTTTTGAACCCAGTTTTACGCAGAAGAATAAGTATATGGAAGCAGTCTTCCAGGCCTCATTTCAGTGCCTGATCTATGAGATTATGCTTCCCCTTAATCTGGCTATCAGAATCTTTTTCCTACTCTTACCCTTAACATAACCTCTAAAGTTCTATCAAGCACATACTAAAATTTATTTTAATCATTACAACATAATAGGGTACAGAGGAGAACATTTTGATGAACTGTGGATAATCCTTCTTTGTTCCTATGAAAGAACGTGGTAGTCTGCTTCATTTAATACACTCTGCTTTTCTATAACAGTCTTTTTAAGGAATGTAATTAAGATTAGTGACTAGCTATTCCCGAGGAAGAAAAAGTAAACTGCACATACATTTACAGAAAGAGGCAACAAAAAAGGGTTTTATTGCCTGGTCTTTTTCTAATTGTGACATTTTATGGTTTTTTATCTGTTAATATATTGTGTTCTTTCTGTTTCTTCAGCATTAACTGTTTTAACATCCTGCCACAGCAATGGCTGTTATGGAAAATGGTAGCATAAGTGAAAAATAAAATAAGTACTACTTTTTTTTGTTCTGAAACAAAGATAAAGATATAAGTAAAATAAAAAAATCCCTTGGGTCCACCCTAAAGCTTTTCTTTTTCATATTTACCTCAAATCTAGAGATTTCACTAGGTATATAAACAACAGTTTCATGAATAAGAAGCTTTTTAAAGAGTTCAGTTCCAGGTGAGTCATAGCTCTGAATCATACAAAACTATAGTATCAAATAGCTTTCCTCCTACAGCATACATTGGGAAAAAAAAGGGAATAAAGAAAGAAAATCAACCTTCTCATTTTACTGCATTTGCATATGAGGAAAACGCTAATATCCTATTACAGTCTTCCTCCCCGTGAATCTGTAGAAATCCCATAAATTAGATTACTGCTTTTAATCTATGTAACAGAAGGCCTAAGGAAAACAGATAAAGGAAGAATCTTTAAAGAAAATTTTAGGTTCTGTCCTCAGTATTTAAGGGAAATGCTCCACAAACAGCTCTTAGCTAGAAGGAAACCCAAAGATCAAAAGGAAACCCAAAGATGAAACTCATGAAGCCAATTAACTGTAATATGATAGTCACAGGGATTCTGGGACATCTAAACATCTCAGATGGGTTTGAAAAAACCCACACAGGCCACATGAAAAAAAAGCTCTCAATTCTGACAGGAAATATAAAAATAAGATATGCTAAGATTTCATTTCTGCCTCCGTTTCTTAGTGTACAATTTTGTTCATCCTGTTTCACAAGATAGTTCTTGAACACTAATTATCACACTTACTATCTTTAAAATTTATTTTTAAAATTGTTAAGTAATATGAGCACCAGAGTATTTAAATTTTTTTTTTCTGTTAAGTAAGGACACTGCCTCTGTCCAAAAAAAAGAGAATAATGATTGTATATGAAGGTGAGATAAAGATAAAAAAAATAAAATGTGAATTGTCTTGTCAAATCTTCTGTGAGCAGATCTTGTCAAAATGTGTCAAGATGATTGTCTAATAGATTGTTGTTTTCCTAGAGACATAGTAGCTTTCAGGACAAGATAACCATCTTCCGTTCTCTGAACGGGTCTATGTAATATTAGTTAAAGAGAGATGAGGTCCTTGGGAATTGGATGAGAGGTTAAAAAAAAATTAAAGATTGACCTGTGTGGTATTATTTATTGTCTAAATTGAAGACCAACTTTTTCTTGGATCTAAACTCTCCAATAACAGAATCATCATTTTCTAAGCTAACATTCTTCATCATGGAATAGTTATTTTCAGCAAAGAGTATGATTTTGAGACCATTTTTGGTTACTTGAACTAATATTAATATGGGTTGTTCTCAATATTTTCATTAGTGTTACTCTAAATAAGGGCTAATATAATGCTGTAATATTAAAAGCTGAATGAGCTGTATGATAAGACAATGCATACTTCTCCCCATTGATATTTCTGAGCTATGGATTTCCCCCTTCTTGAATTGGTGCAGGAATTAATGTGGCACTGTTGTGAACCAGCTGTAGGAACTGAGTAAAAATCAGATTTTTTTTTTTTTTATTTTTTTTTAAATCATGGTATTTTTTAGCCAGAAGAAGTTTTCTGTGTGAGCTCCCCAAATAGGTGCCTGAGGACCTGTGTTGGCAGTAGCTGAGCAGCAGTTCTTCCTCTCATTTTTCAGTCTTAGTTGCCTGCTTGAAGGGTCTCTGAAACCTTGGCTTGGGGTTGCAGTTTTACATTACATATAATGCAATGTAACTGCAAGCTGCTGCTGAAAGTAGGATCTGGGGGGTCATGTCTTAGACATATGATGCAGACTGATGTCCATTACACTAAACATATCAAATTCTGCTTTTTGCCCAGAACTCTCTAAACACATCAGTGATGCTGTATGGAGTTAAAAGCTGCGGTCCGGTTTCTTTGACCTCAGATTTTTAAGGGCTGAATGAGCTTATTTTAGCTATTTCCTACAAGAACAAGTAATGTGTAGGAAGTATTGTTTGCAGTTGGGGCTTGAGGGGGAATTTTTTGAGAAAACTGATCATATTTTAATGAGATGAACATATGTAACAACTCAATGACAGCATGTAAGAACAACTGAAGTCAGAGACATATTTTTTTACATGATAATCAGGACAAATTGTCTCCAAAGTTCTCTGAATCCTGTTGGGTCTTCAAAGATGTTGATTTACATCTTTATCAGGAAATGTAGTGATAAGATTAAGGCTAATGGTTTTAAACTGAAAGAGGATAGATTTAGATTAGATATTAGGGAGAAATTCTTTACTGTGAGGGTGGTGAAACACTGGAACAAGTTTCCCAGAGAAACTGTGGATGCCTTATTCCTGGAAGTGTTCAACACCAGGCTGGATGGGGCTTTGAGCAACCTGGTCTAGTGGGAGGTGTCCATGCCCATGGCAGAGGGTTGGAACTCGATGATCTTTAAGGTTCCTTCCAACTGAAACCATTCTATGATTCTATGATTTAAATCCACTAGAAGATAAAGAAGGAAGATTCCTCTTTAGTGCTTAAAGTTTCCTCTTTTTTGCACATAAGAATAAAGCAATAAATGATATCTTCCTCACAGAACAAGGAATGAGAGATATCACTAATAAAGGAAAGAATAAAGAGACTGAAAAGGACTGCCTGTTGAAATTCAAGAAAATATTTACTTTCTCACGCAGAGTATCTGAATATGAGGGTTAGGCTGAAACAGTTAATTAGATCCACCTCCCTGTGATGTCAAAAAAGCTCAGGGGAATTTGACAGAAGTATCTGATTAAAATGCTTGTATGTAAAGACAGCAGAGTGGAGCACGTCTATCTGAGAAATGGTTTGAAATTTGGCTCCCTAGCAATGCCTATTTGCTAGTTCTGTAGCAATGTATGATTTGCAAGTAATCATAAGTACCTTATGAAATTGCATATGGTTTTCATGATATCTAAAATAATAGAATGAATAAGAACTGAAACACATTAAAGGCTCAGAGTGCTCTGAAACAAGCTGCATTACTTAATCTCGGGGTTTTTGTTATTGACCACATACCTTTTAATAGACCTTTTCATTGAAGTATGTCTAGTTTCTCATTTAAATATACCTAAGCATTCTTCAAATGCAAGTAACAATCTTCTTTATTAACCATTTTTCCACATGGAAAAAGACAGCTGCCAATCTCAGGAAAAGCTTTTTTTTTGAAAACAGTTTCTACCATTAAAAAATAAAAGCAATAGCATTTTCTGACAATGTCATCTATTTTGTCTTTCTCTGTTTTTAAGTATGTTGTTTTGTTATTTCTAAAAACTTACAGACTTCTAAGTATGTATTCTCGCTCTTCTCCTTCTTTAGATAAAAGCACCTGATACAGCATTTCATACACTGGACTGAAAACGGGAGACAAAGAAAAAAAATTGATAAAAAAATACATACATATGTTCAACTCTCAAGAGTGTAACCTTTTAAAACATGAAGGCTTTTTCTTTCTTTTTTTTTTTTTTTCTTCCAAGGACCTGTGTCAGAAGAAGGTGGTTTTGGAGTTGTTGAAGAGAGATTATCCCAACTGTGCTCCCTCTGAGAAGTTAGAAACAACATTTGTAGGTAAGTATGAAACTGAAGCTATCTTTTTTTAACTATGACTGTTGTAAGTAGGACTCGCTGAACCCATGATAGACTATAAGATGCCTTTGGATGTAGACCATATGCCCATGGGGAGAAAAAAAGTTAAAAGCCATGCCTGGGTTAACAAATGCAATTTCAAATACATAATCATTTCAGCTGGCATTTACCAAAGTATTTGTGAAAAGGAAAGATGAGATATTTTAAAGACACTTCCCCATGGCTTCAGTATTTTTTTTTTAACGATTTACTAGACATAACATGCTTTGACAACCTGAGAATCTTCAGTTGTCATGCAGTTTTATCCCAAATGCTAGTTTGACACTTCCCTAAAGTTCTTTGGATGTGATCTGAAAGCAATTGCATTTAATGAAAGTCTCATAATAATGCTGAGTTTGATTCATTGCCAAAACTATTTGTTTTAATGTAAACAAAAAACATGTGATGTCTTTACTATCATTTACTGAAAGATGTTACTTAAGACCTTGATTCCATAAAGTATTGAAAGACATGAGCTTGAGTCTCAAGCCGTGTTAAACAAGAATGGAGACCTGCACGATTAAAATCAATTACATGCTTAAATGCTTTTCAGGATCAGAGCCAGCATGGTCAGCACTCAGCATCATTCTACAGATAGGTAATTTTGTATTGCCTTTGTAATGTTTGTACTGCTGTATTTTCTTACAAGGCACATCCGACTATTTTGTCTATCTCAGTCTGATGCAGTTTAGCAAATAATTAAAGCCTCTTTTCAGGTCATTCAACTGGCTACACATTGTTGTATGGTTAGTCATGCAAGCATTTTGTTCTGTTTTTCTGAACTGACGTTACAAGCCCTTCTGACATTGACTTCCTTGCCAGAATAGCTTCTTTTTCCTCTGCCTTCCCTCTCCTCCCCATCCTTATAATATCTCATTACTTGTTAAAAGATATAGACTTAAGAGACTGTTCATACTGAATTTAACTCATCAAGTTTTGCTATACAACTTGAAAGTACCTGACTTTCTAGCAAAACCATATCTACTTTTGTGAAAATACATATTTTCAGCATGTGGCAGGTCCCTTATTAAACTTAAGAGAACTCCCTTTATTGCAGTTTTCCACCTGTGTCTATTAAAAAGTAATTTCTGCATTTTTCTCTGTAGTTTATTGTTTGCTTCAAAAGGAGTGGATACATATGAAAATTTTTATTTAAATGAAATACATAATTACTGTCTTCTGGAGCAAATACTGTTTAGTACGGGACTATTCTTCAAATATGAATAATTTACCTCAACTTAGACTTGTTGAAGTTTGGGTTTCTAATATTAACTAGCTTTCTAAACTTCTTTTGCTCCTTCAGTGTGCAATTCATTTCACCTCTCTAAGATTTTCAGACTATACAAGTCATATTCTACACATTTTGGTTTCCTATCATTGATTTTAGCGGAAACTTGATTACTAAACTACATAATTGTAGTCTGTCAGTTGGCTAACACTAAATGAGCTGAATCATGCCAACAATGAATACCATACCCATACTTTGATATTCGGTATTTGATATTTAGCATTTAGTACCTTTTAATGAAAGATTTAGTGCTTTTCTGTTTCACTTTGGGATTTATTTTATGCTTTTACAAGTTTCACCAGTTGTAGAAAAGACAGCTAAGAGCAGGGCAGGTGAGGTTCAGGGACCATGGCCAGTCGTCTGTCTGGCATCTCTTTCCGGGGGCTGACAGGTACCTTCTCTCTTCTGAGTCACTGCAATGCACTCACTGCCAGAGTGAAGGCAGGGTTGGTCCCTCTCTCCCTGGAAGGAGAGACCACCTTCATTAATCATACTTCCTTAGTGAGTTCAGTGGTGTTTTGAGCACTGCTATATCGTCTCTTGGGATTACCTATTACCTGTAGTAAATACAGTGGCAAAACCAATGTATTAGATATTAATCCAAAAGTTCATATCAGTGTGAAAATGAATTTCTCATCTAACAGATTAAACATGTCTAACGTATTGCCCACATCTTATTTTCCGGAGTGACAGCTATTGAGTAGCAATGACTGTCTCTTTTCTAAACATCTTCTTAGCCTTAATAGAAATGAGGTTTACAGCATTTTTCCCATTCCAGTTTTCACTTTCCTTAAGGTCACAGGTTAGGACTTCTCCCTCTCAAAATCACTCAAATTCTAGTGAAACAAAATATAAATTATTTACAAAGTGGTGGTCTCAAGTTTCCCATATGGTTGTTTTCCATATGCTAACTATTCTATATTCTAATTTCTCCAGTAATTATGTCTAGATATAACTTTTTTCCTGACAAGGCTCATTTCCTTCTCATTCATAGCATCTCAAATTGCTTAGTGTTTCACTAAATATGGATTGTTTAAATTTACAGTATGATACAGCAAAATTCTTGAGAACTTTGAGAAAATTCATTGATAAATTACTTCAGTACAACCAGTCTACTAAACAAGTAGTTTTCTAGATCGAGAAGTTGTCACAAGAGTTATTTTATAGCATTAAAATATGCTTTTATATATGATTTGATGTTCCACTCTATATAGTTTTCATTGCATATATTAATCTATTATGTTATATCAAATCACAGAATTGAATGTTATTCCTTATTTTATAACATCCTTTATGAAATACATATTATAACAGGTTACATACTATACATTATGTAGTGTATGAAGAGCGCGGACTCAGTTCAGAGATGCCGCCAAGATCATCCAACCCTTTATTAAAAGAAACATATCACTTATATTTTATATATATATATATATATATATATATATAGTTCTTCCAAGCCCACCAAAACCTCTTCTTTCATGGTCTGCCTAGCCATTCTGCTACCCCACAACATTATGTCTGGGTACCACTTCTGTTTTATGAAGATCCAGGGTGTAGGAAACAAGGATTTAGACTGTCCATTCTTTTCTGAAATTACTACAGTCTGTAAATACCTTCCTGGCATAAATATACTAAATATTTAACCAAGTATTTTACTTTCATTCTCTTCTGCTCAGTATGGAACAAGACAGTCACCTTCACCTGAGAATGACAAGGAATGTCAGATAAAACATTTAGAAACATAAACAAGAGATTTTCTGTACTTGCAAATCTAACCTCAAACTGTCTGATCTTCATTTTTCAACATATTAGATTACATGATAATATCTATTTTGCTGTCCACTGTCTCCTTAAAGAATGTTATGCTTTATTAGTTTTCAAATATGCTATTTCCTTCTACTGAATACTTTAATCTGAGTTTCTTTTCCTCAGACATATTAGCTTGCATTTTCAAAGATTGAATGAATTTCTGTTGGTTACCTGCAGACATTTTAGAATTAAAAACTCTCTTGTCACTTTGTGTTTGGTTTTTTTTGGTTGGTTGGTTGGGTTTTTTTGTTTCTTTACCCTCCCTGATATCCATAATGCGTCCTGCTTTTTTGTACTGGTTTAAAATGTAACCTGTTTGTATGTAGCTTTTCAGCTAATCAGACTATTAATTCAGATCATTAATTAAAATAATAATGTCAAAATATACAGAGGATTCTCAAAGATCATCAAAACCAGGTAGTGTTTGCTTTCCTCAGTTATGCCATTAGGTATCATGCCTTTGTTTTTCAGTGTCTTTGCTTGTGAGTTTCTTGAGATTTTTTTTTTTCTGGAAAAACTAAAATACACAATGGTGAAGTAACCAAAGGCATTGATCAAAGGCATTTATCTAGGTTTGAGCCACAAAATCAAGAGGTCTGTCACAGTTTCAGTCATGATGAAGTTTTGGTTTGTATCCTTAAAATAATTACCTAAACAAATATGGAAAACAAAATAGAAAAAAAAGTGCTAGGGAGATTAGCCCCTTCTGGATTCATCCTACATTACAATTTTCAGCTAGTTTTGCAGACCATTATAGACTATGCACAGGTTGACACTCGCAGCTTGGATCAGTCCCTGTTGCACGTCAAGGTTCTGTTCTCCAAACTGTTATTTCTGCATGCCTGTAGAACCCAGTCTAACCCTGGGAGTGGTGAGGTAGCTCCAGGGACAACTGTAATAAATGGGATGATAAGGTCTCTGAGATCATAATGGCAGTGCTTGTGCTGCTGCTCCTGTAGGATTCCAGCAAATCTTACACCTTTTTGCTGCACCCTCTACAAAAGCTTACAGCTTCAGTGTCACACTGCAAGACTGCAACCACTGCAGCCTGTGGGAAACTTCTCATTATCTTGGGTGTGTTATGAACAGACAGTAAGGAATCTTAACCAGGTTTGTAAAATAAATCTAGTCCAAAGATACCCATGTGGGACTCAGAGGAATCATAGACACTTAGGGTCTTGAGCTTTGAGGTACCTCGTGTCTTACAGCTAGAGTTAAGGTAGGGGCAGGGAAGGGATTGGTTTCACAAGAAGAATCTCTGATCACCTAAAGAGGTAAGGCAAAGGTCTTTGCATTGAAGGAGTAACGATTATCCCCTGATAAAATGACATGGTCAGAAAGAGAAATCCCAGAATAAAGTAATATGAGAAGAATCAGCTTAGTCCTATATGTGACGAAACGGGAAAAAGGACTTCACTGAGAGGTTCAAATTAACAATTTATTTGGACTTCACTCACAGGTCCAATACGTCACTGTTGCGAGTTCTATGTGTACAATGGCGATTACACTATTGCAATTTAAAATCAATTCGCGGAATACACTATTGCAACCTACAAGCGATCCCGAAAAGTAACAACACAAACCACAAGCGCGCTAGATATTAATACCTTAAAAGAGTGCACAAATCACGATCTTAATAGCATGCCATATACCATATGTATGTTTCTTTATCACTTACCCTTTCTCTCAGGTAAGGTCGCTCAATCCCTGGGAAGTTACCCTGTACAGCGTCCTGGACAAGGGGGGGACGAATCTCCTACAGGCCAGCTGTATCATTGGAAGATTACCCCCCATTTTCCTCCTCAAACCTTGCGGTTTATATTTCCTGATTCTGTGGGGGTGCAGGATTATGCCTGAGTGGATTACACTATCTGGGATGTTTACCTCTGGTGGTGCGATGGCCAAGTCTCTGTTGCCAATTTTGTGATGTCTAGCACTCAAAGTCATGGGACTAGTGGTGGGATGGGACTCAGGGCATTTTATTTGTTAAGGGAGTTAAGGCTCCATTCGGTTTCGGTTCTTATTGTGATGCAATCTTGAGACAACCCCGGGCTGAGCCGCTTTTGCAGCTGCCCCCAAGTTATCTCTGCATAGACAAGGCAAGGCGGAGATGAAGCTGAGTTGGATGACAACTCCCTGCATCTCACCTCTTGTGCTCTGAAACCGGTTTGGCTGGGTGCTCCCATACACTATACCAGAAATGAATAAGTAGAATAATCTTGCTGAAATTAGTCAGCAGAAAAATGTGTGTCCATCAAGAGACCTCCAGGTAAGTAGGCCCAAAGGTCTGTAAGATAAGTATCATCGCTCTAGGTGCTCATCATGCAGGTATAGAGAGATCACTGTCAAGAGAGACAGCAAGAGAAGAATGGTCCGATGGACTTGGGAACAGGAACAGTCTAGTTGAAGGAACTCATGCTGTAACTAACTGCAAGTGCAAATCCTTAGCACAGCTTCTCTGCCACTGTGTTAATGATTAATCATCTATGCACAGGATTGTGTGTAAATGCAGTGGCATCAGAACATGTTGACAAAACTCTTGGCACTGGCCCAGCTAAAAAAATGTTCCAGGAAATATACTTACCCTTGAGTAGATTTGTACTGCGCTTCATACCAGCCTGACTGGACTGCAGACAAAAAGCCGATCGGTGCAGCCACAGGACAAACTGTGTTCTCCAGTACTGTGAGACCCTGGCTGCCTGAGCACATTCAATGAACAGCCTCAGACTGTCACTGAGGTGGTGTGTGGACAAATCTGTGAAGAGGAGGAGAGCTCTGGAGGCAGCCACGCAGAGTATTGCAATACTCAATTACAACAATAATGGGCAACCTGGTCTAGTGGGAGGTGTCCCTGCCCATGGCAGGGAGGTTGGAACTCAGTGATCTTTAAGGTGTTCAATAATAATGGGCAATTACAATTAATAATGGGCAGCCATGGGGACAGAAGTAGCCAGGGTGGCTAGTCCTGTCTGGGAGGGCAGACCATCAGGTCATCCCATAGGCATGGAGACATAGCCGTTTACCTAACACTGAGCGGTAAGGTGCTGTTTAGCAGCAGGTGCTATATAAGCCATACCAAGAGTTAAACATAAACAGTTTCAACAGATGAAAGGATTCATAAAAGAGGTATTTTTGCAATAATGCCGTGTTTGTTGCAAAGGAAAAGCTGTCTGAAGAGCCTTCAGAGTAACTTAGCAACACTTTCCTTCTTTGTCTTTCCTCTATTTCTTCTATATATTATCTCCTTAAAGAAATACTTTTAGTTAAACTTTCTCATCTGGGCTCAGTTACGATCCTTAGCTCAGGCCATCTGTCATTTAGCTCATCTGCTGTTACTGATGAAACTGACCCCAGAAGTTACATCTGAAGACTCTTAAACTTGGGGGCATATGGCATCTGAATCTGATTTTTACAGCTCAAAGCAATTACTACTGGTAGCTCATCTGGGTTATTTATTGCCCAAATACCTTGCATTTGTATGTATATACTTAAGTACATTAACACTTCCTTTAAAAAAATCTTATTATCCACCTTATTCCCTTAGGGAACTCTCTTTTCTATTTATCATCACTTTGCCCTTTTATACATCTATGTCTCTAAGAACCAATGGCTCTTCAAGCTGTCTTAACATGAATGTGTAGTACTATGAAATTTTAAAATTAGTTAGAACCTTAACTCTGAAATGACTTGGTTTTGCCAAGATCCATAAAAGAACCCAAAGGCAGCTTTTAGGATTTAATATTATAATATCAGAAATCCTTGATTTTATTTGGAATGAGTCTTCTTAAATTGTCCTATCTTAAAAGCACATTTCAACAATAGATTGATCCCAATGGCATTTTAAATCTTTGGGTTACCTATTTCGGGTAAAAATTAAAACATGCTATTATGTATCTATCAAATGGAGTGCAGTGCTTCAGGCATTTCAGCTTGTCAGCAAGTGGTACAAACAATATCTGTTTTGTTAATGCCTTTTTTAATGGAGTGCCAAACAGTATATGTAAATGTTAACATAAAGGAATATAAAGCATATGGAGAACTATAACAAAATATACATGCAAGTTCATAATAGGGACTTCGACGAAGGATTTGGTCTCAGAACTGGGAAATGGTACATAAAACCCAGTATTTTTTCTACTCCTTTGTGTTTTGTTTTTCTTCTTTTCAGTCCCACTAAATTTTTCTGTCCTATTTTTGAGATGGTTAATCTTCTTGTGTAACTGTATTGCAATGTTATAATTTTGGGAGTTTCAGCACCTAATTTCTTTTCTTGGCTGGACAAATTATCCTCTTGTCCCCTGCAGCCAACTATAATAATTTCCAGTGAATACAGTAATGAGGGCAGAACTGATTAAATGTAGGCTTCCCTCCCGCTAAACTCAGCCAACAAGCTGCCTGTCAGTAGCTAGGAAGTTTTTCTAGGTTTTTTTTTTCAAAAATAAAGGAGAGTTTGCTGATCAGATGTTTATATTCCTGTCAGTATATATAAATAAATGACTTACGTGCAGCTCTGCTAATTATACAGTTGAGTTCAGACACAGAATTGTGTCATTGGTAGCAGAACTCTACCAGCAAAGTATGCTTCTGTAGTTGTCTGCTATATCAACTTTACCCTGTTCTGGAGACCAGCTGTTCTTTATAAAAAGATGCTGCAATGCATAGTCTCAGCTTTTACAACTGAATCCTTTAGCACTAAGAGGAACTGTGTATTCAAATGTTATAGAAATAGTAGAATTAATATGCTATACTGTGCAGAGAAAGGATAGGAAGTATTGGCTTAGACACACAGTACTTTTCCTCTGTACCATGTAGTATAAATGCTTCTCTCTTCTCTGTTGTTTAAAAAAGAAGTCTGGAAAAGCTAGACCAGAAATAAGACTAGAAGTGTTGCAATGGTATGAACAAACAGGCTAAAATCTCTGGTAGAAAAAACAAGAGTACCTCTAAAGATATTGAAGTGTCCATGGAGCTACTTGGCTAATACTTGGTTATGGTGATGGAATGTCAGTATTGCAGCAAACAAAACCAGTCTAATTCCTCTGTGTAATTCTTGATACCATTCTTCAAATTTATATTAGTTAAATTTGATCCCAAAGAATATCCTGGATAGAAGAGGTTCTGTCTGAGAAATTACTACAATGGCCATTTTTTTTTTCTAAAATTATAGCCAATTGACATCAAAACTGGAGCAGCTTAAAGCAACAGTTCTGAAGGTTTAAAAATGCATTCTAGGTACTAGGTAGACATTAATGAACTTGGCCTCCTTGTTTGGATTTTGGGGTTTTAGTTTCTTTTGAAAAACAAACTCTTCTTGGTAAGACTACTAAAAATATCAACAGTACCAGCATTGAAATATTGCTAGTAGAACCGTTGCTTGTAGCATCTTAAAAATAGATTAAAGGAACGTGGCTTGTTTAGCTTATCAAAATAAAGAGTGACAGTGAAGAGGATTTCCCTATATAAATACATCAGATAGGCAAACTTCAGGGAAGCAAAGGAGGTATATAATCTAAAAAAAGACGTTGACACATGAACAAATGTACAAGTATGAACCAGGAGTAATTATGGGCTGAAAATTGGAAGAAAATGTATAAGTTTTGGAGGAATGTGATTTTCCAAAAGAATAATAAGAGGAAATGAACCTTACCAGTCTTGAAAAGGAATCTGATATGGGTCTGTAGAACAGGATTATATTATTTGGTTACATGAGATAGAAGAAAACTTGAACTTTATGACACAGAATGCTGTTTTTATACCTAACTCCAGAAAGTTTTTGTTCTTTTGATTCTTTTTCTCATGTTAAATAATTTTCACTGAAGGAACAAACAAATAAACAAACATATAATGTCCTGTGTGCTCTTAACAAAAATTCTTATGGAATGCTTTATGAACATTCTTATGGAAATGACGGACTCTGTGTACTCTCTCTAGCCACAATTTTTTCCTGCTTCCAGTAGCACCTCCCTGGCTTACCCACTCCCACTTTAAACTTAGAGGGTAAAGAAAACTTTTCAAAGGAGTGTAGCTACAGTATTGATCAATTCTGCTTGTGTTCTTTGAAGCCTGGCTTGCCCTTAAGGCCTGACTTAGCTAGTCTTGTGCTTCTGATACAAGGTTTTTGTGATAAGATTTGCTTTCTCCCATTATACGCAAGTGTCACTCTCCAATAGCAGTGTGTTGTCAATGTTTGTAGAGTTATACTGTTAGGAATGTAGAAACATATTTTGCTTAATTACATTCCCACAATGGGTTTGAAAATTAGACTTAAATTCTGCATTTTATGCTGCACTTGAGTGCTATGGATAATGAAGCAGAAAGGAGGAAAAAAAACAACTGCAAAACAAACAAATAAACAAAGCCAGGATGAAAAATGAAATAGAAAGCAGAGAGAATGGCAAAACAATATTACTTAGAGATGGATGAGAGTGCAATATGAAATGAATTTAAAACAGCTGCAGTGTTTTGGGCTTAAATTTTGCCATCTTGATTTTTGGAAAACATGGTGAAAATCTCTTCTATTGTTTCTTTTTGAATACAAGGACTCTTCCTCAAGCACAGCACACCTAAAATTTCAGATTTTTAAAAAGCTTGTGATTTTAAAATTGTTTAACAAACCAATTTTTTTTTTGGTGACATTTCTAAAAAGCCTCATATGCCACAAGTATTCTCTTTGATGAGAGCAATTTGTACCATCCTGAGGTTTGAAAGTGTATCCTCATCCGCCAGTGAAGTGGCATACAGGCATGTAAGACCTGTCTGACCTGGGTTGTAGAAATGTATAACAAAGAGAAAAGGTCAGCTCTTTTGGACCTTGCTGTAGCTGGCTCATATTGCACTTTTGCTCTTTTGTGTTACGCGTAAGAAGAACAGATTGGTTGTTCTGGGCATAGCAATGCCTCTTTAGGATGTTGTGTGAGAGTCTGAGCCTCCTCCCAGACCATCCTTCTGATCTTTTTCTGTCTTGTAACTCCCGAAGTGAAAAAAATTTCTGTGAATGCTTGTAGCCAAGACATTTCTGCTGATGATTTAAATGCTGCTGAAGAGAAGGACGATTATAAAGCAGTATGTGTGCTCATGAAGCGTGACTAGTGTGGGATCAAACTCTGAAGATTGCGTGTGGGTGTTCTGTTGGGGACACGGATTGCTCCAGGTTATATACATACAGGGGCACATCACAGCACCTCTTGTTCTGTCCGGATAAGGATGACAGACAGATATAGCCTTCGGACTTCATGTCTGATACTTAAATTGTATATATATTGAGGAGGTCTCTCTTCATTTAGATACCACTGGTTCACACAGGCAAGAGTTACATTTAATGTTGGACTTCAATTGACAAAAGAGCAACAGGTAGCAGGCATCGTCAGGAAGTCTAGACTTGCACACAGGAA
Organism: Numenius arquata; assembly: GCF_964106895.1. Classification (NCBI taxonomy): domain Eukaryota; kingdom Metazoa; phylum Chordata; class Aves; order Charadriiformes; family Scolopacidae; genus Numenius; species Numenius arquata. The sequence goes on from NC_133577.1 coordinate 108,958,488, forward strand.
GACTGGTAAGCTCCGTTACCCTTTTTAAAAGGTCAGAGAGAAGGAGATACATACACAAGGAGATGGTTCAATTATATTCAACACAGAAGAGATGCATGAAAAAAGTGCCCAAATGTTACAGTTAAATTAAGCCACGCACACGCACAGATACGCCAAAATATTTGGCATGGTATTTTAAGGCAGACAGACCATATGGCCTCCTTAGCAATGCACAATGATTTTTGCTGTGTCCCACTTACTGCAAAAGAAACTGTTGTAATTTTGGGTGTGCCAGATGTCTTGTCAGTCAGCCAGTTTCACATTTAACAGTGTTCTCTACCTAAACTTGACATAAACACACTGGCACTGCTCACTGAGTAGCCAGCTCCTTACTCTGAGGGAAAATATCGTTACAACAGAATGTATGAAATGGCAGGCAACCTTTGATCATTCCTGGTGGACTTCAAAGCTTCCTTTGAAGAAAAACTACCATTTTGTAATTACAGGGGGAAAATGAAGGATAACTCCCAAAGCAATGAAAAGGAGAGCAGCATATAGGATGAGTATAGTAATATTTTTGTATATTTACTAGTGCATTTACCGGTGTATTTCTCCAGTGCTGTAGCCACTCCCTAGGGTTTTTAGTGCTGGAATCAATTCATTTACCTAAGAAAAGGCCTTGTAGGTGAGCAGGATGACAGCTGTGGGTCTAAGGGCTGGGGGGGTGGACTGTCACCCCATTACTAAGCTCCATCCCTTATGAAGTCTGTCTGGAAGCTCCCCAGTACTGCATCAATAGTTTTGAGGGGATCATTGTCGAATAGAGAAATGTCAAACATCTGCAGAAGTTTTGCCTTTCAGTAGCTGAGTAATCGAGCCTCTGAATTTCCAGATGACAACATGTACACATTGGAGAAATGGAAAGAAAAGTAAAACCTCATTCATGAAGTAGATAGGTACTACTACTACAGGTAGTACTATCTGTACAGGTACAGGAGGAAATTCACAAATTTCTCAAAGCTTCTAGTGTTTGCTGTAGCTATACTGAGTTAGTACAGTCAGTATTAATGGAAAAAATGGTTTCAGTAGACCCACTCACTTTGAAAATATAGTCACAGTTACAGACAGATACATAGCATATTTTAAATTATCATTAATTTTTCAAAGATAAAACATGACAGCTTGAAACTCAGGTTGGTTTTTTTTTGTAAGCAATGAAAGTTGCACACCCTGGACGAAACTATAGTCTGAAACATACATTAGTTTCTGAGCATTCTGGCTAAATAAGTGACTGAGAAAGAGTGAGGAACTAGTAAATTTTCAAAGCAATTTTATAAATTAAAGGAAACTTTTTTTTTCTTAACTTCTCATGTTTCTGGTGAGACTTACCCTTCATCCTCTTCCTCTCCGAAGAGATGAGAGACTGGATGCTTTGAGCTGGGTGTTGGACTAGGTAATCTCTAGAGGTCCCTTCCAAGCTAAATGATATCATTCTGTGCTTTAATCATTTAATGTAACTAAATGTCATTTGAATATGACTTCATACTTTAATTTTCAGGTATATATTACATAATATACTAAATACTACTTATATATCCCTGTATCTGTGTGTGTACATCTGTTTATCTATCTGTCTATCTGCCTGGAATACGCAAATGAATACTTTAGAAGACTGTTTTGAACTCATCAGAATAAAGAGGAAACAAAACATATATATATTCACATAATTAATGGAAATTGACATATACTGGAAGACATTAATTTTATATCTTTATATGTAAATAACATTTTTCTATGAAATATTGTTCCTTAGATTTTTTCAGCTGGTTCTAAAGTTTGTTAACTTAGTTGTCCCTGATTTTGAAAACCTTACATCAAACTCTGAAGGCTGAAAATTATTCTGAGCATATAAAAATGAATTCTTTGGATGACTTTTGTTTTGTCAAGAACATAAAGAAAGTCAGCCTAGTCAAAACAATACCACGTCCATTATCTTTCATGAGTACCACCCATTGTGCTCCACAGTTATGCTGAACATAGTAACATAATGCCGAATGGTTGAGGAGTTTAAAATTACATGTTTTGTATTCATAGTACAAAAGTCACCTTGATTTTTTAGCTCTCCTATGCAATTATATTACCACTAACAAAGTGGGGGAGGCCTGAGTTGTCATTTGTGCAGACTGAGAATCACATTGTGTTCAATGTGATTCACTGAACCACAGAACAAGTAGATGCCACAGTATCTGATTAAAATGCAACAGTGTTTGTGAGGACCATGTTTAGAATATATCTTGCTTATGTTTATTAATTAGCTGGATAATTCCTGTTATTTGTTACTGTAAAACTATTGTCTCATGAGTACTTCAAAGAGAAGGATTAAATGTAATGCTATGATGTAGCATAAGAGAGAAATAATACAGGGTGACAATTTCGAGGAATATTCACCACTATTTGGAGTATGATTTGAAGTTCTTGTGAAATTAATAGAAATAGACTGATTTAATTCAGACTGGAGATCTGATACCTATATCTTGTTCTGAGAGCTTAAATAGAACTCAGCTGATACCCTTCACAAAAGGGTGAAATTAATTTACAGCAAGGCAGTTTATTATCCCAACAAGAGGAATCTTTTAGGTACTTGAAATCCACTGTGGGAAGAGGATGTTCCCACCTAAGTTTGTGCTCTACTCAAAGAGAAAAATACTTGGAATTTGGCATTTCTTAGATAAAACAACAGAGGACATATGGTGAAATATTGACACCTTCAAACTAGTGATAAATTACTGCATAGACTATTGGAAAAAAGTGTTTGGAACAGGTTTCAGGGAGAAATAAAATGTTGAAAGGAAAATCTGAACCTAAGCATTTTCTTTATGTGTAGGAAGTAATGGTAGAATTTTCATTTCTCAGACCTTGATAATGTACTTCCCTTTGGAGAATGCCATTAGGAATTCACATGCATAATAACTACCTCAGAATCTCTACTTCCTTTTTTTCTCAGTATATTTTCTCTCAATGACTACGTTCTGACAGCTGCAGCAACAAATGATATAAGAAAGATGTCAGAAATCAGAGAAACTTACAAATTCTATCATCTTTAAGGAGGAAATGAATTAATTCTTATGTTTCTCGCATAATATGCATATAGTAATACGAGCAGAAAACTGTATATGACTTTGCATAAAGTTAGCTATAAATTTAGCTTTCTCCTTTTACTTTGAAAGTGATATTTCTAATTCTTTCCTCCTGAAAGATTGCTTGATCAATCAAGCACCAAAATGTTATTTCTTTATAGGGCCCTTATTTTTAGATGTCTTTGTGGGCACTGCTACCAAGAATTAGGAAAATAAAATAGTCTCTAGTAAGAATAAAGTTATAAAAAAGTGTTAAATTAATGTGGGGTTTTGGCTGACAAACCCTGTCCCAAAATTCAGTGGGGACTGCGGTTATGCAAATAACTTTCGCCTCTCAGTGCTCCTTACTCATCAATGTAAATACCCCACTGCTCATCCTGTCGGCTGCTATACTGTGCTATGCTATGACTGTGCTTGTAAACAAAATGGGCTTGGGTTTACTCCTTGACCTTGAGAAAAATATACAGTAATATACAATTTGCTGAGAATGGCCTCAATTATACCACCTGTTGGAAAGAGTCTCTGGGTTGTGGTTGAGCAAAGATTGCAGGAGCGCTAATTGGCACAGGCTGGAAACACGTCAGACTGCAACAGGCAATATAAATTATTACATGCAGTGCTGGAGACCAAGACCAGGGCTGCTTTATTAATGTAAATATCCCTGTGCCTCTCGACAGACATTTGAATTTTCTACAAACATTCTGTGGATGTATAGATTCTGATTGTGAATCCCTACTCCACTGTCAGACATTTCTTATGTAATGATTAACAGCACCAAGCCTCATGGAAGATCTGCAACCTTATATTTGGTGTCTTGAATCTGCAACGCTCCTAGGGTTACAGAATACTCTGGTCAGCATAGAGAGTTACAAATTTTCTTTCAATCATTAGGCAGAGTGTTTAACATGACAATAATTTAATGCCGATATGGCTTGAAATTATTTATGTTTTGCCTACAGAAAATTGTGGGAAAGATCACATATGGCTACATAGCTGTGTATTGTATCATTACATAGGTATGTACTTGAAACATCCTTCCATCTTTTACTTGACCCTGAAAACCCAAAATGAGAAATATAGAATCATTCAAGTTGAAAAGTCCCTTAGGATCTTTGAATCCAACCATAAATCTAACACTGCCAAGTCCACCACTAAACCATGTCCCTATGCACCACATCTACACATCTTTTAAATACCTCCAGGGGTGGTGACTCCACCACTTCACTGGGCAATCTGTTCCAGTGCTTGATAACCCTTTCAGTGAAGAAATTTTTCCTAATATCCAATCTTAATCTCCCCTGGCCCAACTTGAGGCTATTTCCTCTTGTCATATCACTTGCTAATTGGGCAAAAAGATCAAGACTTACCTCACTACAACCTCCTTTCAGGTAATTGTAGAAAGCAATAAGGTCTCCCCTCAGCCTTCTTTTCTCCAGGCTAAACAACCCCTGTTCCTTCAGCCACTCCTCAGAAGGCTTCTGCTCTAGACCCCTCACTGGCTTCGTTGACCTTCTTTGGATGCACTCCGGAACCTCTTGTACTGAGGGGCACAAAACTGAACAGACTACTCGAGGCGCAGCCTCAGCTGTGCCAAGCAGAGAGGAACAGGTAGTTTGCTAGTCCTGCTGGCCACACTATTTCTGATACAAACCAGGATGCTGTTGGCCTTCTCGGCCACCTGGGCACACTGCTGGCTTATATTCCACTGGCTGTCTACCAATAGCCCAACACCCTTTTCCACCAGGTAACTTTTAGCCACTCTTCCCCAAGCCTAGTGTTGCATGGGGTTGTTATGACCCAAGTGCAGGACCTGGAAGTGCAGGACATGGATAAGGGAACCCTTCTAACAGTCTTTGTAAAATTCCTGCATGTATCCATCAATGATATATGTATTTTCTCTAAGAGACATGAAGAAACATAGAATCATAGAATCAATCAGAGAATGGTTAGAGTTGGACCTTAAAGATTATCTAGTTCCAATCCCCCTGCCATAGCCAGGGACACCTTCCACTAGACCAGGTTGCTCAAAGCCCCATCCAACCTGGCCTTGAACACTTCCAGGGATGGGGCATCCACAACTTCTCTGGGCAACCCGTTCCAGTGCCTCACCACCTGCAGAGCAAAGAGTTTCTTCCTAATATCTAGTCTAAATCTACCCTCTTTCAGTTTAAAACGGTTACCCCTTGTTCTATCACTATACTCCCTCATGAAGAGTCCCTCCCCATTTGTCCTGTAGGCCCCCTTCAGGTACTGGAAGGCTGCTAGAAGGTCTCCCCAGAGCCTTCTCTTCTCCAGGCTGAACAACCCCAGCTCTCTCAGCCTGTCTTCATAGGAGAGGTGCTCCATCCATCTGATCATCTTTGTGGCTCCGCTGGACCTGTTCCAACAGGTCCATGTCCTTCCTGTGTTGAGGACTCCAAAGCTGGACACAGTACTCCAGGAGGGATCTCACGAGAGCAGAGTAGAGGGACAGAATCACCTCCCTCGACCTGCTGGCAATGCTTCTTTTGATGCAGCCAGATGTAACCCTATCTGGGCTTTAGCTTTCCCAACCTGATCCCAGTCTCCTCAGACAATTTGTCTCTATTCCTCCCAGGCTACCTGTCCTTGCTTCCACCCTCTGTAGGCTTCCTTTTTGAGTCTGAGTTTCTCCAGGAGCTCCTTGTTCATTCAGGTAGTACTCCTGGCTTTTTTGCCTGACATCCTCTTTACTGGGATGCATCACTCCTGAGCTTGGAGGAGTTATATATATATATTAACCAGCTTTGTTGAGCCCTCTTCACTCCAGAGTACCGTGGAGGGAAGAGTATCCCATGGTACTGTCAAGCAGATCCCTGAAGATGTCAAAGTCTGCTCTCCTGAAGTCCAGGGTAGCGAGCTTACTGTGCACTTTCCTCGTCACGCTAAGGATCTTGAACTCCATCACCTTATGGTCACTGCTCTTGAGCTTCACGTTACCCACCAGCCCCTCCTTGTTGGTGAGAACAAGGTCCAGCATGGCACCTCTCCTCATTGGTTCCTCTATCACTTGGAGAACAAAGTTATCACCAGTGCATTCCAGGAACCTTCTGGATTGCTTATGCTCTGCTGTGTTCTCCCTCCAACAGATAACAGATTGAAGTCCCCCATAAGGACCAAGGCTTCTGAATGTGAGGCTGCTCCTATCTGTCTATAGAGGGCCTCATCTGCTCAGCTTTCCTTGTTGGGTGGCCTGTAGTAGACCACCACTGTAACATCAGTTACAGTGTCCCTGCCTTCCCTTTAATCTTGACCCATAAGCTCTCAGTCAGCTCCTCATCCATCCCCAGGCGGAGCTCCATTGACATAAAGGGCAACATCCCCTCCTTGCCTCCCCTGTCTGTCCTTCCTGAAGACCCTGTATCCTTCCATTCCAATATTCCAGTCATAGGAGCCATCACACCACTTGTCCATGATGCCAATAAGATCATAACCCTGCAGGTATGTGCACTTCTCTAACTCTTCCTGTTTATTCCCCATGTTATGTGCATTTGCATAGAGGCATTTAAGTTGGGCACCCCATGAAGATGACTTACTTACTGGCTGCAGTGGCTGGTATTTCTTTGTGTTGCACTCCAGGTGCTCTCCCATTGACCTGTGACCAGTTCAACATCAGTGCACCCAGTTCAGATGATGATCTCAACTCAAATGAAAACCTGGCAGATACAAAACATCTATTTAGAAGGTTTTTTCTAATCAGCCATTACATGAACATTTGGTCTGTTCATGTGGTGAAGCAATAGATGACAGTTTCTTGCATTCTGATAGTGTTTCCTTTTTTTCAGACAAACACAAGTTCAATAAGCTACCATGGTAGACCTATATATACCTGTATACATAGAGTTATGTATAAAGGAAATTGATTAGAATAATAACAGGATATAGATTTCTTCTGTTCTTGACCAGTATGAGTAGAAAACTGATAAAAGATGCACAAAGATTGAAGGGCATCTTTATAAAGATCTTTGGGGAAAGCAGCAATTCTCAACTTTGTTAGAATTTCCATAGTTTTCAACAAGAGAGCAAGGGAAGTAAGTTCTTAGAGAAGTCCTTGAAAAAAATCATTACAATTATCATTGGCTTATCTCTAATAAAAAGAAAGAATAATTCACTTTTTTTATCAAAGAAAATTGTAAGAGTAATTTTTGTACAATTACTAAAACAAAGATGAAAAAGTAGTTGACCCATGAATTTTCTCAGCTCCATAATAATCAAGCAGCAATGGGGACAGAATTTGCCATATCTGAAGACTTTGACTATAGTTTCTCCTTCAGCAAACAGCATGTGCAAGGGATGTTTCAAGGAGAAACTGATCCTTCTTCAAAGATTGCACAGTATCAACTGGTCAATGCCATATTATAAATTCCAAACCTTATGTCAATTTCTAAGAAATAATTCCTATAGTAATGTTAAGTAGTCCCTGTTCAGCACAACTATGACTTACAGAGGAGTCTTAATGGCTGTATGCTTCATTGCACATAAAACCATTGCACAGGCTCCTGCCTTTTCAATCAGTATTGCTGTCTGAATCCTCAGTACGGTAGGAAAAAGCAAGATAAGTTCTAATAATAATAAGGATTCTCAAGCTTTTTTTTTTACAGTTGAAAGAGACCCTTTTCTCCTTTAAAAAAAAAAAAAGCTACATTTACAGGAAATAAATTTCACTGCCCATCCACGGAAATGTTGATTTTTGTGCCAGAAGAGATCTTTGAAGAGGTAACAGCGATGTAATCTGAAATATTGTGTAAATAATGATTTTGAGCAACTCAATATTTGGGTGCCAATCTAGGGACACATTTAAAACCAGTAATGTATAGAGATTTTTTTCTCAGTATAAGAAGTAAAAATAACAGAAACATGACAGATTCCTTATTCAGATATTGGAGTGTGCATAAATATTGTTCCTTCCTGAATATGTTTGCAATTTCTCTAATGGTTACCTTGCAATCTACTGAATATCAGCCTTCAGCAATGTACTTAACAGCACCTACACATCAGTGGTTAAGTATACATAGATTCATGTGTCGTATAAAGTACAACATATGTACACTGTATGGTGTCAATTTTTTGCCACATTAACAAGATTCATGTAATATAATTTGAGGCGTCAAAAATTAGATTTTTAGTGTAAGCCTTCAAATTCAGTGGAGGGAAGGAAATACATATTTTTCATAAATTGATTTATTCTGTCTTTATATATAGAGAGACAGATGGTACCCGTCTCTCTGTTGATTATGGCTAAAGGCTAGCTTATACTGTGCACCAATATGACCAAACACTGGATTAGGCCAGGTTCTAATCAGACACCTTGATTCATTTAGGATAGACATTTAGTGGCTAAAAAGTAATGTTAAATCTTGATGAAATTAATCTAGCTTTAAAGTACGTAAAACCTGTAACAGCAGAAGATTTTTTGTGGAAGTTTTTATTTTCATAAAGGCTTCGAAGCACATCAGGTGCTGGTGTAAATCAGTGGAACTGAATTCACTGCCATCCTCACTATTTACACCGGCTGAAGCTCTATCCCATAGACTTTACTAATGTGACATCTTTATGTATATGCACAGTAATTTCAGCTAGGGCACAATTCTAAAAAAGTCTTCAATGCATGACATTGCCAATGAATCCAAAACAATCTCTGTATGTGTAAGGTTTTATGGGTCTGAGTCTTAATTACTACTTTAACTGACCTATTTATTTTTAATTACTGTCTAATTTTTGTAGTGAAAAATAATATTGGGAAGAAGCGTGGTGTCATTTGTTTTCACATGTGATTTTTGTTTGTATAGCAATCAAAATACATCTGGATTGAAATGGAAAAAAAATATGAGATAACTTAGTATTTATTACGTACAGCTGGTCCTGCAGAGTTATTAATATATCTTATTGAAGCTGCTACACCAGGGTTAATCTGATAAAGCTCTCAAGATGAGCATGCTGTTTATCCTATTGACACAAAGCATTAAAAGACTGTCATCACTTTCTGCTCCTGCCAGCTACACAGGAGCTATTGCTGATGCTCAGAGTAACAGCAAGGAAGAGCTCACTACAGGGCTTAGCTGTGCCAGTCAGCCAAGCAAGACACTATCCCTAAAGCAGAAAAAGTAAGTTAAGATAATGGGCTAATCAGAGGGATGAATTTGCATTCCCCGAGGAAATAAAATAAAATAAAATAATAACCAGTAACTGATTTTTCCCCCTTCCTCCTTTTTTTTGGTAAAGAATGCGGCTGTAAATGTTGGCATGAACATAAGCATAACGAAACTATCATCACAAGCATCAATTGAATGAGAAGCAGTGTTAAATAGTGCATGTGTTTACTCATAGAATATCCAGTGATATTCAGAATACAATGATTTGGCAAGTATTTAGCTGATAATTGTTACAAGATGATGTTTAAATCTCATCTGTCAGTCCCATGGAAAAATTAAGAAATGCCCTGAAAAATGACTGTTCTGGAAAGACTCAAAACAAAGAGAAAGATTTATTTCTGTCTCTTGATTACTGCTTTTCACAAATTTACCTTTAACCTTTCCAAAGAAAGTTTTAACACTCAACTAAAATTTAATTAAGCTCTAACGCTCATACAAGTGCTTTATGAATAATGATCACACACAACATTAAGATAGCATGACCATATTCCCCTGTAGAGTCTGTGGGACACTCTACTACTGGTTTCATTGATGAAGGACTGAGCATATGGAATTCACAATAAGTTCATAATAGTGCTGCTGCATTTCTAGGTCTTCAGCCTGTCTCAGAGAATGACTGAACATCATAGTTCAAAGTAAAGCAAAAAAAAAAAATCCTTTTTTTAATAACTATTATAACTTCAATAATAATTCCTAATTTTTTCCAATTAATGTTACCTGGTGCCCAGCAACCTGAAGATCTATAATTTCACCAACAACATAAAGCAGATATGGAAGAAATTTAGATAGAGGTAAAATAAACTATTAAATTAATGGAAATATTAACTGTAATATAGCTAACTTATGTGATAGGGAAGTCCACTGAGGCAGACACAACACATATGTAATGGCACAGAAGTAGACCGTGACCAAGTAAGGCTATGTGTCATGTCTAATGCTCTGGTCTTGGGACAACTCTGCTTTCCCCCCATGAGATTAACAGATAGCAATTACATCTCAGTACGGAGCATAACAAAGTAAGAGCCTGACCTCCTTTTTTTTGTGCTGTCACATCTTCAATGTCTGTTCTGGATAAATCAAGGGTTTACCCTCTCACATAATAAAAAATTATGATATCTTGTATGTTTGTGCAAGCATATTGTGTGGGTAAATTGTGTAAGCAATCTTTAGAACCTTGTCTGTCAGCTTCACTGGATGTAATATGATGAGAAAGGCTGCTGCCAGAATATATCTTATCTACAACATGCGTTGTTTTGTTCATTCTGCCAAGTTCCCTGTCTAAGCTAATCATGAAGCCTTTTCCGTTTCTTATCATGCTGTAATCTCTTAGTGTATCTTGCCATTTTTTGTTTTATCACTGTAGACAGTCATCATCACTGCAGAGAGTGAACTTTTATTTGTAGGTTAGATGATGCTGAAGTAGCCCTTCTAGTTACACAACACTTAAGGGCTGCTGCCATTCACCAGCTGGACTTGCCCATAGAGCAAGTACTTCCTCTCAGTGTGGATGTGAAGGAGGTGAATAACAGGAAACTCACATTTAGGCCAAATATCTGTTCTGTCTGTTGGGACTGAAGTGCAGAACAATGTGGCATGTCATGAAACTAGCCAACAGAGGCAGAAACCTATAAATGTTTCTAGGGTACTTTATATTTGATGGAAAGATCTTTTGAGATCTCAAAATCACTAATAACTTTCCATCAACTAGAAAGTAAGCTAGCTCATTAACTCAAAACCAAGTCTGCAGTAGTAACTGAGATATAGGTGCAAGGTCAGCGGAAGTGTTAAGTGAACATAATCTCGCACCATGTTTTCATCCTTCTCATTCTTGCTGTGATATCTTCTTGAAAGTTAGGTTTCTTTGCCATCACCTCCTGAAGCCTATGCAGTGCCACTGTAATGTGCAAGAAAAGGTATTAATAAGAACAAATTTAATTTATGTGGTGCCTAGCCTCTAGTGATGATCAAGGTGTATCACATAAAACACAGAAGAATTAAAATCCACAAATAAAATATCATAAAGCAACATTAAATTAAAATGAAAATGCAAATACCAAGTCATTTTATCCTATTAAATAACTTGAAGAAATATATAAAAATAAAGATAAAGGTGAGGTATCTAATTAAAAAGAGTCTCTATTCTACCTAAAAAGTTGGGAAAGAAAAGAAGCAGTTGATTAAACATTTTAATCATGCAAATACAAGAATGAGAACAAGGACATGCAGTTTTGTTTTGTTTTGTTTTTTTCTTGGGGATGGCTTTGTTCCTCTGCATTGACTTTGAAGGGACCACGAGTGACCCAGTGTTAAATAAACAGAAAATTAGAGAACATAATTTCAGGAAAAATATATATTCTTATCTTTTCCAACAATTCCCCTGAAACATGTTTTCTGATGGAAACATATAAATATTCAAAATAAAGAGCCAAATTCTTTACTGAAGAGACACTGTATTGCTCCATGGATGTAGGCAGAAGATCTGGCAGCCAGAGTGATCCCCCTGACCATTTTGTGATTTTCAGCTTCATGTGTTGTTGTTTTAATAATTGGCCAAATCCTTGAGTAATAGATATTATCATGATTCTTCATATGCATGACAGCAGTGTCCAGCAGCCTCAAATTAAATCTAGGATCAGTGATGAAAGGCAGTATATAAGATAATAAAAACCACTCCTCAGCATTTAAATTAGTCCTTGTGGATCAATTAAAATTGATCAACTCATTTTAAATGAACGAGGCCAAGAGATAATGGGAAACAAATAAAGAACAATTTTAGGCAAAAATTACTCCCATCTCACTTTAGGTCCTTAATTAGGGATAGCATCTTTATTTACCTTTATTTACCCAGAGTTACCTTTATATTTCAGAGAGAGACAGAGAGAGAGGGACTCCTTAGGAGTGTTTGATCCCATTCAAGAATGAGGAAACGTTTCCTCCCTTAGGATGCCCCTACCCACTTTTTAGCATGCCCTAAGGTCTCAGTTACTTGATCTTTTGGTCCAGCCTCTATTCACAATACTTGGTAATTCCTGCCATACCACACACCTGAGTTTCTTTTACGTGAAAGAACCAGAGCATCTGGTAGTGAATTATGTGTTCCCATTTCTTCTGGTCCGTGGATATCTAACCAGGCAGAGTGCACACCCAGATGCGGTGGGTGATAGAGCAAGGTGGAATACGAGCAAAGGGAAATAAATTAGGGCTAAGTCCTATGTAAATAAAAACAGATTTTTTGAGTAATGTTTTCCTCTAATTTTTTCTAAAGCACTTCATGTACTATCTGCATCATAACTAATACTGGTTCAGTGAGCCTGAAGCTGAAGCTGCATTTACTTTTCCCATGGCTACTTTGTCACCCCAAATTTTCTTGATTTAAGAGATAAATGTATAGGAATTTAAGGAAGGAAAGAACATGTGTAAAGTATGAGTGAACTCCATATTACTGACATAAGTAAAGATGTATTACTGGTGGTAACTGAAAAAATAAAAAGCACCTCCTCATCATGAAATTAGTATACACCTGTTTCATTCTTTTGTAATAGTATCATTTAAACTGTAAAAATAAACCTATAGAAGCCCATGGAGCTCATGTAATCTAGATCAGAAAACTGGCAGAAAATTGTACAGTACAAAGAGAGTATTTATAATTTAACAATTTGAAAAATAGCATGGAGATTGAATTTCCTATGTAAATTACTCTGTTTATTTGAATATTATGGAACTACGTATTTGTTCCATAACAAAGCAAAGTTGTACTTCAGTCACTTCATTTTTGTTCAGATTTTATGAGCTAAAACAAAGAATGGAAAGTAGGGAAATTAAAGGTAAAAGAAAGTCCACTTGTCTGTAAATTATTAAATACGGATGGGAAGATCCTACACCACAACAGATGGCCTGCAACTACAAACAAATTAGCATACAGACAACCATTACTGAATTCAATTAAATGTGAATCTAAATATTAATTAGGATTTAAAGGCATTAGCATAAGCAGAATAAATTATAGGTTTCTGTAGCATAGGGAAACCTGATTACAGAGGAGGGGTCTATTGACAGTTACACTGGAATCCGACACACTAATTATTATATGAGTCACAGGCAGCTCTAGAGTGGCGAATATAATATTTTATGTGTGCTTTGCACAGAGGTCAGTTCTAATATACTACCCCACAGTGGGAATTGGCCTAACATATGAAATAACAAAGATTTTAATTTTTCCCTAGATACTGTCTAGTGTTTCTAATGTATTTCTAAGATTTGTTCCAGTGCACTGGTAAATATTCTAAAACATAAATGTATTTCCAAAAAAAGATGTATTTTCTGTCCAAAAAAGAGATGCCTCTCTGAACACATGCTATTGGTTTACCATATTATTGCATTATAAGAGTACATTCTTTCTGCACAGATTGTGACAGTCTGATTAAAAAACATCTATGAAGACTGTAGAGACATAGGATATGGTCATTATCACTGCTTGTAAGCTTTGTACTGAGTTTGCGAGGCTGAGTTTGCTGTCAGGTCTGCTCTTTCTGAGCTTTCCTTTTCCTGTCTGTAGTTTTATGTTACCTCAATATCTGGGAGAGCAATCTAATCGACCAGATGCCTATAATTAACCTGTCCTTTTTTTAAAAAAAAAATCTTTGTGTGGTAACATCTATAGTTTTATGTATTAAATATTTCACATATTTTTAGCAACCCAAGTGAAAAGTTTTCACTATCTTTTTGTGTAAACACACCTGAGCAAAAGAATGATGCTGGGGCTGAATATCTTTTTCAATTTCTTAAGCTATTCATACTCTCACTCTTCATCCTTATTGCAGAAAGAATACAGAAGTTGTTCCCACAGTGACTGCTTTCTCTCTCCATTTCTTCTGAGCTAAACCAAATTTATTTGATTCTTTAGTTAAATGTCATTAATCAAACCATTTCGTGATATTCAAACGGAAAATTTGTAACTGATTTTACTTAGTTTACAGACACCAAATACATCCACTGTATCTATAGTCTATGTTTATCTCTTTTTGCAATTTTTTGCATTTAGTTAAAAAGGCTGTTGGATGTAAGTGGAAAATCAATAGGCAGCCAGATAAAGAAACATCAGCAGCTGGGAGATGGACAGAGCTTTGGAATCAAACTATATAGCAATTTTGTCGCTTGTAAAGATTTGAGGTTATGTTATTAGCCTTGTGTTAGAGCAATTTGGAAGAACCTTCAAATACACTGGTTTTCTTTTGTTAAAAAGAATGAATTCACCACAGCTATTTATTTGCTTTTAAACAGCAAAATCTCTGAAAACAAATGTATAAAATGTGGTTCTTGGTCATGAGAATAACTAACATCAGTGATATACAAATTTCCTGGTTTCAGCTGAGAGAGAGATAATTTTCTTTCTAGTGGTTGCTCTGTTTTCAGATTTGGTATGAAAGGATGTCAGTAACGCATATTGTTTTAATTGTTGCTAAATTACGTTTATACTAGTCAAGGACTTTCTTCAGCTTCCCATAGAACCTGAGAGGAGCGTAGACAGAAGTATGGAATAGCCAATGGAATATTCCGTACCATAGGTGTCATGCTTGGTATATAAATAGGAGATGGCTGAGGAAGAGGGGAATCTGTGTTATCTGCTCAGGTCAGGCCAGGCAATCGATCATCAGGTGGTGAGTGTGACTTATGTCCTGCATATTCTTCTACCATTATTAATACTATTCTTGTAATTTTCCTTTTCTGTTATTGTTCTATTAAACTGTCTTTAACTCAAGCCATGAGGTTTGTTTTTTTTTTTTTCCTTTCCCCTCCTTTCCCTACCCTTCCAGGCAGGGAAGGGCTGGGGAGAGAGAGGTTGTGTGGTCCCAGTTACAGGCTGGGGTTGAACCATGACATGTTATTTAATTATGAAATAAAAAAGATAAATGTCTGTAAGTTATTAGGGGAAGCTGGATACAGTTCACTCCAAGACCCAGGGAAATTCCCTTTCCCAGTCCAATGGAGACAGCCTCCAATGCCCAAGGGATTTCTCCTTCCCTAGCCTGCCAGATATGAGGCTGCTGTCGTTTTCTATTCCCAGGTCCAGCCAGTGGTGAAGCTAAGCATTTCATCCCACACACATGCACACATATGTGCACACATGCGTACTTGCACTATGCAGACACTCTTCATAACAGACCAATGTGTGCACCACGACCCCACACATAAACATGACTGATGCAAATAACCTCATCCTGCTAATGAGGCTGCCAGCTAATGAGGCCCAAAGCTTCCTAGCAGATCTCTCACACACAAATACACACCTGCAGATCTCCCTAGTAGCTGGCTCAGACCTATGGTCCCTCCTGTAGGGAAGAGTATACATACTGCCTGAGTATCCATTTATGGATGTTGTCGGAACTAGGGAACTCGATGGACAGAATCCAATTCTAAAACGTTGCAGCTGTTCTGATGTTTGTTTGTACACTGATGTTCACAACATCTAGCATGCTCAGCATAGGAACACCTGGACCAGAAAAGAGATCTAGAGAGAAGAGACTCTGTCACCTGCCTGAGCTCAAGCAAATAGGATTCAGTGCTTGAAACTCCATCCCATGGTAACCTAGTCATTCTAGATAATTACTAATTAAATTTTTGGCCTTGTTGGACTGTTTTGTAGTTGATGCTAGTAGTCAATAGATTAAAAAATAGATATTACTAAGGAGCAGAAGCAAGACTCATGGTGAAGTTTGCAATAGGCAGAGTATGGCAACATGCTTTGCCCTGGATCTATATAAAAGCTAAGCCAGGAAAAAGTCTTGTCTTTGCTGAATTTGAGTGACATATAGAAGGCACTAGTGAAAAAAGAAAGAATCATTCCCTCCCATCCTTCATATATATATATATATATTTAAAAACATTTGAAAATGGAATATAAAATGTATCTTGGAACATGAGTTTGCCTATATTTTTACCAATATGGAACAATAAAAAGCCATATTTTTACATTTCACATAGCCTTTCCTCAAATTACATTGCTTACGAAGATATGTTACTCCATAGCAAACCTAGTGCAGTTATAAGAAACCGCTGCCCACATTTATTTGTTTGAGCTAATGTAATTTCTCTGTACGCTAGCCATAAAGTGGATATATTTGTATATATTTCTCCATCAGCAAGTATGGCAGTCAACAGAATATTAATATATAATTTCTTTAAATATATTTTTATTTCTGATATTCAGATACTAAAAGCTTGTATTGAAATATATAGTTCATACCTGCCGTACAAATTCACATGAAAGGAAATAAGAAAAAAATGCATCTATGGAAAAGAGGGATGCCTTTTAAGATCACCTTCAACGTGTCATTTTGTAAATATACAGGGCCGTATTCTTAATATCTCCTAAGTCCCAATCAAGAAGAGTACCAATATCTTTTTTCCTTTTTTTTTTTTTTCTAATTTACTACTTGTCTGAAGGAAACCTGTATTAGAATAGTTAGTAATGATCTTTCTTGAACACTGGTTCTGCAATAATTGCTTTTTTAAAAGCTTTAAAATTGTTATCACCTTGGAAATGACGATTTAGATATGTTTATATATATATTTTTAAAATCACATATTTGTATGCTATCATTTTTGCTGGAGTTTATTTTGGCCAGCAAACTCTGTTTAAAATTACATTTAATTTGCTGTAAATTGCATTCTAATCTGAATTGTCTAAGCCCATTTAAATTCATTTCTATGTTCACTTGAAATGGTACTGTTATCCTTTTAGAAAATCTCTTAATACATTTAAAGACCTTGTTTGAATACAGTAATTCTGACAGTAGAAAGACATGATGAAGAAATGAAAAGAAATGGGCCATGAAATTCTAGGCGGGGGGGGGAAGGGGAGGAGGGATGAAAATTTTACATTACGATTTTTCTTTAAAAATAAGACGACTAGGGTACCAGTTGCCACTACTTCATGCCACCTCAGGGAATGTACACTATTTTTATATACAAGGGCAATAATTTCCTTTTCAGGAAGTACCTGTGCAGTTTTCTGGCTCAGGTTGAAGTTTAATACTTCCACATTTATTGCAGCTGTAGAACAGAGAAAGACTGTGTTTTCTTAAACCTAAACTTTTCCTATTCAAAGTGATTGACTTGGCATTGGGGAATTATGAGGCTGAGAAAACTTGCAGAAAAATAATCCCCGCAAGACTGGGAAGAGGTATGGGTGCTGTTTTGCTTGATAAGTTAATATTGGTCTTTCTTTTCTGTTTTTCTTGTTTGCTTGTATTCTCTGATTTTATTTTTATATCCATACATTTATTTATTTATTCATATACTTATTAGAAAATTCAATAAGCAACATTGATAAGTCAGCAAGTAAATACTTAAAATATCTAAATAGCAGTCAATGCATCCTCCTGCCTGAGGTAAAAGCTGAGGTCAGAAGTAAAGAAAGATAAACTGGGAACTATAGATTACCTCGAACAATTGCAAGAAAGGAACCAGGCTCACTAAAGCACAGACAGTTAAATCTAACAAAGGACCCCAAGAAAGTTGGCCGATCATTTGTGATCTCAATTGCTTAGATTCAGTGCTTGTTATTTTAAATTAATTAGCTCCTTTGACAGCCTGGTGTTATTTAGTGTTTTTGAAATTGAAAGGCATGGGCAGGGTAACACTAGCAGTTATACCTCAATGCTACTTATCTACACAGGTAGGAGCGATAATTCCTTACACGATTTCCATCTAATAACATCAAGAACACTACACAGCTGTTTTTATTCTTAGGTGTCTCCCAGCACAAAGGACCACATCCCCAGAGAACTCTGACAAAAAGTTTTCAAGTAATGCTCTTCTAAGTAAGGCCTGAAGAGCAAAATACTGTGTAGACAGTAAGACTCATCCCATAGGGAGGCTGTCATGAGATGGAAGCTGCAGAGGAATGCAATGAGAATCTCCACATGGGTTTTCTCATCTGTAACTGGAGGAAGTCCACTCCTCACAGAGTTTTGTGGTACCCACACAAGGATGGGTGGCAGCAAGGGCAGTGGTCTGTACAACACCCTGGGAGGTGGTCCATAAGGGAGATTTCCACAGAGCTTTCAGCACAGCTTTTTTTGACAAGGTAGAGCATGGTTTTGGCAGACTTTTCTCTCTTCAACTTTTCAGCTGAAGTATAAATAAGTTTTTGTAAGTTTTCCTTCATGTATCTGACCTATATGTTGTTCCCAATTTTTAAAATTTATATTCTGAGTAAAAGAGTTTTTCAAAATTTATGTGGATAGCAGTCCTATTTGTAATGTATAATTTGCTTGAATTCCCATCAAAACTATTGTACCATAAATGATGAGACAGGCAGAGAGAAAAGCATGCACCCCACTGTTGGGAAAAGGAGCTAATTTGAGTGGTTTGGTATCTAGTGGTTTGAATTACATCACTGTTTTTCTTTATAGTGCTTTGAAACAACAACCTTAGCAATGCTCCTGTGGAGAGAAGTAGAATAAAATTATATGGGCCAAAGCCTCTGAATCTTCAGTCCATTGTAGCATATTATGTAGCAATGTTTACAGATACATGGCAGTTTCTATTTTCTCTGATGCAAATTTTAAGAGCCATCAATGAATTTGCACGCTCTGCTGTCTTTGTATGTGATTCTACCATATAATTTAACTGTTACTTGAAATGTTCAATGCAAATACTTGTTTGAAAAAGTAAACCTAAACCAAAGTTAAATAAATTCAAAAGAAATTGTCAACAAAGTTAACTTAGTTAAACCAAATGAAAAATAGTTTCTTCATATTATGCATATACTAACCAAGCATACTGAGTGAATCGAAAATTCAGGACAGATCCAAACCTCATTCTTACACTGGTAATACAGTGATAAAGTTTTGACATGTGGTCAAGTTTGTATTCAAAGAATGAGTCTTCCAATATGCTCTCTATTAGTTCTCTCCATTCAGAAATATAGGAACCTGGAAGGAAATTAAAAGTTAAAAACACCTGCATATTCTAATAGGCAGAAGATTTGGAAGAGTCTGAGAAGTCAGAGATTTTGTCTATTCAGTAAGAGGAGAGGAGAGGGGATGGGAGGGGAGGAAAGGGTAGGGGAGAAGAAGAAAAAATAACTATATGGGTTATATTTTTCATCAGAAATTGTGGGAGATTTTATTATCCTGGCTGATTTTCTTATGCTCCATGCACAGAAGGACTACAGTAATTGCTGTGCATTACTATACATTTTAAAAACGCTTGTCAGAGCTTGTGAGGACTTGATATTTACCTGAGTGTAAGTCAGCTTCATGGAGCTCATAACCAATCCACTTCAGGCAGTAAGTTCTTCAAAGTAAGTTCTAAAAAGCCCCATATGGCTGTGGGCTGAGGGCTGAGGGCTGCTCTCTGGGTAGCAGTAAAACCACCTGAGTGATATTTGGTGACTGTCTTATTCCCTGAGATTTTCTGAGTTTCCTTGAGCATTTAAGAGTGGTGAAAATCCTTGACATCATGAGTGGTAAAACTAAAATGCACTAGAAGCCTGTATCATCAGAATTAGCATATTTATTTTTTTTTTAAAATATGATGGCATAAGAACAACGTAAAAGATAAATATACTATAAAACAGAACAGTAAGCACGCATGAAATCTGATTAACTCCCCCTTCTGGGGAATTTACAGAATGAGACGAGTCTCCCAAATGCATAGAAAAAAAAATCCAGAAAATCAAAATGCTGGGTGACTGGCTACAAAATGTTGTATATATAATATTATGAAAAAATGACATGATCTGTAGATATGGGATCATGGAGTCCACTAAGCCCTGGGTGAGATAAATGGGGAAGTTCACAACTCTCAGAGATATAATTTCACATTTTCTCCATCTCAGGAAGACATTTGGTTACACTCTGCTACCTTCCATCGGCTACAAGTGCTGCTCATGCTTTCAAGGTTATAGCAAGGAAGGCTAGAAACAAAACTATGTTTTATTTTTGGTTTTAATGAATACCGAGATGCTAGAGTCCCTATTGGCTGTGAGAGGTACTTTCTACAGCAAAATATGTAGCCATGAAATAAAGTGGGCCCTGGACTAACTTATTTCCCCACACATTTCTTCATCTTCGTATTCTCCGTTTCACAACTGCTATGATCTGAAAGATGACTTCCAAGGGATTTTCAGTAAAGTCTTACTTCCATTAACAAGTAACAATATCTAAGTAAAATAATCTAAAACACGTTCAAAATAAAGTGGTAAACTTGGTTGTACGATTCTGAGTATGCAGGTTTTTATTGCTTCAGATAATGATAGTCTCCTAGAAGTGATAAAGTCTTTTACTTTCTAATTTGGACAATTTAATTGGACAGGATCAGCCTACGTGACATCTCACAAAACCAAGTATGTTGCCATGTATGGGCTAGTGATCACCTGGTTTCAGCTATGGGACAGATTCCCTCCTCTTCATCTAAGGTAACAATGGATTAATGTAACAGTAGTAACCAATAAGTTTAAAAGCAGGGATTTCTATATTACTAGACACTGTGAAGAAGACTTAAATAAATTAAAGAACGTATGAAGGGACAAGTGTGATGAGAGTAATAAAAAATATATTAAATTAAATTCATAATAAGATTAAAGTATCTGCAGTGAGCTAATTTCTTCAGGATGTGATAAATTTTTTTCATCTTTCTGTTAATAATTGTATGTTTTCCATTAATCCAAAGTTATTCTTTAAACTGTTTCTATAATGTTACTGATTAATGAACCAAAAAAACCCAAACAATTTAGAAGTTCTGGATTCTAAAACGTGCATTTTTTTCCTTACAAACTAGTCAGAAGTAATGAACTAATTTCTTGGAGGAAACTAAAAAAAAAAAACAACTTTTTATCTTCACACCAATATTCCAGTATCCGAAGGATATGTAAGGAGCATATATATATTCTTGATGTTGTTCAGAGATTGCATATTTTTCTGTTTTGTCTTTTTTTAAATTGCAGCAGAATGCAATAGCTTCAGTTCTCCATTATGTTACTATGAATTGAGAATACCATACTTAGGGAAAAAAAAATCATAAAAGCTTCTATGGAAAAGATAGAATACCATCAGAGATCACACAACTTGTTATATATACTTCACAGTTATAGTTGATGAAATTAGTTCAGATTGCACGAATATCAGATGTGTAACAATTACATAGTTAAGATATGTAATTATCTATACCATGTAAGATCAGTAAAGTGGTATTTTTATTTTATATCTGTAAGGTTCAAACTCGTATATTTTAATAGGATTTTTCCAGGGGACCAAAATGAACCCCATAATTTTAAAGCATATTGTTCTTGCTTGGTATTATGGTAGTTAGGCATACACTACCATTACAAAATTTTCTCTTTGTTAGAAAGAAAATAAAAAAAAAATAAAAAGAAGAAAGAGAAATAAGATCTAGAAAAGGGAACTCTACATTACCTTAGAAAAGAGTGACTGAGAGATGCGTTGAAGTTCTCAAAAGACCTCAGGCATAAACTTAAGGTCATAAACATTTCTTTTCACTCCTATATAAAGTTGGGGTTTTTTTGTCTTTTGCCTAGTTTTCGAATTCCTGTGAAAAGTGGTTTTGGTCAAAAGCTGAACACAGTTCGAGCCCTTACAAGTGATTTCTTTAAAAGAAGAGAACCTATGAAACAGTTGCATTTGTTCAGCTGTTGAATGGAGAATCTAATTTGCAAAGTGTACTGCTGCTTTACTGTCACTTACAGTGTTTAAAGAATGAGTCTTATTAAATATCTACCTGAGCCAGTCAGAATAATTCTGGACATACTAATGACATTTCTAATAAAAAAAGCAAGACCAGAAGGACATTGTTGTACCCTCTTGTTAGCTAGTGCAAAAATTGGAAGAACTTCCTTCCATTTACAATAAAATATGTCTAACTATTTTGATTTAGGAATTGATAGGCTGTGTCAAATTAGACTGTACTTCAATTTTATGATGCAGTTTTACTTAGAATGAAATGTTTTAACAATCACAAAATAGCTTGCAGATGTCAAAAAAAATTATAGTCAACCAGTCTCCTGAATATTCTACTAGATGTTTTTATTTCTATTTTTTTTGCCAATCAATACCATGTGCTTGGTACATACCAATTATATCTTACTTTTCTCACACACTAAGGGGTTATTTTTTCACAGCTTTTGAACTTGTCAGTGCAAGATGATTACTTCTGCTAATTTTACTTTTATAGGCATGACTGTCAAGAGTACTTTCTTTCTAAATGTTAAAAGTACCAAATTAATTCTATGCTGTTCTACTCCATCCTTTGTGTTTACTATACAAAGTTGCGCCACTTTTAAGAGTGTTTTACTTGGAGAACTATACATTGCAGTAGTCCTCATTGGATGACCATAGAGACAAGTGGTCCACGATGGTAACATGACTTTTTCATTTGCCTTACTTCAAAGGACATATGCCAACACACAGTTCTGTATGAAAACATAGCAATCTTGTGCTTGAGGACATACTAGCAGAATGCTTTCAGCATATTTTATAACTGATAATGATCTAGGGAACAAAAACTGCAAATCTGTGCACATGGCATATGGAAACCTACTTAGATCCTATTCTCTAAGCACCAGTAAACAGCAGGCTAAAGACAGAATGGACTCACAGTTTTAAAACATGTTTTACAGATGTGTTGGTTTTTGCTGTAGGATGAAAGTTTCATCATGCAATGTCCATGCTAAGATGATCTGTCAATTCATTATATGGAACAACTTCTAACGGTCGTCAAAAGCAAAAAAGAGAAGTATAAGAAAAACATGTAGGTACTGATTTAAATTTAAATAATAATTATTAAAACATTGTTGTGCATTCCACAGTTTGCAAACAGATGTGTGTTTTGCATGTCTTCTGAGGTTCATAGTGTAAATCTGAGGTTCCTTACAACCATGAGAGTTACTTAGAGTTAATTCAAGAAGCTGGAGACTGCGACTGATGGAACAGGACTCTGATTCTTCATGGAGTCTGAAAGATATTCTAGTTCTGACACTGAAGTGGAACTGAGAAGTCAAGGACAGAAGATAGGGAATAGAGAAGAGCAGCCTTTCACTAACACAGGTTGTTTAAAACTACCTTATGTGAAAACTGAATTGCCTCAAAAAACAAAGAGAGAAAGTATGTCTTAGACAGTGTCATCTCTTGCTAGCCAAAGCATAGAGTGGGACTAGAGGTTTAGTAAAGAAGTTTCTGTGGAAAATATGTCTGAAAATTTTATTTACTTTTTAGGGCATATAAAATTTTCCTGCTTCTGAAAAGTCTGATGACATTGGCAAAAATAGTATGTCAACTATACTTTAAAAAATAAAGGAAAAGAAAGGCAGGTTTTAAGTTTAGCATTCACAGAAGTTTTTAGTAGCTTTGATCAGTATAGTGCTGAATTTGGTAGTGCTTGAATTTTAGATTGAGATCACACATGGAAAATCTCTATGTGTATTCAATTCTTATCCTATCATCTTGACTTATGTCATTTTTTTCTTGTGGTAAAATACCTGTAAGAACATTTAAAAAAAACATTTTGTGACATAATCTCCAGTGTCAAATTTTATAAGTCTGAGCAAAGCAAAAATAAGTGGGTCTTAAGTTTTGATTTAGAGTGAAAAACACAAACTGGCCAGGATTTCTCTAGATACACTGCCTTAGAGAAAAGGTAAGTGAATGATATATCGGAGTGCATCCTGAAACTGACAAGACAAGAGGACAGAAGAAACTGAGCTAATAAAAAAATAGGTAAAAATTAGAAAATATTTTATAAATCAAGGTGCAGTTGTGAAGGTATGACCTAAAGTCTGATTGACAAAAAAATAAATGAGAATTAGAATTTTAGGAGGATTTCAGTTTCTATATCCTTTTTGGTATAGCATGGTTCGTGTATAAAATAAGACAGACAAACAAACCCTCCATTTCTTGAAAGAAATACTAATAGTTTCTTCAGTCAAAAGTAAGTAAGTACAGGGGGGAAAAAGCTTGAATTAAATTTTGCAGCCTGGAAAATCAGTAAACTGTACAATAAGAAAAATTAATGTGGATAGGCAAAACAGTTTTACATCAAGAAAAACAGCTATGCATCAGCATAGAGCAGCAGAATGCAGGTGTCACGTAATATGAGAACTGAAAATTAAAGGCATTGCAGAATTCGCCCGGAGTGGGTTTCTCATCAAGGTTAGAGGTTACTTAACAGGGAATAGACTGCCAGTTTATTGTCTTAGTTATGTGTAGTTTTCAATAAACCAGTTTTTCCACACTCTTTTAGCAGGCAGATGAAACAGGTGGAAGAAAATAATAGAATTGACATTTTTTATCAGCATTGTCATGGCCTGCTATACTTAAAGGTGGCCTGATACTTCTCATAGTGCAACACTGCTTTCATTTGATTGTAAAGTGAAAACGAGTGTTCACAGAGTCTAACTTAGTCTGACGTGAAATTTGTCTTTCAGTGAGTTTTGATTCATCCTCAGTGTGTGTGCTTCAAGATCTAAAAGGGATCGGTTGGAGGGGGAGCGGGACACAAATGTCTGTAGTCCTTCCTTGTGTAATACTGTGATCAAAACACGAATTAGAGCTCAGGGCACATTAAATGCCTTTTCTAAAGGAGCAAATGGGAATTTCTCCAGCCATGCCTTTTTCCTTTATTGTCTAACCCCAAAGAGAGAAAGATATTCAGCGGTTACATCTACTAATTACTGAATTATGTCTGTGCAATATTTAAGGAACTCAAATGACAAATGACAGGGAAATCAACATAGTGTTGTACAGTGGCATTTTTGTAGAGATAGGAAGTAATTTTTTTTTTTTAAATAGCCTGGAAGGTATATTCAAAATAAATACATTTGACATTATTTATCAAGCACTTAAAATATCGCGCATACCTAGGTCCTGTGTAGCAATCTCTAATGATTTAAATTGGTTCCTTTTTTCTATGGAATACAGGCCTCATTCATTATATAGGATAATGTACAGTTAGGGAATGAAACAAGGCTGTACAGGATAGAGGCCCAGACTCTTTCTTAACATAAGATGGCAGGAAGTAGAGTTGAAAAAAAAATCAGTGAAGCAAGAAAGCTGATCATAAAATCATAGAATGGTTAGAGTTGGAAGGGACCTTAAAGATCATCAAGTTCCAACCCCCCTGCCATGGGCAGGGACACCTCCCACTAGAGCAGGTTGCTCAAGGCCCCATCCAGCCTGGCCTTAAACACTTCCAGGGATGGGGCATCCACAACTTCCCTGGGCAACCTGTTCCAGTGCTTCACCACCCTCACAGTAAAGAATTTCCTCCTAATATCTAATCTAAATCTCCCCCCTTCCAATTTAAAACCATTACCCCTTGTCCTGTCAATACATTTCCTGACAAAGAGTCCCTCTCCGACTCTCCTGTAGGCTCCCTTCAGATATTGGAAGGCTGCTATGAGGTCTCCCTGGAGCCTTCTCTCCTCCAGGCTGAACAACCCCATCTCTCTCAGCCTGTCTTCATAGGGGAGGTGCTCCATCATCTTCGTGACCCTCCGCTGGACCCGTTCCAACAGGTCCATGTCCTTCCTGTGTTGAGGACTCAAAAGCTGGACACAGTATTCCAGGTGGGGTCTCATGAGCACAGAGTAGAGGGGTAGAATCACCTCCCGTGACGTGCTGGCCACATTTCTCTTGATGCAGCCCAGGATGCGGTTGGCTTTCTGGGCTGCCAGTGCGCACTGCCGGCTCGTGTTGAGCTTCTCATCCACGAGCACCCCCAAGTCCTTCTCCTCAGGGCTGCTCTCCAGCCATTCTCCACCCAACCTGTATTCGTGCTTGGGATTGCCATGTCCCAGGTGCAGGACCCTGCACTTGGCCTGGTTGAACTTCATGCAATTTGCACGAGCCCACCTCTCAAGCCTGTCCAGGTCCCTCTGGATGGCTTCCCTTTCCTCCAGCGTGTCGACCAAGCCACAGAGCTTGGTGTCATCAGCAAATTTCCTGAGGGTGCACTCTATCCCACTGTCCATGTCTCCGACAAAGATTTTGAACAGCACTGGTCCCTGTACTGACCCCTGAAGAACACCACTCGTCACTGGCCGCCAACTGGACATCAAGCTGTTGACGACAAATGTTTGAGTGCGGCCATCCAGCCAGTTCCTTATCCACCGAGTGCTCCATCCATTGAACCCATGACTTTCCAATTTTGAGACCAGGATGTCATGCGGGACAGCGTCAAACGCTTTGCATAAGTCCAGGGAGATGACGTCTGTTGCTCTGCTCTTGTCCACCAAACCTGTGGCAGTATTGTGAAAGGCCACCAAATTTGTCAGGCACAATTTGCCCTTGGTGAAGCCATGCTGGCTGTCTCCAATCACCTCCTTATTTTCCATGTGCCTTAGCAGAGATTCCAGGAGGCTCTGCTCCGTGATCTTGCCAGGCACAGAGGTGAGGCTGACTGGCCTATAGTTCCCTGGGTCTTCCTTTTTTCCTTTTTTGAATATTGGGATTATGTTCCCCTTTTTCCAGTCAGCGGGAACTTTACCAGATTGCCACGATTTCTCAAATATGATGGAGAGCGGCTTAGCAACTTTGTCCGCCAGCTCCCTCAGGACCCGTGGGTGGATTTCGTCAGGTCCCATGGACTTATGCACCTTCAGGTTCCTTAGGTGGTCTCGAACCTGATCTTCTCCTACTGTGGGCAGTTCTTCATTCTCAGAGCCCCTGTTTTTGCCTTCTGTGACTTGGGCAGTGTGGTTAGAGCCCTTGCTGGTGAAGACTGAGGCAAAAAAGTTGTTCAGTAGCTCAGCCTTATCCATATCCTGGGAGAACAGGTCTCCCGTTTCCTTCTGGAGAGGGCCCACAACTTCCCTAGTCTTGCTTTTGTCCCTGACATATCTGTAGAAGTTTTTCTTATGTTTTTTGGTATCCCTGGCTAGATTTAGTTCTGCCTGGGCTTTCGCTTGCCTGATCTGGTTCCTGGCCACTCGCACAGTTTCTTTATATTCTGCCCATTCTACCTGTCCTTGCTTCCACCCTCTATAGGCCTCCTTTTTGGTCTTGAGCTTTCCCAGCAGCTCCTTGTTCATCCATGCAGGCCTGCTGGCTATTTTGCCTGACTTCTTTTTTGGGATGCACCTCTTCTGAGCTTGGAGGAGGCAATCCTTGAATGCCAACCAGCTGTCTTGGGCCCATCTCCCCTCCAGTTCCTTCTCCCACGCTACCCTGCCAATCAGATCTCTCAGGAGACCAAAGTCTGCTCTTCTGAAGTCCAGGGTAGCGAGCTAGCTGCACACCCTCCTCACTGCCCTATGAATCTTGAATTCTACCATTTCGTGGTCACTGCAGCCGAGGCTACCCTTGAATTTGACATCCCCCACCAGCCCCTCCTTCTTGGTGATGACAAGGTCCAGCACACCTCCTTTCCTTGTTGATTCCTCAATCATTTGAAGAAGAAAATTATCATTAACGCATTCCAAGAACTTGCTGGATTTCATGTGCCCTGCTGTGTTGTCCTTCCAATAGATATTGGGGTGGCTGAAGTCCCACATGAGGACCAGGGTGTGTGAGCGTGATGCTGCTTCTATCTGCCTATAGAGGGCCTCATCCTCCCTGTCACTCTGGTCTGGTGGTCTGTAGCAGACCCCTACTGTAACATCACCTGCCCCTGTTCTCCCTTGAATCCTGACCCATCAGCTCTCTGTTGGGTCTCCATCCATCCCCAGGTGGAGTTCCACACACTCCAGCTGGTCATTGACATAGAGGGCAATACCCCCACCCCATCTGCCCAGCCTGTCCTTCCTGAAGAGTCTGTAACCCTCCATTCCAACGCTCCAGTCATAAGAGCCATGCCACCATGTCCCAGTAATGCCAATAAGATCGTAGCCCTGGAGGCGTGCGTACATCTCTAACTCCTCTTGCTTGTTCCCCATGCTGCGAGCATTTGTGTAAAGGCACTTCAGCTGGGCGCCCAATGGGGCTGACTTACTGGCTGGAATGGCTCCATTTCCTTTGTGTCACTCTTCAGGTGGCCTTCCTTTGTGGTGCTTTATCTGTGTTTCCCGGATTCCTTTTGCCTCATGAGCCTCGAGGACAGGCCTGATGTTATCACCGCCCTCCCCCTTCACATCTAGTTTAAAGACCTGTCAATCAACCCCGCAATCTCTTGGGCCAGAATATTCTTCCCCTTTTGGGAGAGACATCTTCCATTTCCTGTCAACAAGCCCGGTGCCATATAGGCCAACCCACTATCAAAGTACCCAAAGTTATGGTGGCGACACCAGCCACGGAGCCATGTATTGACTGATTTGTTCCGTCTTCTCCTCCCAGCATCACTGCCTGCCACTGGAGGGAGTGACGAAAAAATCACCTGCACCCCGGATTCCTTTACTAAGCCTCCCAACTCCCTGAAGTCTCTCTTCATAGCTCTTGAGCGTTTTTGATCTGATGAAGAAGAATGATCCGATGATTTAGATCTGGTAAAATCACCCCTGTCCCTGCTTGTTTTATAAAATTTATTTTTAATCTGGGCAGGTATAATATTTTTTCCCCATGTGCTCATTAAAAGTGCATTCTTTCACTGCATTGTAATATTTTGAGCATTTTTAGAATAAACATTGCAAAAACTGTTAGTGCTCTGAACTATCAGGACAGGCATCTTAAATTGAATCACTATTGCTGGTTACAGTAATGACTTTATGCTTCAGTGGTTATACTACCATCACCTCACACCACAGGTGATGTATAATATCAATAATCACTATTAAGATAATATAGTGATAAATATCAAAAGCTTACAAAAAGTTAATAATTCTGTTCTAAGAGCATGTTATAGATAATGTGGGTCTAAAAACTAAAACAAAATATTAAGCAGTTGATCATTCTGTGCTTATTCTGTCAGCATCGACCATTTTGTATTAACACAAAGTTATATGAGAAAATAATAATATATAATACATAATACATATTTAACTAAAACCGAACCAGAAATCTAAATGATCAGACATTTTTAAAGATACCTCCTCTGAAAATTGCGTTATTGTAACCAGACCATTAATGAGAAATTAGCCAGTAGGTCCTGGCAAATATGATCTGTAATACACAAATAAAAAAAAAAACATTGTTTTTGTTACAGTCCTTCCCATGACAGTGCTTTAGGAATAAGGATTTGAGAAGGAACAGAAGTACAGTCCTTTGAAAATCAGAATTCTGTAATGATTCATTCATTCAACCATTACCAATTCTGTAGTACACAGAATTTAAAAAAAAAAAAAAAAGTTCTTCAATTGCCTCTTTTGAGTAAAAATATTTTAGCAACAACCTGGCATCTTTTTCATGATATGAATATCTTTTAAATGAACCATCTTGATAAAAGCAGAAGCATAACCAGTGGGAAACTCTTCCTACTTGCCTTAACATTTAAATGCAGAACCACACAGAAATGTTCCAATGGAGGAGTTGGTAAAATGAGTAAAACTAGCAACTGCTTCATCTGATGGCTTCTTTTTAAGTAAAACATGTTTTTGATTAATTAGAAGGGTTTTTCAGGTCAGGCATGAAACTACTGATGGAAGAGAGAGACGGGGACCAACTTCAGAATCATTGACATTCAAAGTTATTCTTTATGCAGACAAGTAACTGCAGTCATCCTTGAGACTCCATGGCCGCATATGCAGCATGTGACTGATTAATCAGCTGGTCCCATTGCTTTCCTTCACTTTGCACAACTTAATAGCATAATAGCAAAAGAATACCAGTTTGAAGTAGAAGAGACTCAAGCTTTTGTGCACACGCAAAACAGCTCTCTATTTCTTGTCTGAAAACTGGCTCTTTCCAAAACTCTATGAATGCTTCAAGTTTCACTTGAAACTTTCTTAAAATCTGATAACGTTTTTGTTTTTTTTTAAAATCTGATTTCGTATCAGAATCCAGCCAATGTCAATTCTTCACAATATTGAGAATATACCTGTCTCAAACAGCAGGTGAGAGAAAGAGAAAGAGGTAAAAGTTCTTTCTTTCCTTGTCACACTGTATCTCCAAGCACTGCAAATAGAAGAAAGTCAGCTAACAATGTGCCTTTTAGAAAGTTTTTTTTTAAAGTTGAATTTTGTACAGCAGGTTGAAAAAATCCATATTAGACCATAGTGACCAAACTGTAGAGGTAGATTTATACAAATTATTTTGGAGGTGTTTTATTTTGGTACCAGTGTGGGTAACCTACTTGAAAACAGCTATATCTTATCTAGCCTCTTATGTAGCCACCTAAAATTGTCTCGGGATGAGTCACAAGTTTTTATAACACTCCAAAGAGCAGATACTACATACAGTCTGACTGACCCATTATATTTCTATAGAATTGCAAAATCAGTAATGGCTTTGTGCTGTTCACAAAGACATTTGAGAATGCAGAGGATTCTGTTTTGGTTTCCCTCAGGGACAAACTACAGTGAATAAAAGACTACATTAAAGGAGACAGGTAAAAATATTGGAATGTAAAACCTCAGAGAATTTTTAAAAATGTGCATCAGACTTACAAATATGTCATTCAGATATAAAGTAAGGGACCAGAGAAGAAAGAGAAGACAGAATGTGCATAACAAAACACAAAAAACCTATTAGATGATAAATAGAAGACTGCATTTATGAACAAAATGAATCCTTGTAAGAAGTTGCAGTCTAAAGTTGAAACTAATGAGAGTTTATTTACTTGAACTAGAATCCATTTGTACCAGAATCAGGCTCAAAAGGGAAAAAAAAAAAAGAGAAAAAAAAAAAAGAAGTAGAAAAATCACCCAGCCGTACTTTGCTATATAGGGCAGTCTAATTGTACTTTTGAAATGCCCGTTTCTGTCCTATGACTGAAAAAGATGTTTTGAAAGTTTGGGTCATACATAGCCATCCCCTAATTATATAGATAATTAGGCAAGTTTTACTGTGGACTTTGTTAAGGCCTGACTTTAACCTAGATATGGCAGAGATTATTTAGAATTTGGATCTGATTCCAAAGGAAAAAACGTGTGTATATGACTATCTGATCCAGAATAACTGAGAGGAACAACACATCAGGAGCTTTTATCAATATTTAGTGTTATTTCATGATATCATAACATAGACTTCACAGATCGTACAATCTAATTGATGCCTTTATTGTACAAGTTATATAGTTGTCTAGGTAGGCATAACTGTAGAGAGAGAGAAATAGACACTTTTAAAATATGGGTGATTTCAATCTAAAGTAGATGAATTGTGCCCTGAATATTTTATTATCTCTTTCCACTTTTCTACATCTATGAAGTGAACATATGGCATGATTCTTATATGGAAATGTTTGCTGTAGAAGGCTTCAGCTAGGTTCTGTGAACCTTACATAGTTTGACAAAGCAAGGTATTAAGGATGGAAGTAAGAGTTACCTAGGATAGATGTTACAAAGAAGGAATCATGTAATTCTTCAGGAAAAGGAAGCATGGTATTTCTGCCACTTATCTGTTTTAATTTTAAATAATTTGTTAAAGAAGATGCATCAGAAGTGGGTTTTTTTGGAAGGACTAGAGAATGGATTTCTGTGTTGTGAAGGAGGCTAAAACCAACTTCTAAAACTCACACAAATGTCATTTCAGTCCAGAAAACAAAAATTTGAAGCATATTAAATGCTTCACAGGTTTATGATAGTTTTTAGGATGCGAGAGAAAAGTAAATATTGTACTCAGAAAGAGATAGAGGGCTTAAGAGGTGCTTGAGAAGGGACAAACTGATATTGTATCAGTGATCAGTAGGATCACTTGCTTTCTTATCTAATGTGGTTATTTCCTGAATAAACATAAAAGGGAAACAGAGCAAAGGGAAAACAACATAGCTGTTTACTTATGTTTTCTTATGACATTTCCAGGGTAGTTTGGCTTTGTTCAAAGCCAAGAATTTTTTATGAAAGTCATATTATAGTGGTAACAAATGTACTTGGTACTAAAAGCCAAAATTATACTCCAAACAAGTATATGTTACATACACATAGTATCTCTTTTTTTTTTTTTAATATACTAGTTCCAAATTCAAATGTGTCTTTCATGTCACAGTCCTCTGGTCCTGGAGAATACCTCTGAACAGCTTTGATTACTGTTAAGACTCTGGCGGAATAAAAGCAATAAGCTAATTTCAGCAGGGTCATATCCTGTATGTATTTGCACATCAGTTTTTTGCTGAATATTTAAGAACATTTTCAGAGGAAGACACTATGGCTGGGTTCCTATATAGAACCCACTTTTGTCTCTTCTGTGATCCATACCATCTTTTCCAAAGGCATTCTCTGGAGAAAGCTGAATCCTTGCAGTTGTAGTAAATAATTCATTACTTTTTTTTTCAACTGCCATCAAAAAGAGTGTTTCCATATGTGCTCTTTCTCTAGTACCTTCATTCTTTTTTCCTCCTAAGTGAGTACAGGATTACTCTACTGTTGTCTTTTTGGTCTACAGAGAGGGGAAAAAACCTAGTATCATTGATGATGGTTTCTTACACTTGGCAGAAGTGCACTGTGTGAGGGTTGTTCCCTTTTTCATCTGAGTTTCCTTCTCAGTCTTTCCAGTATAGTTTGCAAAGGTTTCCTGTCAAAAATTGACTAGAAAGAGAACAAAATGTACTAAAAATTTACTTCATCTAGGCTGATTGAAGTAATGTTGAAGAATATGCAAAGGGAAAAAAAGAAAACAAAAGGAAACTGATCTAATGTCTGAGGTCTGCTAGTTCACCTATAGCTGCTGTCATCAGATTCAAGACTTTACTGAAAACACGATTCCCTTTTCACCAGCCTGTCCTTAAACAGTCACTGAAAGGTCTCAATGCTGTGTAAATTTGTTTAAGCTTTAGCATTTCTTAATTTGTTGTTTTGTTTTGTTTTAAATTCATATTCTGATTTTTTCACAATTTTCATAAATTTGACTGGCTACATCCCAAAATATGAAAATGTAGTACTTCTTGGATGATATA
Organism: Numenius arquata; assembly: GCF_964106895.1. NCBI lineage: Eukaryota > Metazoa > Chordata > Aves > Charadriiformes > Scolopacidae > Numenius > Numenius arquata. The sequence goes on from NC_133577.1 coordinate 108,991,711, forward strand.
GCTATAAATGCTCTTTTGGACCAGTTAAAGTTAAAGAAAGAAGGTAATTTTCCCACCCATATATACGGGGATTTTGCTGACCACCTTTCACTCTATGTAATGAAGCTTTGTCAATGATTCTTTCATTTTCTCATATGCAGCTATTAAAGGCTATTCTTTATTTACATGTCACTATCTTCAAGACTAAGGCATTCCAGGTACAGGCAAAATAAGCACTTGTCTAAAATATGATATTACTGAAAGGCAAAATGACCACACCTCTGCAGACTACTTTACCTATGCTTGCATCCTGAAGAAGTTGTTACTCTGAAGAGTGATGCAACAGTGGGTACTGGAGTCAGGACAAGGTGGTATCAATTGCAATTATCTTCTGCTACTCCCTTCCTCCATTTACTCATCTTCCCACCCCAATTTTGCTCCTTGTCTCTCCCCTTATAGTCCACCCCTACCTTCTCATTTGGTGGAAAAAGAAAAGTCATCTTTGTCTATACATCTGAGTAGCCTTGAGCTGTCTCTGTTCATGACTGTAAGCCTCATTGATTTAATTTTTAATTGTTTTTCTCTGAGGTTTTAGAGCGTGCTTGTTTGCAGTTCAAGCTTTGTTCAGCTTCAATTGCTGCAATGAAGTTGCTGGGGGATAAGAATAAAATTGGACTCAGAGCAACTTTCTTACTTCTTTGCTTATAAGTAAGAAACTGGTGTCGGATTCTGTATATCATTTCCTTTCCATATTCCATAGCATCTGCACATCTTTTTCATCTGCAGCTGAAACTGATAAACTAAATTTCAAATGTCAATGAAGTAAGGTTTTATCACTTTTCAAAGAATATAGTCACCTTTTTATTTTGTTCAGAGATTTCTCTGTTAACTAACCTCTCTGTGTCCAGGTGTTCTGTGCCATGCAATAATATTGGTAAAGTGGACTGAGATCCATTTGGAAATCTGGTCACATATCAGTACTTACTGCTGGCTTACTTATAGCAAAATTTTAAAGAAAGAAAATACAGAAATAATAAATCAACAAAGTTTTCAATACAGAAAAAAATGTACTGTCTGACAAAAATTGGTTAAAAGTACTGTTTTCTAATCTTAACAGAAGATTTCACAGATTTTCTGTTGGCAGGAAATTATATGCATTGTTCTAAAACCAGGTTTTTGGAACTATGTTTTTTTTACAGAATTATTTGCCCCATCCACATACAAATACTGTACATTATATTGAGATGGAAACCTCTCACAACTGTAAATGGAGAAGAATCTTTGTGCATATAGTAAATATTATTTTACAGTTATTATAGCCATGCAGGATATCTTACAGTATAATAATAAAATACCAAGTGTTTTTGTTGAGAATATATGGCCAAATTTCTCATAGAATTCAAAGAAAAAAATGGCAAAATAACTGGGCAATAAGTAGAGGTTTTTACGGAAATAGGAATAAAGTTTCATTATATCACACTGAGTGTATTTGTACTTAAAAAAACAGGAAATGTTGGGGTTTTTTTTCCCAATTATATGAAATTTTCAAGACCTCAGAATGTTTTTTTTTCTGAGTAAGAAATAATGAATATAATTTTGATCTCCATAAATATAGCTCAAGTGAAAAAAAAAATGAAACTGTTCATTTGGAATATTTAGCAAGCTTAAACCAACTTCACATTCAGGAAAAAGTTTTTTCCAACAACAAAAAAAATCCCCTACTATACATACAGATTTGTTTAAAATAATGTCCAGCCTTCCTTGACTTCTTTGCCTTTTGGGACTGCATGTATGCCATAGTACAGTCCCTTTGATGCTTTCAAAAACAATAAAGTGCACACTCAAGGTGGGATTTTATTTTATGTTGTATATAATTACTATGTGATATTTTTTGTAAAATTGTTTTATGTTGGATAATACTATGGAACAAGCTTTATAGACATAAATATATATACAAATTCGGCTACAATTCTAAACCCAGATTATGGAATCAGAATATATTCTAACTTGGAATCTCTTATTCTGTGGCATTGGCACCAGTTTTACATTCTGTAAAATAAATCAGAATCTGGCAACTTGTCTAAAACATAAAAGTATAATTGAATAGTAACATTAATTATTTTTCTCCTGTGAATATGTTCACAGACATTATATGTTGTTATATATATACACATACACAAAGAACTATATACACTTTTGTAGCTGAACAATGGTGTTATGTAGTAACTTAATTTTTTCATTTCTCATCTCCAACAGAAGAATAATGTATTGTTGATTTTTCTGTCTTACCATGAAAGACATGATTGAAATATTGCAATTATAAAGGCAATCTGGCAAAGAAAAACGTCTAAAGAAACAGATGCAATCCTAGGCTATATCATTCAAGCTATTTCCAGTAGGCAAATGGAAATGTGATAGAACTGTGGCTGTGCAAGCTTCAATTGGAATATATATTCTTTTGAGCACAACAAAAATGACATCAATTACAAGGAAAATTACTATATTATCAGCAACAGAAAACTTATCAAAGGAAAAAAAATGAAAAAAAAAAAATTGGCTTAGCTAGCTTACTTTTCAAAAGAATGTTCTCTCCAAAACCATGAAGGTAAATATCAAAAAAGCAGAGATTGTAAACAGTAGTATTGGTTAGTATTAATATTATCCTAAAATTAAAAAAAAAGTAAATGTGCTAGACCGAAAGTTAGAAAAAAAGGTTCATCGTATCAGTCCAACGATAGAAGGAATATGTAGAGCTCTTTCAGTACTTAGCTTCATAAATGTAGGTACATTTATATAATGTGGGTTTATGTCATAATAGATATCTATGAAGAGAAATGCAGGAGGCCAATTAAATTCTATGCCCTATGTTTGAAATGTAAAACCAGAGAAACGTGTATCACTTATTGCCTGTTACAGCCCATCAGCTACAGGTTCCTAAAAATATGTCTCTCAGAAGAGACATGCTGTAGTTTGGAATGACATGTTTTTACTGCAATCTTGAGCAGTGGGAGTTAATTTCACACTTTTTGAAAGAAATTAGAGAATTTGGAAAAGAAATTGATCCAGGATAAAGCTCTCTTAAAATCTGTTTGTGTGGTGTGGAATTAACAGTATGTAGTATAAGAAATTCTCTAGCATTTCTCAAAATCAGCTACTAGATTCTGTTCTAGTTAAGGTTTTGTATAAAATGATTTCTGTGTACTTTCTAAAACACATTAAGCAAAATATCACAGAATCATCTCTCACCCTTTCATCAAAAAGAAAATATTCTTAAAATATGTTATTTTTTCAGGTCAAATTTCTGGTTTATGTCCATTTTCCTATCTATTTTTACTACTGATGTCCTTAGATATTCACAATCTTCAGTCAAGAGTAGATGAAATGTTATCTCCATTTCAATAACTTTTATTCTTTAACTCTTCCACTGTGTATGAGGAGGGAATCTGTGAACCACAGCCTATGTCTAGAAGTGAGATTTTTTTCAGGGTGAACACTCCTACATTTTTTTTCATGAAAATTAAAGAGAATTAATCATCTATCAAAACATGACTGTTGTAGAACTGACAAAGGGGAAAAATGAATTTCAATCAGAAACTGAGGAATATTTCTAAATGTTGGTATTAAGTGTTTGTTTTCACTCTGGAGTTATGAACTGACTAAACAGTTTGGCATATCCCAAGAAAGCAGTAAGGACACACTTTACCAATATTATTGCAAAGAACACATTCCCTTTGACAGAATTTGGAGAATTTTCAAGTTTCTAGATGGACTTTTCATTTTAACTTTTTTTTTTTTAAAGCTTGAGAACTGAAGAAAGTATTGAAGTTTTAGCCAAACAAAACATTTGGTTCATTAGTGATAAACAGTTTTTCATTATTAAAAGAAATATTCTGTGTGAAAAAAAGGAAAAGGTAGCAGTTTTTCTTAAGTAATTTTATACAACTTAAACCGCTATTTTTTTGGTATGGTGAGCAAAAGTAAGAGTAGTTTATTTACATGTGCAAAACTAAAACCAGTGTGGTACAATACACTTATTCACAACAGATTTTTATAGTATAAGAACATATCATACCTTGTGCTTCTGTGTTATATTGAACTGTATGAACAGCAAATCATGTCCAACTGCACAACAGAAACCAGTCAAAAGGCAGATTTCATGTTGATTATACAAACTTCAGAGGTGAAACTTAATTGTTTTCCACCTCACTTTTTTCCATTTAACTTGAATTAATTTTATTTTTCTGGCCTCCCCACCTTCCCCTAGAGCTGAATGTGCTATTTATCTGTGCTGCACTTGGTGGAGACACTGAAGTGAAACAAGGTTGTTGCTGGTTTAGATATCCTATTTCAACTGATGCAGAAATACAGCTTTTGACAAGAACTATGCTATCTGTACATTATACAGTAACCAAAAAGTAAGAGGTCTTATGTCGTAACAGTAGCTTCAGCTTTTATAAATGTCTCGGTGATTTTCTCAGTTAGGAATAGGCTGTACCTCATGATCAGTTCTGACAATGAACACAGAGATCACAGTAGGCTTTTTTCCTTGTGCTAGATAGGTGAATTATGTACTATTCTAGAACTAAAGCTTACACGGCTGGGATTTCTTTTTCTTATTCCCTGCTGCTTATCTTCTTACATTCTGCTTCTGCTCTTTCAGCAGCTATGCATATCTGGTTTTGTTAAATTTGTTAAAGGTGGTAATATCCCCTTTGAGTGTGATCTAGGGTGTGTTGAGAATGAAATATTATAGATTAAACCAATAATCACTTAGAATATGTTCAATTAGTTTATGTGTATCTCCATACTAACTACAGCATGTGTTACCATTTCCTTAGTTAAAAAAAGTAGGGGACATAAAATACATTTATCACTACATGAGAAAGTTTAGGGGATGTAGTACACAGAGTCAGAGGAAACACATCTATATTAGTGCCACTGGGTAAAGAATACCTGCTTAGAGAATATTAGAAAAAGCTAAGCTGAATAGACGGAAGTAATTACCCCCCTCTAAACAACTGCCAGGTAACCACAGCATGAGTAGGGCATCCTGTTTTGGGCCCTGCAGTAAAAGATAGACATTCTTCTGTGAGGAAAGGCTGAGGGATTTGAGGGAGTGTAGCCTGAAGAAGAGAAGGCTCTGGGGAAACTTTGTTGTGGCCTTTCAGTACTTAAAGGGGGCTTATGTGAAAGACAGAGAAGGACTTTTTACCAGGGCCTGTAGTGTCAGGAAAAGGGGTAACAGTTTTAGATTAAAAGAGGAAGAAATTATTTACTATGAGGGTGGTGAGACACTGGAACAGGTTGCCCAGAGAAGCTGTGGGTTTCCCATCTTTGGAAGTGTTCAAGGTCAGTTCGGATGGGGCTGTGAGCAACCTGATTTAGTGGAAGATGTCTCTGCCCACAACAGGGGGCTGGAACTAGGTGGTCTTTGAAGGTCCCTTCCAATCCAAACCATTCTATGATAAAAGGGATGAAGTTCAGCACAGGGCCATAATGGTGTTTGGGGGCTGAATCACTTGCCCCCAAAGTAGAGATGGCTTCTGGTGGACAAAATAGCAGCCCACCATAATCTATGGGAAGGTTACCGAGATGGTGGAGCCAGCTTCTTCACAGTGAGGCATGGCAGAAGGAGGAGAGACAATCAACATAAATTGGAACAAGAGAGGTTCAGACTGATATAAGAGAAACTTCTTCCTGATGAGAACAGTCAGGCAGTGCAACAGCCTGTACAGAGAGATGGTGCAGCCTCTGTATTCTTGGAGGTTTTCAAGATCCTAATCAAACACTGAGAAACCTGGTCTGATCTCATAGCTGACCCTACTTTGAATAGGAGGTGGGACTAGAAATCTTCTGATGTCTCTTCCAACCCAAATTGTCCTATGATCCCATGAGTAAACCCATTTTTGTCCAGGAGCAGAAGGCAATGTCATTTCTAGTGGTCCATCTTCTCCACAGTCTTGGACTGACTACTAAATCCTATTGCATGAACGGATTAATTTTCCTTTACTGCATACAGTTTCATACTACTAGTGAAGTAAAATTCTTGTCTTCTGTTTCTTCTTTTAAGATATTAGTTAAGTGAGAGCCAGGTTATCAAAAGAACTAGGATCTTAATCTACATTGAGTATTTGTGAAGCCAGTCCAAACAATGGAAGACAAATTAAATATTTTGATAATCATATGTGTTAACAAGAAGATATGCCTCAGTAGTCCCTCCTAACTGGATTTTTTCCCATTCTAAATATGCCCAAGCATACTTCAACAGTGAAGTCTGTCTGGAAAATGAAGAAGATATCGATAGGGCTGTCTATTAATAGTGATTGCTTTAGGTAAAAGTTTACTGACATCAAATAAAGGAAATTCCTAATTGCACTGAATCAACCACTTTTAGATGTGTACTTTGCTTTGTACTCAACATTTATAATTAATGACAAGAATGTTCTCAAAGATACATACTCATCTTGACTAAATATATGATCAATTCCATTATTATTAGATCAAGAAATAAAGAATTTATGGTCTAAAGAATTTATGATCTAAAGAATGTAGGCAACTTAGCTTAGAAAAAAATGTAATGGTGAGTTTCTTCAAACACATGGAGTAGAAAGAGAGTAGGTTAGAAAAGAACAAGATCTGCTGTTGTTGTTTCAGGTTTTTTTAAAAAGTTGATTCCCTGAATCCACAGAATCCCTGAATCCAACAGATCAATGGGAAGCTGGTGGCAATAACTTATTCAGAGAAGCAGATACAAATATAGTATATGCAGAACTGTGTATTTTTGCTTGAGCTACTCTGTAAAATAATTATTATTTTAGCCTTCAAGTAGTTTATGAACATTGTTACAGTGTTATCGTACTGAGAATTCTGACTATATAATAATTTAATTGTATCTATTGAAGAACATAGCAGTAGGAAAAGTTTTCAGTCAGTCTAAATCTGAAAACAGAATGTTTTTCTGAACATTAGATAAAATCAAGTAAAAAAATGATTGTAAATAACTGCAACAAAACAAAAAAATGATAAAAAATATATTAAGGTCTCAGGAATAAATAAAACCACAAAGAAATATAAGCTTTAGGAGAACATGTTCAGTGCTGGCATTCAATTGACTGAACATTCCTATAGAAGGTTCATATAAATGGGTTGTTTTGTCATTGCTGTCAAAATAGTCAAAATTAAACAAAGGCTCTTGTTATCATCATTGGAATCACTGGACTATAGAACTGGGTCAAATTATCCAAGGAACATTTAATTGAACATCTAATGTTAATTTAAAGAAATCAGTTTTTTAAAAACCTTAGTAAGTTTGGTCAAGCATACTTCTCTTTGTGGTCAAGTCTATTTATATGTGTGGGATGAAAAGTAGGAGGAAAAGAAATATTCTAATTTAGCTGACAATAAAAGAGAGAGGATTAATATTACAAAATCAAAAAGCAAGATCAGAAGGTGTTAAAAATCAGGAATGTTTTCTGATTAGAAAGAGAGAGTATCTTCAAACTGTTCCAATATACTGTTTGAAATTATCCTAAACAGCTTCTGATCAAAACTAGCTAAAGCAAACCAATTCTGAGAAGAAATTAAGTGTCTTGTCAAATTTGGCAAAGATGCACTTACTATATTTCTAGTATTTCTAATGAAATACTGGAAACATCTGAGTCAGCTGGTAACAGTAATATGGGCAATGCCCTTTCTGTGTCTTATCACCTGTCCTTTTTTTTCCTTCTCTCATGTAAAGTAAGACAGCTGTGAAACTGTAAAGTTCAGAGAGGTTGCTCAGGCCAAGACAGGAGAGTAGTGAGGTTTTTCACTGCTTTAGTAACGCATCTCCCGCTACCAGATCTAGCTAGTTCAGAATGCTTCTATATGAGCTGCAATTATGCTTGGCACTGGCATTGTACCCTAATCGTAACCAGACTAGCCATGTTGTTAAACAAGTTGCACTTGACATTTGAACAGCCTTTCCTATGGCTCCTTCATGGCAAGATCATTTTGTGACAATAGGGCTTAAATTCAAGTTGCATCTTAAAATACTGATGTCTAGGTGTTCACAGACAGGTGTCTGCATGGGAGCGAAGTGAGCCGTTAGAGTCACAACACAGCCAATGGGGTCAACATAGATATTCAGCTGACCAGATGTAGTTGTCATCAATAGACACCTGCATAGAGTAGAATAATATTTTGGAAACTGAGTCTGCTGGCTTCCATTAAGCTTAGTCCTGACAGTGTCAGCATGAATATAAAACAGCTAGACAGCCTAGTTGCATATGATGGAAAATGATCCTGAGACAATAAGGTCTAGACTCATCCTGTTTTAGGAAATCATATCACATGATCCTGTTCATAACCTGTACAGATTATCTGGGTCTTTTGACCCCTTCCCATACTGTACCATTAGTTCTTGTAGAACCATCAGTTTCACTTGTCTGTAGATGCATTTTCATGGTCCGTAGAGACAAAAATACCTTTTTTTTTCTCTTTTCTTAGAACTGTGAGAAATGAATATTGGAAAAGGCAAAATCAGATATTCTGAACTCAAAATGGGGCTCACATTTATTGTCGAGTACAAATGTTCCACATTATCAAGAATGGTCTCTTTGAGCATTAGAAAAAGTATAATGTGGTGTATAGCGTTTCTTCAAAGAGCCATGGCTATGCATCGGATCTCAAGGGGAATATAAATATTGCTGCCTGATACTAAGGGACTAGAAAGTAGGATGTGTAATTTTACTTTAACCAAGTTGACTGAATTTTTAAACTAGAACTTCATTTTTATATTTAATTAGACAAACAAATATATTATTTTTCCTTTTTTTTCTTCCATATTAATAATAACAGCCAGTGTTAAAATAGTTGTTACTGTTTGAGTTTTTAAAGAAAAATACATTTTTCAGAGAGGGTTTTTTTTCATAATACCTTTGGTAGTTATTTAGTATGTGTGACATTGCTTCAAGCCTTTTGCCTTTTGCTTTTCTTTAATACTTTAAAATAAATACAAGTTGAAAATCATTCTGGATTTATACTTTGAAATTTTTCATGTTGAGGAGAATGGAATCTGTTCTGACTTGACTGTTGCTCATTAAAAAATTTGACTGCAATTCCTAGTGAGTTCATTTGTTAAGACTCAATTATAATTTAGTTTAATTAATTTGAAGAAACTCCCTCTGTTTAGCATCAGCTCTGAAGAAAAGTTCCTTAGGTTCAGAAAGCTGTAAAAAAATACAAGATAGTAAGTTAAAGAGTTTATTTGTTTAAAAAGCTTCCTGGGTTTATAAATTCAAAGGACGTATATACATTTAAATTAACAACACTGAAACAGGATCATCACTTGAAGGCAATAACAGAATGGGAAAATAAACACAACAAATTCTGGTTTTGATAGGGAGACAGAAAAGTAGATGTAGATATACATAAATAATTAGACAATCTGAGTGCCTGAAATCAAGTCTCATTTCATATGCTAAAGGCAGCTGAAGAAAGATATAAGCTTTTTTCAGTGCACAGTTTGATTTTACTTCCTCACTATGCTTTCTTGGCTTACTGCTTTATAGAAATACAGCCAGTCATTAACAACATAAAGGATGCTTTATAAGTGGTTTTCTTGCAAAATAGACATTTCTAAAAGAATTACAGATGGGAAACTGTATCTAATGGGATTTCTTCTTCATTATAAAATTACCCCGATGTTAGCATTTTGCAATCACATCATTATGATTGTAGAACACACAGAAAAATCAAGTGTAGCTATTATGACAGCAAACTTTACTAAGATTTGCTTCTTCAGACCAAAATTGATGGATTACCTCTCTATAAGAAACACCATTATGGAAAGTCTTACTGAAGTAAATTATTAGACAGAATTTCTCCTCATGGTTCAATTCGGTAAAAAATATATTCAGTAGATATATCTGCTCACAGAGACTCCATAACCTCAGAGTTCCTGTTAAGTTTAACACTTCGGATTTGGCAGTAGCAGAACTTTCTGGAGGTCAGTAAAGGTGTCACAGTGCAAACTCTTCTTCAACCTGCACTTTGTCCTACAGATTTATGTTATACCCATGCAATTCCAGAGCTCTACGGCTACCATGATCAGTCCTGTAGAAAACAGTATCAAGCACATTGTCACCCAAATATATTGATCAGTCTCTACTGTCTTTACTGTTACACGCAGTTTTCTCCCTTCTTGCTTTGTCCTCTGTCCCTAGCAGTGCTAGGATGTCCAGGTGTTGATGAGGTGAGACAAAATGAAACTCTTCCTTTCTCTTCTTGGCTGCCCAGCCTGAACCCATGCAGTGGCAAGGAGGATCATTGTGTGCTGAAATACAGGGGGCTGTATAAGAATGCTATGGGACTATGCTAGTCTATTCCCAGGAATTAGGCCTAACTAGTTAACAGCTTGCCAACAGGAATGTTGCTTCTCAACATAGCTGACTATATGTAGGATGAAGCAAGTTAATACTACGTATAAGTGTGTGTTCAGAAGGTAGGAGGTATCCCTGCAACAATGCAGTTAACCTTTTCATGTTCCAATGTTTTCTTCCCAAGGACTATATTCTTTTCCAAGCCTTTTCAATAAAATGCAGCCTGGTAAAGTGTGATTGCATGTAGCTTTTCAAATTCTGAATTCACGTTAACATAATGCCTGGACAAAGACAAGACAATGCTCCTTGGCAATGAGAGATTTTAGTACCACTCATCTACTGAGGGTATCCAGGAAGAGCTATGAAAGAAGCTTTGAAACCCTTAGTCACTCACTTAGTCTTATCTGTCAGATTTATCTGGCTGCCATGAAGTAGCTTTGTGTCTCAATAATAAGTTTCTGAATCAAATACGTGATGGAGAGGATCTACTCTGCCATACCTAAAGAGGAGCTGCGCAATGTAAATGATCAGTCATGTTTTTTATTAGGGGCACTCTCAGGTCTGCTCACCAAGGCAAAGTACAGATATCCTCTCAATTCCTGATTCATGACCAGAATATAACTCATAAAAGAGGGAGATGGATCATAAAGACAGTCATCTGAGACCTGCAAGGGATGTACTGTTGTGGCTACTGCCCTCCCTCCAGAATGGTAGCTGGTCATTCTCATGGACATTTAGAGCAGAGAGAAAGGATAGAATGATTGTGATCCTTACTAGTTCCTTCGAAGAGCTCCAATTCCTCCCTCTCTCATAGACTTATTGTGTGGCAGCAGCAAATCACTTTATACAATTTGGCCTCAGTTTTCTAGCTAACATTTGTATGTAATAAAATTTGGCCAACAACCAACGAGCATTGTTTTAATACTTGTATTAAATTGTTGAGAAATTCCAAAATTGTGATGATAGAAGACCATAAAATAGTCAAAGCAGTTGCTTTGTTTTATCACAATCTGTCTGCGTTGTCATTCTATCCCAGCACCAGCTGTGGAAGTCAAGCTCTCAGATGACATCAGTTTGGTCTGATCAATTCTACAGCATTTATAAAAGGCATTTGGGGTGAATGGAGTAACGATGCACTTATAATCTTGGCAACTATCACTTTCTTTCTTGCTGTGTTTGTAATAGAACAAAAGATCTAATATTTTAAACCTGAAAAAGACTTAAAATCCTATGTCATAGACAGCATAAGTTTTATTGCGGCTTAAAGAATTTAGGGATTCTTTCAGCAGTCTTCCCAATGTCATCGTTTCAAAGCTTGTTAGCTTCACATTCATATCTTTTTTTTTTTTTTTTCTCATGTATAAAATCTTTTTTCTCAGTTTTTTCTTAGCTTTGATTATTCAATAGAGCAGAAACTGAATCCCTGTAATGAAACCTGAAATCATGAGTATGAGGCAGGAAATCAAACTTGACATCATTATATAAGGTACATAAGAACTGAAAGCAAATTGTATGCAGGGAGGAAATTCCAGACCAGCAAACTTAAACCAGCATTTTCATACCGTAGATATGTGTTATTCAACGCAATACAGACTTACATGAGATTATTCTTATCCACCCAGAGGTCATCCGGCTTGCTGTCATAATTACTACATGAGTACCTTTACCACGTGGCAGGGCATGCCTGATGGCAAGGAAAGCTTAGACCAGAATCCCTGGAATCCCTGTGCTCCTTTAACTCATTTTATCTGCTCTCAAAGGGAGTTGTAAGAAGTTTATCAAGCTGTATACCTTAACTGCTTACTTCTCTGAGGCTATACAGAACTTTTTTCCTTCCTAGGAGATGCTGAGGATGATGATTATTAATAATTAGTATCATGGAATCACAGAATTGTCAGAGTTGGAAGGGACCTCTAGAGATCATCCAGTCCAACTCCCCTGCTGAAGCAGGATTGCCTAGAGCACATTACTCAGGACTGCATCCAGGCGGGTCTTGAAAATCCCGTGAAATCTTGAAAATTGTGGAGTAGGGGACTCCACAATCTTCCCAGGCAGCCTGTTCCAGGGCTCTGTCACCCTCACCGTAAAGAAGTTCTTCCTCATATTTGAATTGAACTTCCTATGTTCCAGCTTGTGCTCGTTGCCCCTTGTCCTGACACTGGGAACCACTGAAAAGAGTCCAGGTCCACCATCCTTCAACCCACCCTTTAGGTACTTAAAAGCATTAATTAGGTCTCCCCTCAGCCTTCTCTTCTCCAGGCTAAAGAGTCCCAGCTCTCTCAGCCTTTCCTCGTAAGGGAGATGCTCCAATCCCTTAATCATCTTAGTTGCCCTACATTGGACTCTTTCCAGTAGTTCCCTGTCTCTCTTGAACTGGGGAGCCCAGAACTGGACGCAGTATTCCAGTTGTGGCCTCACCAGTGCAGAGTAGAGGGGGAGAATGACCTCCCTCGACCTACTGGCCACACTCTTCCCTATGCAGCCCAGGATTCCATTGGCCCTCTTGGTGACAAGGGCACATTGCTGGCTCATGGATAGTTTTCTATCCCCCAGGACTCCCAGATCCTTCTCCTCAGTAGTGCTTTCCAGCAGGTCCATGAGCCACCCTAGAGACATCTTCAGGTCCCTCCTGAATTACCCAGTGATTCTAATCTGGAGTAATAACTCCATGGACTGAAAGCAGAGAAGGTAGCTAGTGCAGGCTGAACTCACTGTTTCAGTAAACAGGGACTCGTGACAGATCCTGGAGGTAGCGCACTGACTGGGTGACAACAATTATCTTTCATCTTCGGTCTGTTTGCACCTATCCAAGGGGCACATGGCTGCTATCTTTGCATTCAGGCTAAGTGATTTCAGTCTTGTGAACAATGGAAATTCAACTCTCATCTACCTCAAGATTCTGCAACACTTTAGTAGTGATTGCAGCTATACCAAGCTGTCTCTTTATAATAAATAAGAGTAGGGAAATTCAGGTGATACGTATAGGGTCTTCCTGCCCGTTATGATACTTTGAAGAGCTAATGGACACTTATCCAGTGTTTCTCTTGTAATGTCATGTTGACTAGACCTTGAAATCAAACTATTGACATCAATCAATATCATTGAAGTTCAAACTAGTCTTCTAGATAGGTCCATAGGACTTTTGGCAAGCATGTCTGTACGCTTACTTAGAAGAATGATCTACGTTAAAGGGAAAAAAAAAAAAGAGAAAGAGAAAGTCTATAATATACTGTGCCTTTAGAGGAAAATAGCCTTGTTATTATGCATGCAAAAGCTGGTAAAATGGGCTGTATGTTAAATATTAAAAAGTAAGTAAAAACCATAACCATATATTCCTTTCTCTAGCACTTTGGATATTAATTCACAGTGGAAAAATCAATTTACACTCTCAAGATCAAGAATGCTGTTAATATTTCTTTAGCATGCCTTTTTTCAGTGTCTGGGGAACAAAAGATTGATTTTCTATTATTACATTGCCAGATTTTTTCCTTTGAAAAAAATTATATTCAGACATAGAAAAATTATTTAAAACAACATATATGCATAAAGATGCTTAGAGATAATGGGCTAAATAGTGCCTCCAGACACACAAAATATTCTTGTCAGTGGACAAAACTTTTTCCAGTTGGAGATCAACTACATAAAGAAATATTTGTTCAAAACAGAACTCATAATGCTCCCTACCATTTAAATTCAGGAATCAGAATGTGATGTATTGTTTGTCTTACTTTTACCTGATAAATTATATGAAATAAACAAAATTATAGCAAGTTTAAACTGATTTGACTTAGAAAAAATATATGGATTCAGGCAGTAATCCCCCTCCAAATGTCTACATGCATACGTGCAAATACATTTAATTAAACCAGGGAGGGGAAGCGGTGGTTGCAATCTCTACTGGTTTTATAACTAGTTAAGTTTACTGATTTCACTGCATTTAAAGAAATGGAAGTGTGGACAGACACCTTCAACAGAGGAATGGGCCAACACACATCCTTTACCTCCCACCAAAATGCTTTAAAGCCCAAGAGGTAAACTGGACTGCGCTTTTCATCACTCTTATTTGATATGGGCTGCTATGCAACTGAGAATATAAGATTGAGAGAGATATTAAATAAGGAAAGAATGTGTCTCTGAGCATAAAAAAGATGGGTTTGTTTTGTGTTAAAAGTGCTATCTGATAAAATACATCTACTTGCAGTTTTGCATGCAGATGTAGACAATACTTTTCTCCTCCTTCATCCGCGTTATTGCTGTAAAATGGGTACCAAATTGTGTTCGGGGGATTCAGGACACATGTTTTCTTTCATACATCTAGACTTAAATTTCCAATTCTGAAGCTACTGTGATTCCAGACTGTGTGTTACTGTGAGCACCTGTGGCTTTGATTTTGGTCAGATTCTGTGGCCCATTCTCATCTGGAAACTATTTGTGCTCAGTGAATGTATGGATATTACAAACGCACTGTGGTAAATCTGTGTACTGTTGATATTTCCTGCTCCAAAATACTTTCCAGCATGAAATAGTCAGCAGTAAGCAGAAGTCAGAAGTAAGCAGTAGTCCAAGAAGTAAAAATTTAACATGAAGTATCCGAAAAGAAATATCTGGGGTTTTAGTTTTTGCTAGTAAATGCTTACCACATAAACCTGATGTATTTCTAAGATCTAGCAACCTTCTTAACTTCATAAGTTCATAAACAGACTTACACAGCTAACTAGCGTAGGAGGTGTTTGGATTTAGTGATCAAATAGAAACCCAGTAGTCCTGTTTTCCTAAAAAGTCAGATGCAGGGGAATAACAGACAATTTCGTGAATTCTATTATTTAGAAATTTGATTTGCTTCTTGTTTGCTGAAACCAGATCAGTTGCATCTAATTTTCTTCTGTTTAAAGTACTTTCCATATTTGATCATTTTCCCAGTGGTTTCCTACTGTATATATAGAATAGAATATTGTATATATACATTTTGGATTTCACATAAATGAGTACTTTAGCTATAGTAGTTGTATTTTCTTACTATTTTTAATATATTTATTTGAAGACATGCATAACTAGAAAAAAGATGTAGACATCAGAAATAGCAGCAAATGGACCCATATACAGATAGATGTAATGTATATTTACACTGTATAATCCACATAAATCAATTAAAAATTAAAAATATAACCAGGTATGTACATTCTATATACATACATGTCTATGGATCAGGATGTTGGAAAACTACATAGAAGTGTACTAAATTTTTTAAAATGCATGACAATGAAAGATGTGTTGCCTTGTGAAGGATTTAAAATTAAGTCTGAGAGAAAAGCATATTAAGCACACCACTCAACCTGAGTTTGTTGGTTGATGCAATATGTTGAATGCTGAAATTAAGATGTGTATCTTCCCTCTCATCCTAAAGAAGCAACTGGTTGTAATAACTCTCAGACAAAGATATTTAAGTGTGTCACTTAGGTAACATTCTCTCTTTTTCATAAGATATTAGATAAATGAGATGGGTCTGTTCTTCACTAGCATACCTGTCATGGAATGTTACCTCAAGATCATTCAATGCTGTACTCACTGATTATTGAATAGGACAAGTTTTATTTCTACCTGTACAATTCCATCACTAAATAATCAGTCCTTCAATAAACTACTCCAATTTTAGTACCCATTCTCAGCCCTGAAAATACATATTTCAAATCATCCTTCCTTCAATAGTTAAAAAAGGTTAGGTGCAACCAGTTAGGTGTCCTTATCACATCACATTTACTTTGTAATTCGTGTTCCTGTTGGGTAATGACCAGCAAACATTAGCATAGGAAAGAAATTATCATGTTGTCTAAGAGCAGGATGTTATAATGTGAGTGAGTAAAAGATGAGCTATTTATTTGGTTTATGCTCAGAGTAAATGCAGAAAAAAAAGATTAGGGGAATTTTTTTTTTAAAGTAAAATGGTCAAGAATGCCTTTCTTGATTCTAAATAAAGGGAAAGTGAGGATGCAGTGGTAGCAGGTTACTGCAGAGTGATGCTTTTCACTCGTAGAGAGAAGCAGCAATACATTTATTGATATAAAACAAGGAGTAAACAAAGTTTGATGGTAAATGTGACAGTGTTTTAACAAGATTCGAGATGGCAAGGCACACTTTGTTATTTACTGCATAGAGGACAGGGTCAGACAGAGCTGTCGGAGACCCTCCCGTTGAGTCATGAGGTTCAGAAAGGACCCCCTTGCTTTCTAAATTCCTTCTCAAAGAGGAGTCTAGGTGTGATTGGATACAGTCCTAGTCTCAGACTTGGTCAATGGTTTATCCCTAAAGGATTATATATGCGGAATCATTTCTTTATGTACCTTAGCTAAGATTTCAAAGTTTAGTCACTTACCGAGGATCTGTTGCGGCAAGGAATCTCTCAATCTCGAGAAGTAAAAGTAACCTTAAGCAGGCTCCCCATGATCAAGGGGAGAACTTGGCATGCCACCCACTCCCATTCAGGAGAGCTCAAAGGGCTCTTGGGCTGTCCACTATGTATGGGAGTAAGATGACTGACCTCTAGTCATATTTGCATACTGACCACAGTACCAGCATTGCTCAAGGTAGCCCTTAGCTACTACATTGTTATCCATCTCACCGAAAACACGTTGAGCTGGGTGCAGCCATCACAACTACATGTACTTATTGTGACCACAATGGGTGGTTGGGCAGCGTTACGGGAGATAAAGGTCAGGTTGGTGCCTGGACAGGGGGAGCACATCATCACACAGGTTTCTAGTACTTCGCTATGATTCCCAGCTGTAAATTTAAACCATGCTGTGGACTAATACTGAATGTTGTCCGGTGAACGCTCAAGTATTTATGGATATTTGTTTATCAGGGAATACTAAGTGGCTGGAAATGATAAGTGATGCATAATTTTTTGACTGTCTGCTAATACTTTGGCTCTTTAAGCACAATAGTTAAAAGATGTCTAAGCTCCAGAAACAGCTTGAGCCAGACTGTTCAGCCCCGTAAAGGATTAAAAATGTCTTTCTCAAGAAATGTTGTCCTTTCTATAAGCAACTTCTCGATCCAGTTGGGTTTGAAACTTCTTGGGCTACTTAAGTGTGAAGGATATGTGTTTAGTCAAATGTTTAGTCAATGAGCTCATCTGAATATGGAGAGTAATAAGGAATGTCAGAAACAATAATAATGACAATCTGTAATGCCTGAACACCAATCACAGTAGTGTAGTCGTGTATCATTTTAAGGAGCCAATTTTATATAGTCAGATCTCCCTGTTCTCTAGCAGTAGGTGTGAGTGAAAATTACACTAACAGCTTAGGAAGCCTACATTCCTCATTGTTATAAACTAAATTAGTGTACAATCACTTGTGCAACATTGTTGTGGAGATAGACCAAAAAAGCATGGACTTTTACCCTCCTCTTCAAGCTCTGATTACCTGATCTCCAGGAAAGAACTTCCTGTGTCAATAAAAGATTAAATGTACTACAGTCATGAATTATGACATTGAAGAGTGCTAACTGCAACAGAAAGAACTAACTAAAGCTGTGTTAAAAATGTACGTTTTACAGATTATAATGCTAAGGTGGGAAAATAGGTTATTGACTAGAATGGAAGAGAGAGACATAATTTGAGAAAGATCAATGAACTCATTCAATTCAGTTCAGTTCATCCTTGAAATCAGTGTGTTTTAATACCATAGCAAAAGAAAGTAGATTTGGAGCTTTCTAGAGCAACCTCACTTGAATCACACTGCTAACATCATTGTATAAAAACGGGATGGAAACCCAGTTTTAACAAACTAAGAACATTGCTAGGTGCTGATATAGTATAGATCACAAGTAGAGTGATCATTCAAATATGTAACTGAATCCCATTATTCAACCATGTGGAACTTCGGTAGTGTCAAGTATGTTATCAAGAGACACCAAGAGGTGCCAAAATGAGCAAGCAGAGGAAGGAGATGACATAAACGGATGTCAGAAACAAAAGCTAGCAAATGAGCTGTGGGAACAGATGGAGTGTGAATCACTGCTGTTATAAGGACTTACATTCCAAGGAAAACATGAGTAGAAATAAAAACAATGGATTTCAGATAAAATTTTATAGCCTGTAAATACATGCAAAAAGAACAAAGGAAGATAATACAAGAAAAAAGACGGTTAGGAAGAAGAAAGTGTTGCACATGTGCATAATGATTGGTAGAGCATAATATACAGCAAGGATGAAAAAACTTTTCTTTTTATTGGTAAAGTTTGAGCAGGCCTTTGAAGTGCATTTGGCAGCCTGAACAAATTGCAGTCATCTTTGTGCCAGCCAATAGTAACACAAGACCATGTAGCTGTGGACTGTAATAGTTAATATGGAGGAATTATACCTAGGCTAGATGTGATCAACCTCATCATTAAAAGAAGATGTTAGGAACAAATAATGCTAATATAACTCTTGTTTTTTCTTCGTTGTTGCTGATGTTAAATTTCCCCAAACTTATGCTCTAACTTTTCAATCTTTCTGTATTTGACTTTTTCACCCTTAATAGATTGATTAGGGCAGAGATTGTCTTTCTTCTGTGTTTTACTGTACACAATGCAAATGGATTCTGACCTGATGGGAATCTGTGAATTCCGTGATGGTACAACCATAAAATAATATGAAACTCCATGATAGATCACATGTGGGGAATAACAACTACAGCTACCAGAAATGATGGGCAGAAAATTAGTCACTGAATTATTAATACAGTGCAATAAATCCAGAATGAATTTGCTGACAGTTTGCTTTCTAAGTATTTGATATAGCATTCTGTAAAGGATATGGTAAACCATGGATGGTATTAAAATGTGGTTGGGCCCTAAACAACGGTCAGTTTCTAAGGGCAAGAACTTCAAATATATAATAAAAATAACCAAGGATCCACAGCAAATGTATGCTGAATTTGTGGTGGGACTCCAAAGCAGCTCTTACAGGGCTTGTAATGGGAGAAATATCAGCTCTGCTGACACTATTTGAAACAGGCTTTTCTGGATTTACGAAACAGTGCCAGGAAAGTCTTCCCATCGTCTTCTTTCATTTGTAATTTTTTTTTGAAAGCACTGGTACACTATAATAAGGGTTTATATGATCCCTGGATACCATAACAATTGGATCCTCAGAAGTACTTAAGACAGGAGGATGAGACAGATGGATAATTAAACTCCTAGCGATATTTTTCTTTTTTGGATTATAAATAAGTTTTACTTAGCCTTTACTGCTATGTCTGTTATTACCTTCCTTACAAAACTTTGTCTTTTCTTTGATGTAGTTTTTGGTTTGGTTTGGTTTAGTTTTAGACTTTATGCTAAAGAAATGACAATATAATATCATTTTTCAGATAACTTTCCAGCAAGGCTATATAAAATGCAAGAATATCTCAGGTATTAATATTAGATCTACCTTCAGATTATAAATGTGTTTTCAGTACTATTGTCCTCTCTATCATGATGTCATGTTGCAAACTATATCTTTAGTTTGTTATCATTGACAGACTCCTTTTCATTTTAACTTGCTATTTTCCAAAGTTTCTCTCTCCTCTTCATTAACTTTGTTATATCTTTTCTCCCATCTTCAGCATTAGGATTTAACAAGCAATAGTAGTGCATTAGATTTTCTTAAACGCAATTAATTATTACTTTGATATCTCAAGATCACTTGCAGTGTGTATCTGTCCTATTTTGCATTTCTGGATTTAAAATTGTGCTGATTTGTTTCACATGTTCTGATTTGGTTGTCATTAAAATATTTAATCAAATTTGACTTTTTACCCTAGATCAATAATAAGAATATCAAGTAACCTACATTCCAAGACACTAACACCAGACAATAACACTTCTTTTGAAGTCATAGAAATCTCACAGGAATTATTATTTTAGTATGAGGCAGTTTTTATTTCTCACCAATATTTTTCTCTGATTCATATTTATTGCTACGTAAATCGGTAACACTATCAGATGCCTTGCTACTTTCAGAATCTATCTATAGCAAAAAGTACAAACTACAAAGAAACTTATGATTCCAGTCTTCACTCTGAAAGTCATTGACCTTATTGATTACTGACAGGGTTCACCAAGGACTTACTTCTAACACAATGATAAAAATAGGTCCAAATCATTCATTTACTGCAATCATTTGAGTAAGAGTATATTTTCTGAATGAACCTGCCTTGTTCTTCATTAAACTTTTAGAATTAGATGCATTACTAGCATTGTTTACATTATTTTCTCTAGACGTAATTCCCTAAGGAGTCTTTGGGTATATTCCGTGAATGAGGATTGCAGAAATAAGTTCATCAAGAAGGAACATGGTCAAAATGAATATTATCAGTAGGACAAGATAATGAAAACGTATTCAACCAAAGAAACTATATGTTACATTGAGAAGACAAAAGGATCAATACCAAGGAATATTTTAAATAGTACAGATCATATCAAATGGAAAGAGATCTTGAAACATGTTACAGTGATGATTAAATTTTAATAGAAACCTTGAGACATCAGTTTCTGACCTATTGAAACAAGTGTCTGAAACTAGAGCAGTTTCATGGAAACTGATCATGATTTAAAAAACCCAGACCCATAAAGTAATGGATATTTGGGAATAAATATAAGTCACTGTTGACTGGCCTGGAGATGACCAAAAACATGTTGAAGACAGAATCATTAAAAAAAAAAAAAAAAGAAAAGCCTAGGCTGTAATTATGAAACAATGTCATTTGGAGAGAGAGAGAAAATGTTTTAGTGTTTTAGTTACCACAAAAGACAGGTGCAAACATGGATTTTGCTTATTATTATCCATGGTTGTGAAATTTCCCATACAGATGCTAAAAATACCAAGAAGAGAAAAACTGATTAACCAAAGAACAATGAAACTGATTTTAAGAAGGAGAATCAAGAAATAATCATATCTTATTAATCGTCCCTCAGGGATAGTCACAAAGATGGTGAAGAGGCAGGGCAGATTATACTGTAAAAAGTGAAAAACAAGAGCAGGAAAGCATAATAACATAATAAAGATGGTAATGTTCAAATAAGTCTCAGGACATCTGGCATGATACGAAAAGCTACTATCTTCACAGAAGAAAATGACTCTTTGGGAAAATGAGGAGAAAAGGACTGCATTATTTGGCTGATGTAAAAGCCACCTTTCAGCTGACAGTAGCTTTTAACAGAAAGTAATTGATATTTGATATCTTTGCATTCAAAAATCTGATATTCATTTTTGAAATTATATATATCAAAGGAGAAAAAAAAAAAGAGCTAATATATAGTCCTATTGCATTTCATTAAACGGAAAACATTAAAATGATCTTCAGGAGATTATGATAAGAAAAATTGTAGTTAAATATACAAAGATATTCCCAACCTTTACTTGTAAGAAATACCACATTTGTTCTCAATTTTCATTGCAAACCTGGAATGGAAAGTTCATGTACTGTAGCTAGCTTAACTTTTTCCCTTATCCTATTCCAGAATATATAAATAAAAATAAAATATTTTCTGATAAAATACTTTCTGATTTTCTGAATCTAAAACCTTCTCCCTTCTTTATCACCCCTAATTATGAAGACCCCCTGAGAAATTAAAAAATGACAGCAGGAGGTCAGGTCCTTCTGAATATGATTCGCTCTGAAAAAAATGAAGGTGGGTTGACACCAGCTGGATGCCGGGTGCTCACCAAGCCACTCTATCACTCCCCTCCTTATCTGGACAGGGGCAGAAAAATCTGTTGAAAGGCTTGTGGGTTGAGATAGGGACAGGAAGAGTTCACTCAACAGTTACTGTCACAGGTAAAACAGACTCAACTTGGGGAAATTAATTTAATAACTTATTATCAATCAAATCAGAGTAGGGTAATGAGAAATAAAACCAAATCTTAAAACACCTTCTGCCCACCCCTCTCTTCTTCCCACCCCTTCTGCCCACCCCTCTCTTCTTCCCAGACTATTTTCTCTACCTCCTCCCTGCTCAGCAGCGCAGGGGGACGGAGAATGAGGATTGTGTTCAGTTCATCACACATTGTCTCTGCCGCTCCTTCCTCCTCAGCGGGAGGACTTCTCACACTCTTCCCCTGCTGCAGCGTGGGGTCTCTCCCACGGTAGCAGTCCTCCATGAACTTCTCCAACGAGAGTTCTTCCCGTGAGGTGCAGTTCTTCACAAACTGCCCCAATGTGGGTCCTTTCCCCAGGGCCTAGTCCTTCAGAAACAGACTGCTCCTGTGTGTGTCACCCGTGGGGTCATACGTCCTGCCAGAAAACCTGCTCCAGCATGAGTTCCTCTCTCCATGGGTCCACAGGTCCTGCCAGGAGCCTGATCCAGCATGGGCTTCCCACAGGGTCAAAGCCTCCCTCAGGCATCCACCTCCTCCAGCATGGGGTCCTCCATATTTAATCACTTCATTAAATAGGTAAGTCTTCAAAAGAACTCTGAAGTAGGAACAATGGAAGGAACTATGTAGAGAGCATCATGCCAAAAAGGTTGGTGATCTCAGGCAGAAGAAAGCATGAGGCCTACTCTGATAGACATTTTCAGCCTTATTCGTCATCCTTCTGTACTTCTGTTATTTACATTCTTCAATAAGAACTACATATTTAGATTTTTTTTTCTCTTCCACAGAAAAGACCTGGACTGAATGACCTGAAGGATTCCAGCTTTTAAACTCCAGTAAATTTGAGTCAGTTTCTGTACTACTGACTGTCCTACCCTAAAATAGTTCTAAGTTCAGTTTTATTTTTTTAATTTTTTTTTTTTTTTAATTACAGCCACCACCATAGATCCAATTATTTTCCAGGATAGTACTATTTTTATGATGCAGACACAATATAGACATTCATCTCATCCTACTTTACACAGCTAAAAATTGAACATCAAAATCTCTCCAGCTACCCTGTATTCCCTTTGAAGTCAATAGAGAGTAACATATTCTTCAAGAGTGATTCACTCATCTATCTTCAGTCACACTGTGAAATTGTCCATCTCTTCATTGGCTATAAAAGGAGTTTTGCAGTTAACCTGAGTTAGGCATGTTGTACATTGCAGACTTCTGACGTAAAAAAATCCTCATCCTGTATTTTGTTTTCCTTACAATTTGCTCACTAATGCAATTCAGCAACTAACATTTTCTACTGTAGCGCAAGATTCCTTGTAGCCTAAGAACCAAAGATAATGTTATATATGTGGCATCTATTGGATGATTAACTTATAATGGCAACTTACTGGTTAATAACAAACTTCTCTTACCTGTGAACCTCCCTGGATTTGAAATGTAAAGTGAAGAACATGTATTTTATTGCTGATTGTCTGAATTTGTAGTTACCTAAATTCATACTCTTTTTGGGTAGCAATTAAATCTTAAAATAATGTGTAAATGCAAATAGAAACAGGCAGGAAAAAAAAGCAGTAAAAATGTACTATGGCTTTTTATTTTTGATAAAAACATGGGGGGAAAAGGTTGGTCTACTTAGGAAATATAATTATGTATAGATATTCTAAATTTAATAATTTAAAAAATATTCTTTGTTAATGATAAACTTCAGGAAAGAAACAGTATGGCAACAAGTTACATGTAGAACAGGACTTCTTAACTAGGTTTTCATTAGACCCAAACTGCTACAATTCTCAGCACATGCACCCTTACATCAGTCCTGTAAGATGCTATTTCAGCAGAGAATACTTCAGTTTGGGTTGCTACTGGGGAAGTGTTTTAATTTATTCCATTATGAATCTGTCCCATGGTTTTTAACCAGATCTTGGTGTCATGAAGTCACAACAGAATGAACAAATTTCCTGCCACAACTTTTGATCACCTTTACAAAGTATGGGGAAGCATTCAAAGTGTGCAGACCTGGAAGGTGCATTGGGAGGCCTTGTGGTCCATTCAAAATGTACAAAACTAGGAATAATAGGAGCAATCTCATTTGCCCAATCTGTTCTTGAAAATCTATGATGAGGGAAATTTCTTTTTTCCCAAAGCAATGTATTCTAGTGCTACAAAGGTTTTGCTTTGAGCAGTTTAGTGCAAATCTCTATGGCTTTAATAGTCTTGCTTGTCAGTTACCTTTTTTTTATTCCTACCACTGATACATAGAAGAATTCCTTTTTTTCTGTTTATACTAAAAAATGACATTTTGGAAAGTTGTAGTTTATTATAAGATCATCCCTGAGATTTTTCTTCTCCAGTTTAAGCAAGCTCAATTATCTCAAATCTCCTCATATCTCATGCTATCAGTATTCCTGTTTTCCATGGACTTTCTTCAGTTACTCCAAATGTTGTGGGCTATCATGCTCAAAAACTGGACATTGGATGCCTTATCAGTTCAAGCAGCAAAGAAGAATGACTGCACATGGCTTAGAGAAAGCACTCCATTTATATGTCCTAGAATGGTGTCCGCCTTTCTCAAGGTTGTGTGGTGTTATTGACTCTTTAATCTATGTCCTTTAGGGTTTTTTTTCTGCATAACATAGGCTTGCTCATCATTCTATGTCTTCTATCTGATGATTATTCCTGTAAGATTTGGAGAAATTTGCATTTGCTTTTGCTGAACTGAACACTTTTCCTCCCAAAGCTTATTTGGTTTATAATATTATTTTAATTATAACCCTGTTCACTGTTACACTTGCAACTTTCTACAGTTTTGTATGTCCTGCAAATAAAAAACCAGCCTCCCTTTTTAGGCGTACTTCATTAATATAATTTGAAACAATACTAGAACATTCCAGAAAAGATCCTTGGGTGTCTCCTCACTGTTTTTCATCTTTTCTATGTATCACTTTAAACACCTCATTTATGTCATTTAACTCCAGATGGTTAAAAATTAGATTTAGTCTAAACAAGTCATTTAGGAACTTTTCTAAGCATTGTAGAAAAATCAGTGTACCCAGATGCTTGAGAGTCATCCCCTGTGATATCTCTGATCTGTGGAAATCATTGCCCACAAACAGAGCCTATCTTCTTCTTTGGCCTTTGCCCAGTAGCCAAATATTCTCTGCTTGTGGTCAGTCTTTATTGATTTGATAGTATTCTTTCACAACCATCCTTCAAAAGGAGGCTAAAAAAATCTAAAATGAAGACAGAAATTACATACTAAGAAGAGAAAAATATATATCTTCCTTGGTTTTTTTTACATCTTTTCAGGGAAGGGACAAAATTATGGATTAAAAATTCAAGAAAGAAGGAAAAATTCAGATATCAAGTGATTCAGAAAATTAGTCCAGAACAGATGTTCCGTTAGATATTTCATTATTTCTATACTCGCATAAAGACTGCAATAAAACAAGTACTTTATTTAAAAAATATAAAGTACAATAAAATTGCAATAAATTATAATTCTGTAGGAATTACCCTAACACATATAGATTTTTTAAAGCTAATTATTTCCTATGGATGCCTTATGGAACTTTATAAAGGATGTCCTCAGAAACTCAATTCCATAAATTTGTTAAAATCATGAAACAAAATGTTATAATATTTTAAGGCATAATACAGACTACTTCAGGAAAGTTTCTCTCTATTTTTCAAGAGCTTGCTGCTATTCAATACTTGTCAGTAATTGTGTCAATTTGCAGAACAAATGGTCAAATATTTCCTGTCATCAGCCTTTTTGAACTGCAATACTATTTTTCTTTCCAATGGATTCGTATTAAAACATCAAAGGACTAATTTTTAATTATTACTTTATATTCGAGGTTAAGGTAACTTTTTAAAACAACTTCCTTTCACTCATCAGAAACCAGCCCGAAAGAACAATGCTTTTAGATATATAGGTGGTTTCCTTTAGAAGAAAGTACAAAAGTCATTTTAACTCACATTTATTTCCTCAATTCTCTAATTCAGGTTTTTGACTGAGGATTTTGGAGCTATTATATCATTACATGAAAGCATAGATGCAGCTACTCTTCTCAACTCAGCCTCAGAGTCATTGTATGGTCTTTAAAGAGGTTTGCATTATGTATTAATTTCCTAATCTCTTTGAATTTCTTGGAGAGCTGAAGACAATGAAATATTGTGTAATGAAAAACATTATTATAATTTAATCAACACATACTGTAAAAAAGTCTATTCATACTTCAAAAGTTTTTAATATTAAAGGAATTATTAAGTGTCTTAAATCCTCTAATCAAATTTATGTCAATGCCTAATATTTCAAAAATTATCAAGGCTTTCAATTTATTTGCTGATACTTTGGAAAAGTTTACTTTGCAAATTCATGTTCCTAATGAGTCATTTCAGGCAGCCTTGTTCTAATATCATCTGAATTATCCCAATTTGTTGATCACAGTTTGCTGTCCAGGATTCTCCGTGTCCTCTCATTAATTTCTTAAAATAAATTAAGAGTTGATGTAGACATGTGAATATATTAGTTGATATACAGAAAGTGTTTTCAGTATACTGGATGGCAATATTTCATTTATTTCTGCACTCCAAATTCTTTTAAGTTTAAAAACTGTTGTTTTCTGGTATTTGCATCCAGTTAAATTTGTCTTATTTTGCATGTTACTTAAGATCTCTTGCTTACTTGCTCTTTTTTTTTTTTCACAGTGTGAAATAATTGATCTATTCACATGATAAAATATCTACATATAGTTATGATTGTACTTGAACGATACACTGAAAGACAGGAAAATGCTCTGTGGGAAACAAATTCCCTTGTGTGTTTTAAATATATGGAAATATCAAAAGACAAGCTTTTGAGACTTCTTACATGTTAACTGAATTCTACGCTGAAACATAAATCGAGAATCTATTTTTTTAATCTGGATTATAGAACATTGAATCTCAAACCTATTGTGTTTAAAACCCTGGTAAGGAGATGTTAAGGTACTCATTGACGTTTCAGAGAAAGAGTTATCAGTTTCTTAGCAAACATTTCACCCACACAAACCAGATAAAATATTATTTCAAAGATGAAAGTAGAACCATGTGCAGAAAGAACGAATGTATCTCTCCAGAATGGTTTTGGAGAAAAAAGAAAAAAAAATTGTTGTGCAGAGTTGGAGCCCAGGAACAGGAGCAAGGAAGGAGTGGTCCTGGTCACTGATACTCTCGGTGAGAACCTTCAGGAGAACCTTACACTAGGATAGGCAGATGCCACCATGTAGCCCACGGAGATGTATAAATCATGGCAATTTTTAAATAGCCTGGAGGACATGGATGAGTACTAATACTCAGCTCATAAACCAAACTCAACAGAGTAAGTCACGGAATCACGGAATTGTCAGAGTTGGAAGGGACCTCTAGAGATCATCCAGTCCAACTCCCCTGCTGAAGCAGGATTGCCTAGAGCACATTACTCAGGACTGCATCCAGGCGGGTCTTGAAAATCCCGTGAAATCTTGAAAATTGTGGAGTAGGGGACTCCACAATCTTCCCAGGCAGCCTGTTCCAGGGCTCTGTCACCCTCACCGTAAAGAAGTTCTTCCTCATATTTGAATTGAACTTCCTATGTTCCAGCTTGTGCTCGTTGCCCCTTGTCCTGACACTGGGAACCACTGAAAAGAGTCCAGGTCCACCATCCTTCAACCCACCCTTTAGGTACTTAAAAGCATTAATTAGGTCTCCCCTCAGCCTTCTCTTCTCCAGGCTAAAGAGTCCCAGCTCTCTCAGCCTTTCCTCGTAAGGGAGATGCTCCAATCCCTTAATCATCTTAGTTGCCCTACATTGGACTCTTTCCAGTAGTTCCCTGTCTCTCTTGAACTGGGGAGCCCAGAACTGGACGCAGTATTCCAGTTGTGGCCTCACCAGTGCAGAGTAGAGGGGGAGAATGACCTCCCTCGACCTACTGGCCACACTCTTCCCTATGCAGCCCAGGATTCCATTGGCCCTCTTGGTGACAAGGGCACATTGCTGGCTCATGGAAAGTTTGCAGTCCACCAGGACTCCCAGATCCTTCTCCTCAGTAGTGCTTTCCAGAAGATCATTCCCTAACCTATATTGGTCCCTGGGGTTCTTCCTCCCCAGGTGCAGGACCCTACATTTGCCCTTGTTGAACCAAGTGAATCAAAGCGACTTAACATTTCATATGTATAAAGTCTAAAGTCATGAAACAAGCAGGAACAAATTTTAGTATATGATTACAATTATTTACTGTATTTCCTAACTGAGCTGTGGTTGATTCATTCATGTGACCACACCATTGATATAGAAGGCTGCTCTTTGTTCAAGGAGAATGAAGCAGGAAAAAAAACCAAAGACTTTTTTGCATGGTAGGGGAGGAGAACGTGTTTTGATCTGGTGAATATCTGAGAGTTACGACAAAAAAGAAGTAAAATCAGGAGCCGTATCTTTTTGTAATCATCTGCAATCCATAAAATAAGTTTTATTTGGGATAAATAATTTTCTGAAATATTGGTAGGATCAAAGCATGGGACTTAGTGTCAATAAGAGAATGTAACTACATGGCTATCCATGGAGAAAGGAAAAGAGAAATAAAATACAGCAAAAAATAATTAGGAAGTTTTAGGACAGACTCTTTGATTGAGAAAATGGATTAGTTCTTGTCCTTTTTGTCTGCAACTCTAGCAGTTTGTTGGCAATAAATTGGCAATAAATTAAATTAATTTCCCCAAATCAAGTCTGGTTTGCCTGCGGCAGTAATTGGTGGGAGATTTCCCTATTTTTATCTTGACTCATGACTTTTCCATCATATTTTCTGCCTCTCTTCTGCTGAGGAGGGGGGAGTTATATAGTGGCTTGGTAGCCACTTGGTGTTCAGCCAAGGTCCACCCACCACACTTATGTTGTTCATTATTCTAAAGACAAAAAGTCTTTACTTTTACATTAAGGTCAGAAGCTAAATCAAGTTGGAATTTGTTTTCTGAACACATTATAGATTCTTATACTATTCTAGTTTCAGTGATGATCGCTGCTATATCACTAAGATAATGAAATAAAATGTTTGATACTAAAATAGTGACTAGCACTTGCATTTTGTAAAGGAAGTTGCAGTTGCAATACCAATTTAAATTGTTTCAAAGTGTAGAAGGGGAAAAATTGTATTGTCTTTTACCTTAAGGCATCGTATTTCCCATGCAATTTTCTGCTGCTTGAACAGTTCAGCTTTTTTTCCCAATTTATGCTATTACAGAAATGTGTGAATTGTTGTAATAGGCCCTAAGCTTGGGAATTCACTAGTAAAAAGAACTTAAAATGAAAAGTTTACACTTACTTAACATTTCTAGCAAATCAGTTAAAGTATATAAGCAATATTTAGCAGGGATAACAGGTTTTCCAAGGCCAGGGAAAAAAAAATCCAAAATTATTTGATTTTAATTTATTTTTCTTAAACATTATGTACTCTCTTAAATAACATGGAGATTTTTTTTTACTCGAGTACAGAGTTAGTCACACATAGCAACATTTATAAATGTAAAAATGTCTTTTTTTTTTCTCAATCACTTAGTATGTTTAAAAGCATAATTAAAAAAAACCTGTATTGTGCCAGATTCTCTCTCCTTTTTACACTGTTCACAAATCTTCCATAAAGACTTCTGCAGGTATTTTGAAGGACCCTGTACTATACCAAAGTTCATAAACATAAACAACTAACAAACTGTTCAAAACCATTTCCCACTCTGTTGCATTTATATAATATAGCATACAGGAAAATAGTAATTTATAAATAAGTTTTATTCTTTAATATTACTCTAATTTTTCTTCCGCCTTTCTTGTGCACTTTTCCCTAAAATGAAATATAAGGGCAGGGAAGGGGGTGTGGGGGGTGTTAAAAAAAAAAAAATAAAATAAAATAAAATAAATCTCTTCTGGAAAAGAAGGCAATGCTGCAAGAGATGAGATGAGAGAGAATAAGAGAGCAAAACAGTTGAGACTGGTTGAAACTGGATTATGACACTGACAAAACTAACTATGAGCAGAAATTAGTATGCAGTGGGAGGAATGTAGAAAATTGTCAGGTATGTCAGTACTAACATTTATAGAATAGCTCTTTGAAATATTGTATAAATACATTATTTCCTTCAATTCTTCAGGTAAAGAGGTCAAATAGTGGTTTATCTTGGAAAAAAACATTATTTTAATGTATTCATCAGGGCAAAAAACACTCCATTCTTTTGCAAAGGAAGTGTTAATGTGGTAGCTTCACAAAATTCAGATAACATTCTCTAAGTTATTAAAGATCTGCAGAACACATAAAATGCTATTCAAATGTAACGACAATTAAATGCTTTCCATTAGTTTCTTTCTATTTTAATTAGTTTTGTGAGGTTCTTTCTGATCCACTGTATTAAGAGTTGAAAAATAAATTATTGAAAAACAAAATCTATCTTCACATGGATTCTGTTATTTCATGTATGGAACACTGGAGAGTTTTCTGGAGACTTTCATGTATAGAACGTTTGAGACAGGAACACCATCTTCAAAACCTTTGGCATAACAGTAGTTCTATAGATGAAGCAATTCACTTAACCTTTCTTTTAATTTTTAGCTGAAGAAGTACTGCACGAGCTATAAGATACAAGTGGATCACTCCCATCTCTCTGATGAGAAGATAAAAGCTTAGAAACAGCTTCATTTTTTTCCCCACAGTGTTTTAAATAACAATATAGCTATGTAAAGAGCAATCTGCTGAATTGCATAAAGCTTTGAAGATCCCAGGGACATGTTCTGTTCAAAATTCTAATCAGTTATTTGTTCAGACTCAGTTCTCACTGAAAAGGATTTCAGGATTGACTCAAAGAAAACTAAATATTAAATATGAATTTATTTCTCAGTTGAATACAAATTTGAAAGAACAGCCTCTAGAAGATAACTAATTTAACTATTTCTAAAGCTCTGAGATTTGACATTAATCAGGAAAAAAGTCTGGTTTGATGCCATCTTAAATAAATGGCAAAGATCCCCATTGGCTGCAGGAGATGAGTGATAAACTTTCAAGAAATGAAGGACAATGAAAATATCGTTTTATCAAACAGGAAAAAGGAAGAGGCTCCTTTCAGGTTGGTTGTCAATGTATGTTTCTATTTTATTGTAGATAGAAATACAGCAAAGGAGTTGCTAATCAGCAGTAGGGTAATTAATGCCTCAGATAACAGAAAAAAACAACTAAAACCAAATAGCTGAAATTAAGGAAAAACATATTGCTAGACACTTACAAAGATTTTAATGTGGTTTCCATCTTTCCCTCCTTTTGGTTAAAACAAAATATCTGACCAATAATTGTTCCAGTGTTTTGCTCAAATGCTATAAAGATGTTACAGAAAAATCCTAATCATTGCGTGAGCATATTGCCATTGCTTCTGCAGCGTATGTGGTGTTTGTGTGCATATGCAAGCCAAGCTTGATATCTCTCGGGACTAGACAGCTGGGTTTGGGGAAGATCAAATTTAGGTTTTGCTTCTTATCAAGTGAAAAAAGGAATTAACTTTTGGACTTAATTTTTTTTGAATGAATGGGTAAACTGATTGTGTGACAGTCACATCTGACAGTTTTATATGTAGTCTTTGAGTGGGGATTAGGTAAAATGAATTACTGCATTCAATTTGTTTTCCTTGGTTAACAGAAAAGATTTTCATTTTAATTCATCCTATAGTAATAATTGAAGTCATGTTCAAACTGATATCTAGGGTTTACTAGAAGATTTAAAGAAAATTTTAAGTTTATATAAGAAGGAAAGTATGAGAAAAATAAGGATATATATATGTGTTATTTTATTTTATTTTATTTTAGTGTTAGGGTTTCAGAAAAAAAGTATTTCCCTTTCCCAAATAAAGTTTCTTCAAAAGCTGATAAGTTTCTAAAAGTACTTCATATTTGATGAATTGACGTTTTCAGATGAAAAACATTTTGTCCCGTTCTAATTAGTGTGCTGCTGCATTAATCAAATTTCCTGGTCTGAGATACAGCACACCCTGTGAAATTCCTTGTGTTCCACTTCTTCTAGTCAGTGGAGAGTGGAATGTCAATTATGATTATAAATTATTGTTATATCTTCTTCAAAGACACTCTATCCTTTCTTGAGAGCTGTTACAATTTGGTCCCTCTGAGGCACAAAATACCAGGCCAGACTTTTTCCCTCAGATGTTAGAAAAAGGTTTAACATGAAGAATCAGGTGAGTAAGCCTATTCACCAGAGTAAACCAGAACCATTTTACATCTGATGAAAAAGCTTTCAAAAGAAAAAAAAAGAAAGTGTATGTAATGCCCTGAAAAAAGACAAGATTCAGGTTGTTGACAGTGTGGATATTTATTGTTATCAAGAGGTTTTGACAGGAAGTGTTTATTTCCTCTTTCACTTCTGTACCATGAACAGTGGAAGACAGCTTATATCTTCTATGACATTTTATTTACAATGGTGATTCAGGATGCTTTTGTCCAGAAGCTCTATAAAGACAACACAGAATCACAGAATAATTTAAGTTGGAAAAGTGCTCTGGCTATCTGGCCCAAATCCCTGCTTAAATCAGAGCCAACTTCAAAGTAGATCCAACAGAAGGATATGAAGGTCAACAATGGGAGTCCTTATTTCTAGGATCTCCATCTGAGACTGGCTTAGTGTACAGCTTCATTCTTATCAATACACATATTTCAAAGTTCAAGGATAAACATGAAGACATAGATATACATATAATCACAATATTCCTCATTGCTCTCAGAGTATAATTTCAGGATACAAAATGATCGCCTTTTATTAAATTGTCTCTAATGGAAAGAATTAATAATGGATTTCAAAGCAATTGGAAGAATCAACAGTTTGCTTTATCAATATAAGTGGATTTTGTTACTACATGTGATACAATTACTTGAGGAACAATCTGGGGAAAAAAATGGTTTCTGCAAAGATACTGAGATGGTGGAGCAAATCTAACATCTAGGGGGGTCCACAAACCAGACTGAGAGAGCAAAAGGAAGATCACTCGTTGCTTTAGTCATTTCACAGAGGTGTTTGATTCAACATGGTACAATGGTCACAAGTTAGAAAACATTAATTTTGCTAAAATAACATGAAGATTGATACAAGCTGGTAACTATAACTATATTCCACTCAGTATCCCCTAGCACCTTCCTGATTACTAATACCAAGAGCCTGGTCAATAAAGCTGTGATAGCCATAAACTTTAGGCCACGGGTCAAGAGCAAGTAAATTACAGTATTAACCTTAAAACTATAGGAGCCAGAAGAAAAAAATGTCTGATTCTGACTCTGAGAATCCCCCAAAATAAGATGTGTAACCCAGAGAAAATCTGAAGTGACATGATGATGCAGGTCATAGGAAGCTGAAATCTCCCTTACAGTACAATGTAATACAGAGTTAGAGAGAAACATATTAGTTTCTATGGTTTTCAGGCCTGGGTCCAAAGAAGAAAAAACAATAAACATATGTAATTCAGATCATGTTTTAGGAATAGTGCTTTTATGGTAATTTCTTTTAGGTAAATACTGGTATATCTTGGTAGATATAAATAATTGATATTTTATTTTATTCCATAGTGTCAGGAAACACCTGAAAAATTCTGAAGTCAGATGAGAACCATTCCATGAAAATCTTTGCACAAGGATGCGCTTTCCTTTGATGTTTAGAATCTGGTGACTCCATTCAATGGTCTTTTCTTATACTGGAAGAGGTGGTGAGCAGATAATCCCTGTACACTTTTTTAATCTTTTTCACAACTTAGTATGAGAAGGGCAACGAAGCTGGTGAGGGGTCTGGAGCACAAGTCTTATGACGAGAAGCTGAGGGAGCTGAGATTGTTTAGGCTGGAGAAATGGAGACTGAGGGGAGACCTTATCACTCTCTACAACTACCTGAGAGGAGGTTGTGTAGAGAGGTGGGGGTTGGTCTCTTCTCCCAAGTACCAGATATCAGGACAAGAGGAAATGGTCTCAAGTTACACTAGGGGAGGTTTAGATTGGATATTTCTACGAAAGGGCTATTGAGCATTGGAACAGTCTGCCCAGGGAAGTGGTTGAGGCACCATCCCTGGAGATATTTAAAAGATGGGTAGATGTTGTGCATAGGGACATGGTTTAATGTTTTTTGTCAGTATTAGGTTGATGGTTGGACTAGATGATCTGAAAGGTCCCTTCCAACCTAGGTAATTCTATGATTCCATGACGGATTTGAAGGCCAGAACACAGAACTTCATCTACTGTTACAACAGGTGCTATATAAGCACAGAACTAAAAAACTGCTATCCTTACCACAGAGAAAAATATGTTGCAATCCAAATAATGAGTATGTTTAGACTCAGATGCATGGGTTAAATTTAAGAAGAACAATTTTTGTGCTTCAGAAAGCAGTGTAGGGGAGAGACAGGAGGGAAGTAATGTTCTAAAAAAACACTAAACTATTTTTTAAAGAATTCATGCAGCAGTTTCAAAATGCATATGCTTTTTAGCCTAATTAAGCATATGCTTAAGCAATTATTGATTTGATGTGCTCACTCCAGGGCTTAGAATGCAGAAGGTATTTTGTGACGCTGGGAAATATGTTGCTATGCAATTCTAATAAAACTCTGGAGGCAGCTGAGTAGAGTTTATCTTACTAATGTTGTTTGTAAAAGCAGATTCTTTTCTGTCAGATCTGCCAAGGGAGTCAGATCTAGATACATGAGAGTATGTGTAGAATACAGACAGAAGAAAAGAACAATATATAATACCTAACCCATTCCCTAACCTCTGTATAAAATGCCATATACTCAGTTGTACTCAATGACAGTTGAAACTATTGACCTCAAAACAAGTAACTCAAATTGAATACCAGTTATTTTTCGTCTAATTTAAGATTCAGTTCCCTTTGCATTCTCCTTTAGGAGGGAAAATGAGGTGGGCTTGGCCTTCCCAGGACCCTTTGTTTTTTATTCTTTCTGGCTTGATAAAACATGCTCTTTCTTATTTCTGAAGAAAGATTTGCAGAGGAACAGATGTTCTAATGATCAGCCTGTGAAGGGTGTATTAAAGAGGTGTCTTTCTTGCTGGACTTCTGAACCGAACCCATTTCTAAATGTTTGATCCACCTTTTGAAATGAAGTCTGTGGGTTTTTTCCTAACTAAATAGCTTATTGCTACAGTTTGACATATGCAAATAATTTAAGAACATTGCATATTGCATTTGCCCAAAAAGTCCAGTCCATTTCTACATTACTTTAAAATATGCAAATATTACTATGAAAATATGAAAAAACTGAATATATTCACTTTTCAGTGGTTAGAATTCCCATATGTTTTGCATTACAATAGCAATAACAATAATAATCTTGAAGTAAAGATGATCTTCTTGCTTGACTACCAAATTTTAAATGTGACAGTACTAACAAAATGTTTTTGGAGACTCAAAAATAGTATGTTTACTTCATTTGTGCAGTTTATATTCTAATAATGTACTGTCTTGAATTCCTTTGGATATTTCTTGACTGCTGGTAAATTTACACTAGTGATACTGTCTGGCACAGCAATTTCATGTCAGCTATTATCTGTAGAAACAGATTAAAGCATCCCTGAAGCTTTTTTCCTTTCCTCAGAATTTTCTATCTGTTAAAAGCATTCAGAGAAGGGAAAGGAACAGAAAGCAATCTATTTTCCAGTTCAAGCATACTGTGGCTCTTCATTAGAGACACCATATAGGTAATAGTACAGTATCAATCGCAACTGTTAGGCAAAAATTTGCATCTCTCCATGAGCCTTGATTTCTGAGGCAATGAACAGGGAGTGGCATCAGCATCAGCATCTACTGTTATCAGCAAGTCAGAGGGTAAATTTTCAGGTAATAGAGAAGCTTAAAATTAACACTCAGTATGGATGGCCATCTCTTTAGGTAGCACCTTAAAAGCGCTATATTCTGAACATGAGCAGGGGCCTAAATGGTCTAAATAGCTTTGTGTTTGTAATTCAAATATGGAGAAATAAATTTTATTTTACTTCACATGTCCATTTTCATATTTGTTGTTTTCTAGTTTCAGAATATATGAATGTACAGGCACATAATCAAGTTTCTTCATCGAGAAGCAGGGTGTTAAATTCACATTTGGAATGATGGAAGGGATATTTCCTCCATGATTCTTTAAAAACATAGACCCCCCCCAAAAAAATGCAGATTCTGGAGTGGGGCTGCTAAGAATTATCATATTTTGAAAGGGAATTGAAAAAAATATATTATGGGAAGTCATGAAGATGATAGGGTCACCGAAGATATCCCTTCAAAAGAAGTAGCTGAAAGAAGCAGGAAAGCTGGGTAGGAGAGTGAAAGAGAGGATGGGAGGATTAGGAGGGGAGAGGTCTGACAGGTAGTAGGTGTAAGAAGATGTGAAGCAGCTTAGAGGAGTATTAACTTCTGTGGGTGAATCTGAGAAAATCCCATGAGTCAGTCTCCTACGGCAAGACTGTTTTAAGACAATAGGAAGGAAAAATGTAACATTAAACTCCAGCAATGGAATTCTTTCTTGTATTTGTCCTTACTTGACAAAGAAACAGAGACTGAACAGTGATTGACTCATGTCTGGGATGAAACAGAAATCAATTAATTAGAATACACGTGATATTTCTAGGAAGGGGAATAATATTTAGGATTACAAGCACCAATCTCAGAAAGAGAGGGATACACTTTGCATCCCTGGCTGCCCAAAGGAACACGTCAGGACATTTTGAGATGATAAAGCAAGGTGTCTGTGAAGCAAGGCCTTAAACTCTGATGTGTCCCAGAATGGCCTAAAATGGTTCTTTCGCCAGAAAAGGGACAAGTGTAAGTGATTTTTAAATGATATATATCAACATCTAAAAAACCGTCTGCTTTTAAAAATACATATTTTGCAGAGAACTTAGGTATAAATTCTGTGACCCTACTGATTTGAAGATATTTTTACTTAGTAAACACTGTCCAATATCCTTCTTAGGACAGGTATTTAATGATTTTCGCATGGT
The DNA here is from genome assembly GCF_964106895.1 of Numenius arquata. Taxonomy (NCBI): domain Eukaryota; kingdom Metazoa; phylum Chordata; class Aves; order Charadriiformes; family Scolopacidae; genus Numenius; species Numenius arquata. Next base: position 109,028,935 of record NC_133577.1, read on the forward strand.
GACAGTACATTATGGCTTTTTAAAATACAGAATTTACATTTTATTTTAAGATTTTTTCCTTCTGCATGCCTTATTATTAGCAATTTGATGATTCCCATGAGTTAAAACAACCATAACATCCCATGATGACTCATATAATCTCTTAATTTAGATTTCAAAGACATTTCGGAATCTCCCAAGTCTCTGAATGAAAATGAGCTAAAATCCTTGGTCCTCTGGGAATCTAAAGATGTCTGATAACGAAAAATCTCCCTTAGTAGGATTTTACTGACTCCCAGAACACATTGTATTACAAACTTGTTAGCAGGAGAGGACATTTTGCTATTGGATTCTCACCAAGCTGTGAACAAATGAACTTTCCATTTTCTCACTTGATTACTCAAACTGTACCACTGACAACATGGAATATGTCTGGCTTTTTCTTAAGACCATTCTCTGACCACAGGACAATTTTTATAGCTGAGTCTAGGCAGCAACAGTATATATCCTAAAGTTGATTTAATTACTTTTAATTTTGCAGACTCTTTGTATCTAATCTCAGAGGCCACACGTTTATCTTTCAAAAATATTTTTTCTCCCGTCTTCTAAGCTTTTATGTTTAGTGAGTGCTTATGTGCTTCATTTGTTCCTAATATTACCTCAAAATATATTGCAACTTGTACTTCATAACATGTATTATTTAAGGCACAGAATATAGAGCTTTTATGTGTTCTATCACTTTTGGGGGAAAAGCATGCACTTAATTTTGGATTTAGCTACCTTACTAGTACCAATAGGAAGATGTATGTGTTAATAGGCATCAAGATACCCCTTTCCCATGAATATTAATATGATAATGTATAAACAAAAGTAAAAGACCTCAAATATGCTCTTGAAATTTACCTAACATATCTTCTCCACCTCTATATACAAACTCATGCGAAAAACAAGTCAAGTCAATACTAAAGCAACACTGATTTGGAAACCCTGGAATATGTTTGATAGAACTGTGCATGCTAATAAAAAGAAACAGATAAAAAAATGTGTAGCAGGAATATTATATTACCTCACCAGGCTGTAGATAACTCCTTACAAGAGTTCAAGAACAGTTAAATCCCTCTAAGAATTCTAGAGATAAGGAAATAAGGGATTGAAATAAGGCTGCATCTATGCTATGTGGTGAATCAGTTCTTGTGCAGACACACCATGACCTCCAAAGAAATAACCTCCTCTTTTGGAGAGGAGGGAAAAGCAGGTCATAAAAAGCATTTGTCTGTCAAGGCTTGCAGGAACTTTGTAAAACAGCAATGAAGAGCTAGAATGATTGTTTTTTATAAAGTGATTATTGCCAGTGAACCAGTTGCTATTTAACAGCTGTAGGAAGAGGTAGTGTTTTTATTAATTTTCTTCCTATTCTCCTTAATTAGTTTGAAAATGGCAGTGAACTGTAAAGAGTCTGTAGATGATACAAAACGTTTAGGACAGTCAGATCTAAACCTTCTAATACAGAATGACTAGCAATAAAATGATGGATGTAACACTGTCAGCAATGCAAAGTAATGCACAGGGGGGAAACCCAACCTTAACTACATTTACACATCAGCAGGCTCTAAATTAACTGTTACCTCCTGGGAACACGGTCTTTCAGCCACTGTGAATGCTTCCCTGAAAACATCTGTTCTCTGATCATTAGCAGTTGAACATGGCAGAGATATTTCAAATTACTAGAAAAGAAATTAAGACAAAACAGGTTGTTTTATTTTATTACATAAATCCCTGAAGCACCTACAACTAACGTAATGGTGTGCAGTTCTGGTCACTCTTTTAAAAACCAATTAGAACACATATATGTTCTAACTCCCTATACAAGCATCAAATGAAATAATTAGGGCACAAGCTCTCATAAAAAGGGGAAAAATTTTTAAGTGAGGCGCTTTTGATTTTGTTTTGCTTATTGTCTGGATTTTTTTCCTAATTAATTTGTGGAATACACTGTTGCAGGTTGCTGTGGAAATCAGAAGATCAGAAAGAGATGACATACATTCATGCAGGATTGGATCATTTATGTCTATCTTGAAGACAAACTTCTTGGCACTGCAGTCCTCCTCTATCATATGATCACAGCAGCCTCAAAAGCACTTCGTGCCAACTGAGGTGCTCTCATGATCTCACAAAAATAACCCTGGATTTATGGATATCTCCTAGGCTTCCTTTACCATCCTCTATTACCAGTGGAAGGAAAAAGGAATTTGTTTCTGAAATCTGGTTCAGACTGAGGTGATTTGCATCCTAAATTATATGGCTATAGCAAGAGTCTGGATAGATAGTTCCGATGCGTATCTCTGCACTGTATATCCATTATCACAGGATGTTTAGAAGGCCAAACTTTCAAAAAAGGGATTGAATATTTTCATAGCAAGTAGACTGCTTAGTGGTCTTCTCAGGTCAGCATATCTACATAGCTGATATTGCTTTTGTCCGGGTTTGAGGTGAAATAGAACCAAGCTTCTCTTTGGTAATTTTACTTATTATATATTATATGTCCTACTAGTTGTGTCTGGGCAAGTCGAGCAAGAAATCCAATCATACATGGTTGTCATATATCTTGGTAAATGAGGACTGAAGACAGAATTAGTTTTGAATATATTGCAGAATTACTGCTTTGTTACTTTCTACAAAGCAGATAACTGACCTAGAGACGTAACAGAGTTTTATGCTGGACTGATGTAGAACCACAACTGCTGTGGCAGATTGGGTTGATGATCTTGTGGAAGACTTATTTTTATTCAGCAAGAGCAAGGGCTTCAAGAATAAGGAACAAAGCTTGAAGATTTCCTCTTTAAAGAAACCTCAGAAAACAGCAAAAATCCTGTGTTTTCTGATATCTATCTGTCCAGTCCCCTCCCTCCTTTTCACTGTGCGAGCAGCTTCTTTATCCATGCAATCCAGTGTCATATCTGTAAGTCTGTTGCTTTTTGTTTGTTAAATTAGAGGTTCTGTGTTCACTGCAATTCACCAGACAGATGTGTTCGCCTACTTACAACAATCATCCTCTAGCACAAAATGACTTAGTGAGTTCTGACAGAATGATAGGTCTGATCCACAGTTGAATGACTCTAATTCAATTAAGAGGACTTCACGCTTAAAAACTACTTCAGGGGGTTTATGTTTGATTTTGCTTTACTTCTGGGGTGATACCTTCACATAACCATTGAGGTGTGTTTAAAGTTTCAGCTACCAAAATGCTACAAACAGCATTTTGGTAGCAGAAACTTCAAGCACACGTGGATGACTCCCCTCAAAAAAAAAACGGGTCTTAACTGCTTCCTCCAGCTCCAATGTAAACTTTCACAAGCAGGAGATTTCCTTCATTACTATAGAATTTCCTCGCTGGGCTTTGGTGTTGATTTGGAAACTGATCATAAAACCACACTGATCTGCAATTTCAAAAATCCTAGCAAATATTTACGTAAGCAAATAAAAATATTTGCATGTCAAATATATATTCATGTGGGAAAATTTTTCTCAGGCAATAATCAAGTAAAGCAAGCATAATAGCAAAATTGTATTCAAAATATGAATATATCATATAATGTATATACAAGGCACCACAGGCATATTTTTAATATTTAATTTTTAAATAGCTACTTTTATTTTGGAAGTCAATATGATTAGGTTACAATAATTTTGGCTTTTCTTTATAATCTGAACAACAAGAGTATTTTCTGAAAGCTGGATTTAATTTGTTTATGTTAATCAGAAACAGTAGTAGAATGTTATTACTACTTATACAACAAGAAGCTACCAATGAAATCAGATGGAGCCCGCATGATGATTAAATTTGAAATTATATTGACATCTAATTTAGATTTAGATTTAATATGCTAATATGTTACAGAGTAATGGGGTAAGATCAAAGTATTGATGATAATTAGTTTGAAAGTTTCAGCATCAAATTACATGCATTTGACTAGTTGCCATGACTTGTAGATGGCACTGGGAGATTTCTTCTGAAACAATTTACAAATAAAATAATAAACAAGGTTATTTCACTTGTTAAATGAGACTTGACATGGAATAATGGTAACGACACTGCATATCATGTGTGTGTGATCAGCAGCAAGAAAGCAGGCTTCAAATAAACTGAAAGCTCTTAAATAGACAATTTTAATTTGGATTATATATTATTGCTTTTGCAGTGGGCAAAAGAAAAAAAATCACTTTTTGGTATGCCATTGTCTGTTTGTTTTTTTCACAATATAGAAATGGAAAATGCTACACAGTCACAGTAAAGGCACCTCCTGTAGCAGCAAATTGTCTCTTTAAATGGTCCTCACTGTAAAGAGACATCATCAGTGATTCAGAGAAAGTGACAATCTGACAGGTCCACCATCTGGTTCCTAAAACATAAAATGACAAAGCTTCTATCCCAGGGAGTTTATTATCTCAATTTGATAATGCAACAAATAATGTAAAACATAATATAGACATTAGCTGCTTGTAGTGAGCAGCTGAAGAAGGGGAAAAAAAAAAAGTGAACATGGGAACTGTGAATGAAGAAATTAGATAAGTGTTTACACGTAATTAAATTAGAAGGGATAATATATTTGTGTTGTTCCAATAAAAACATATTTTAAGTAACTAAATTTTTCCTTGGAATGTAAGTTCCAAGTTTCAGATCACTTTAGCTGGGGTCTTTCCTTTAGCTCCAACATATTTTTTCTTTTAGACTTTTGACAAACCACTCTAAGACTGAAATAAATCAAATTTAATTTCAGACATGCAATTGCAATGTCTGATCTGGAAATGTATGCATCTGAGGTTCCAGTACTTATTGAATGTGATTCTGATTTTAGGCAGGATGAATTGCCTACTTAAGTGCCTGCCTCTCTCCTTTCATTATAACAGGAGCCAGTAACACCCGTATTTCCTACTTAAATGAGGGGGATGAACCTGGACCTGCAATCAGGATTGCGACTGCCTTCATGACACCAGAGATTAAGATAAATTTAGTCAGACCACAGTGTCAAGGAAGAGAACAGACAGTAGGATCCATGGGATCAGAGTTTCACTCAAGATGGGAGAAAAATTAATAAATCTAACTTTTCCAGTGTCTCAGATAAATGGTGCAAAGAAGTGAAAGAGTCCGCTATTGCTATAACCAAAGAGAAGCCTATTTGCAGGTGGGAAGGAATGCCTATCCTTTAATTACTCACTTGCCAGAGTTTTTATGTTTGAAGGTAATATATAATTGTCTTCTAAAACTAAATTGGTGGAGGATTACAAAGCATTTTTAGAGATGGAAATGTGTGAAGTATTGTCGTTAGTGCTGTGTTGCATCCTCTAAATGCTGCTTTGTGTCTTGCCTTCATACACTTCTATAATAGGGTGAAAAAGATGGTACATAACAATTATGCAGGGCTGTGCTTGTTATATATTTATATTTATATTTATTCTGTTGTATTTATTATTATTTATTATTGTATTTATTATTATTTATTATTTATTCTGTTCTATTATATTTATTCTGTATTATTTATATTTATTCTGTTTATATTTATTCTGTGAAATAGCCTTTTACTGGTTTCAATAATGCTCCATAAGACTGCATAAGCACAATACAGCACCCAAATATTAGCTCAAATACAGAATCAAACCATTTGTTTTCAGTTCTAGAGCTAGTTCAGATACATTACTGCTATTCTTCATTTGCAGCATAGAAATGTTCTCAGATTTTCTTTCTTCTTCTGTGGGTATCAGTATCTTTCCATATCTTAGCTTCACCAACATTTTTTTCTTCTCATATCTGAAATGCATAATTTGTGTGGATTGCTGAGTCTCGGATAATGGTGAGAAAATGCTTGTTTCATGCACACAGGAAAGGGACATGGGTTGACATAATACCATGATAGTCATACACAGCTTCTTCCTAGAAAATGCCAGATGAAGATCATAGAATCATAGAATCATAGAATGGTTAGAGTTGGAATGGACCTTAAAGATCATTGAGTTCCAACCCCCCTGCCATGGGCAGGGACACCTCCCACTAGAGCAGGTTGCTCAAAGCCCCATTCAGCCTGGCCTTAAACACTTCCAGGGATGGAGCATCCACAAATTCCCTAGGCAACCTGTTCCAGTGCTTCACCACCCTCACAGTAAAGAATTTCTTCCTAATATCTAATTTAAATCTCCCCTCTCCCAATCTCTTTATATTTTGACTGATGTTCAATTATTTGTTTAATTCAGATTTTTTTGAGTTTTTTATATTTCTGTTGCTCTTTTGTGTGTATTTTTGAAAAAAAAAAACAAACCCACAACTTTCTTCTCAATTTATTGTATCCTATAGTCAGGTTGGCAATATATTAAAAACCCCATCTCAATTCTCTTTATCCTCCTTCCTCTCCAGGTAAAAGATTAGCGGAGGTAAAAAAAAAATAAATCACTTCCTCTCAACAAAATAATGTCTATCAGTAGAGACGTTGTTATTATTTAGGCTTGTCATTGGGGGGTAACTGTAAGAGCAGAACCAGTCAACACAGTGACATAGAACATAAAGTTAATTTTCTAAGGATGATATGTGTAGCAGCTGGGTATTGATTTCTGTCTGGAGATCTGTCCTACTACACACAGAACACACACCAGTCAAGGCTATGTGTGTTATGGAGTCCAGGTGTGCCTCTCACCTTGGCATGGGAATGAGGCAGAATTCTTGGGTGCCTGAGCTGTGGTGGGTGTCTCACTGCCATATGTGACTCTCCCACCTGAGGATTGCTGTCCTCTGCCTGCTGTAGGGTGGTGGACCTCTGTGGACGTGTCCCCAGTGAGGGACCACTGCTGTTTATATTACTGATTTTTAAGTCAAATCGTCAGTAGCACCCACCAATAACCTTGTTGGTCATATATCCCCAGTTTATTTCACTTGTACCCTGTCTAAAGTCTTTTAGCAGTGGTTGCCTCGGGTAGCATTGCCTTGCAATCTCCTGCCCAAAATGCAGTACCAGGATACAATGTGGTTAACAACTTTTCTTTGACTCTTTTCAGTGCACATCTAAACCATTACAAGAGGGTAGATGCAGTTCAGATCCCATCTAGCAGTGCTTTCAGGTAAGTCTCCTTCATGATAATTATCTGTGCTTCTTTGTCTTTCCAGTGCATCCCAGAATCACTGAATCAGTTGGAGCTGGGCAGATACAAACCTCGTTTTATCTAAGCTGTGCTTTCGGGTAGGGTTCATCCTATGACAAGGCTATTGACTTTTAAATGTATAAAACATTTCAAATTGAAGACTTTAGATACATCAACCTATCGATAACACAAATTTTAATGTGTGGTGCGTTCTTGCTCTACCCCAGAAGCACCTTTTCCTTTCCCTCTGTCTTGCTTTGGCGGGGAACATGACAAATACAAGTGACAAATCCTTACCCCTAGATCGTGGTTCAGCTCAGTTTGTCAGTTCACTGACTTTTGGTTTCCCACTTCTGCCTTCCACTCCTGGTAAACAGTATGCAGAACCCATTTATTCTGTTGTATCTGGACCCATTTTGATATATTTAGAGAGTTTAGAGCAAAACAAAAAGGTGTATTTTATGTAACTAAGACAGTTGATTTAGTTGGTCAGGGCAGGAATACTACTGGGAAGATGCATAGAACTAGCTTCTCCTTATTTTTTCCTTCAAGCTTTGAAGCCACATTGTAGATACTATCCCTGAAGAACTTAATAAATGAATTATGTGCAGAGTAGACATCAAGCTAAGTGAAAGGAAAATAAGGTTGTCTGCTTTTAGATGTCTTGAGATACCTAGGAAAGGAAGATTAAGATCTCTATGACAATCTGTGAAGGACAGTTTTGTCCTTACAACCAAGTGACATCTTTGCTTGCATATCTTGTGAAATATTCTAAATATTATTAGTGCGTCATCTGTGCTGATGCCAAAACAAGTGCTGGTAGAAAATGCGTTGCAATGAACAATGTGAAATATACCACATGGCTGTCCATCTGATTCCAGTCTTACAACTATAAATTGCAATCAATGTTTTTCATTTATCATTTCATATTGAGATTTGAAGTTTCATCTTCGTTAATGTTTGCTAAAACACATACTCATATACATATGAAATTGTACCTACTTATGGAAATGATATGCTTAAAATTTCAGGGTGCAAGAATAGTTAAGGAAAAAGTTTCTGCTGAGGTTTTGTCAATTTTATGATAAAAGTAATTTGCTTTCAGTTCATCAACACTGTTTTGGCCCTTAAATATCTCAGAACCATATAAGAATTTAGGTGACAGCACATTTTGCTGTGCAGTCATTAAATGCGTCTTACCTGCTTTGGTACTGATAGCCTCTAATTGAGGTACTATACAACTGTCTGTCTGCCATGGAAGAAGAGGAGCAACAGAGGAAAATGACAGTGAAGAAATGGAGGAAGAGTACTGGTTTCATGTGACAAGGATAGAAAAGCCAGAATTTGTCAATAAAGGAGATGACAAAAAAATGATGAACTGGGAAGTTGAATAAAAGTTGCCAAAGGGGAAGGAAAAAAAAAACTGTAGAGAGTATAAGAGAGCATATGCACAAGCATCATGGTTTAACCCCAGCCAGCATCTAGGACCATGTAGTCACTTGCTCATTCCCTCCCCTACCACTTCCCCATCCAGTAGGGTAGGGAGAAGAGGGAGAAAAGGAAGAGAAAGGAAAAAAAGCCTCACAGGCTGAGATAAAGACAGTTTAATAGAACAGTAACAGAAGAGGATAATATTAATAATAGTAGTAGTAGTAATAATAATAACAATAATAATAAAACGATATACAAAATAAATTAATACAACACAAGTCACTCTCTGGACCACCCACTGATTGGTTGTCCAGCCTGTCCTGAGCAGTGGTTGCAGATTCCTGTCCCCTGGCCAAACCCCATTTATATACCGAGCATGACATCTATGGTATAGAATATTCCTTTGGCCACCTTGTTCTGTCTATGGTTTCTATAATTTTCTGTGGGAAGATGAAAAAGTCCTTGACTAAGGTAAACATCGCTTAGCAATAACTAAAACAATTTGTATTATAAACATTCCTCTCATACCAAATCCAAAACACAGCAGCCACTAGAAAGGAAATTAACTCTATCCCAGCTGAAAACAGTATAAGAAGATAGGTGTTTAAATTTGAGTTTACACCATTGAAATGCATGATACTGAAATTATTTAAAACTATTAAGGGAGTACAATAGTGACAAGATTAGAAATAAAATAGGTCATCTAATTTCAAACCTGGATACTAACTACCATCAAGGAAGAATAGGTAAAAATTCCATCAATGACTCACTAAATATCACTCAATAAATCCTGCTTAATGCACACATATTTCTTTTTAAATACTTCTGTCTGAACACTCTGCAGTATGCTTCTTTCTACAAAAATTGGTTTGTCATTGTCACTCACTATCCCATCTGTGGAAGCACATGGAAAGGCCAAAGCACAAATAAGTGCAGGATTTGAATGTACCAGTACATGTGCTTTATGTATAGAGTCCCTGGTGATGAAACAAATTATGCCACTAGCATAACCTCATCAGAACAGTTGTTTATTCATGGTCATGAGTCCCTTGGCACCAGTCTAAATTGAAACAACAATCCCTAGGCAGGCCTAATTGACATCAGTCAGTATTTTTATCATGAACTGTGAAAGAGAGTCAAGTACCTCATCATATCTTCTCAGTAGTTACAATGTGTCATGCATCATGTCAGTCTGCAAACAGGAGAGGTTAATTAGGGGTTCTTTGACAGGGTAGAGAAAGCTCACTTGTGCTACTGAGATGTTGGCAAGCAGATGCGTGAGATTATGTTTAAGGCTAACTTCAGCGCAAAACTACTGAAGAGTTTAAACAAATTTTAACACCTCAGTGGAAGCGCATTATATGAGGTTATTGGGATTTTCCCAGAAGTAAAATTCTGCTAATGCTTAAAATGCTAACTGAAGGATTTATTATGCATCAGGATGAAGCTGATCGATTTGTTTGACTATTGTTTCAAGGCCTCGTACATCTATGCATCAGATTTTTCTTTCCTGTTTCTTTCTCATACAAATCCTTACCCAATAAAATGATGCTTAGCATATACACCCAGTTATGCTGACTAATGTCAGTTACAAGATTAATGTTGCAAGTTATTTATTAACTATTATCTAAGAGACAGAACTCACATCACCATGAAAGCATGGGAGCATTCAAGACATCCGTTTCAGGATGGGAACACAGTTCTGGGGTTGATGTTCTAGAACAGTCCCTGATATGTCAGATTTTCCCCTACATTCAACAAGTCAGCACAGAGCAATCCTCTCCTATAACTATGCTGTGACACATTCACTAATAGCCGAAGGATGGTAGAGAGCACATTCTAAAAATGTTTTGATGCTTTAGGCACTGGTTCAGAAATGCTAGCTACATGAATATGTTCTTTTCCAGCATAAACCATGAAGTCAGATGTTTATCCCAGACAGAAGGCAGCAGGGACAGGAAAATATCACTCCTACTGTGTGTTGCCTCCCCCCTTTCAAGATTAGTTACATAGGGAAGTACTTGTCACCCCTCTGCCAACAACCTGCATCACAAAGGAGTGAAGGAAAATGTCTTCTTTATACAGAGGTCTCAGGTAGGAAAAAGTGAACTAAGTAACACTGATAAATAGTAGTTCAGGTAGTGCTCTCTGCCTCAGCTGAAACAAGGGATTTTCTCAAGACACAATACTCATACTGGAGGGCACTGGGTCTTAGCTGGCATTTGACAGATAGCAGCAGTGAAGCAGCAAAGAAGGATTTGCTAAACAGGAGACAGTGTGAGCAACTTCATTTTACAATCCAGCCAAGCACACGAGTTCAGACTTCAAATAAATAAATTTGATTTTAACTCGCCCGCATTATTTGCTCAGGAATGCTCACATTATCAGTTACTGCTAGAGGTGTGCTTTAGAAAGCTGTGCCTTGCTGCCTGTCAGCTCTTACTTGGTTGGTCATGTGAAAACTCGTAGTCTTCCTGTCCTAGCCGTAGCTTTGGTTCAGTCTTTTTCCTCCACACAGAAAATGGTAGGTCCTCATTCTTGAAATCAGAGCTTGTGACCACTCTTAACTGTATAATCACACTGCTGGTTCATAACTTCATGAAAACATGCAGCAAAGTTATTTGCAAGACTGTCAGCAGGCTGACAATCTCAAAAATTTAATAAGTAATTTCTGCATCTGTAGTGACTGAGGTAAACTTCAAAATGCATTACACACTTTTTGCTGGACATTTGTGTCCTCATTTTACAGCAGGGCTTGGCACCAATATCTGATTAAGAAAATAAAAACAACAACAGAACCAATAATAAAGTATATATCTCTTTCAATGTCCATGGTATTTTTCTTTATTTTTCCCCTGCAACTACTGCCTATTGACACCTTGACTCGTGAGGACTCCCTTGCAGCAATAGCATGAATATTTTGTAAGGCAGGCTGTTCATACAACTGGCTACACCTGCTGGCACATACAGATGGCTGATCTATACTTGGTGTATTGAGCGTGGAAAGGTGAGATTCAAGGTTCTGCCACAAGAGAAAGAAAAATAAAATAGGAAACCGTGACTGTAGCACTTCAAAAACTAGCAAATATGGGCACAGTAGCTGAAACTCTATGTAATTTTCAAAGTGATTATATTTTAATTGATAATATTTACTACGGCAGGCTAAGTATATGATTTATTTAAGAAAGGTGTGTATTTTTTCTTTGTTTGTAGTCAAGTAGTGCCAAAATGGGTAACAAAATAATTAAACCAGAGTTAAAATTTGATTAACGGAACAGGAGGAGGGGAAGAGGGAAATGAGGACAGCAGAGAGCATTCATAATTAACATTTATCCTTCTAACAACAAATTAAGATCTGGCAGAAAGGGTCAGGAAAATCTAATAATTTCCCTAAAAGTCAGGATCAGATGAAGCAGCAAATTGCAGGTTCTTATTTGGGATCCAGATGAATACACGGGTTGCATAAGCCAAATCCTAAAATGAGTTTTCCTGTCAGTGTGAAGCTCAGTTGGCTGCAAACAAGATTGATGCAGTGACATCCTCATTCATCTTTTTTTTTTTTTTTTTCAACTTTTTCATTTATTTGTGGCCTTTGATGTTGTGCAGCAGGCATATGTCAGGGAAAATCAGCAATTTATGTCCACTAATAATTACACTAACTTTCTTGCAAGCTGTACATTATAATCTCTCCTAGGACAAGATTTAATAAAAAAAAAATAATAAAAAAATTGCAGGCTAGTAAATTAATATTTAGATAAACCTAAGTGCTTAAATCAGAAGCTGTAACCCTGAAAATAGCAGTTTAGGTGCTATGTTGCACTAACACAGTCATCTTATTTTTACCTTTTTAGCCTGTAAAACTGCTTCTGCAGCTAATACATTTAGACTTGAGCAAACAGTCTGTTCAGTGCTGAAGTGTGCTACTTGCTTTTTACAGACCTAAGTATCCATGAACCCAATCATCTTAATATTCAATAAAAAGCACTATACAATACAGCTACCTCAGACTGGGTTCTGGGTTCTGCAACAGGACAGGACATCTAAAACTTTGGTACTGCACTCACTAATGTAAGGAATATTTTCTAATGTTGGGTGTAGGAGATGGGCAGAGGAGAAAAGGGAGCTCGGTTTGTCAAGAAAGAAGATGGTATGGTAGAGTAACAGTGAGGAGGGTCCCATGTCCCTCAGGAGGTAAAGGGAGAGGTTAGCCAGCATATACTTTTTCAGGTTTAGATGATCTTGATGAATAATATCTTTACTGCATTATATGATATATTTGAATACATATATTTTTATCCACCTCTCTCCCACATTAGATTTTTACACGCATGTCTCCAATGGTGGTGCAGAGGCAATCCAGCAGGTTTTGTCCATAGCAACCCCTGAAGAAGGATCTAGGAGGACCGCACTGCAAAGACATTGATTGAATCATACAAGTCACCTCTGCATGGCAAACCTGTGCTAGAAGTCCTTCTTTACCCTTTCCTTCTCTCTCAGCTGAAATTCTTTGTGTTTTAAAGACCTACCATGGCATTTCCCTACTTTGCACGGGAGAGCAGTCTAAATGTATTCAAATGCAAAGTGTTTCAGTACAGATTCTACGCTTATAAGTGCCGTATGGTTGAACGAGAGGAGCCATAGTGCCTAAAATCAACAAATACATAAATTTGAAGGGAGTCTATAAGATGAAAGGACAGATGTAAACTCTGATAGCTTGAGACAACAAGTTGTTGCCAAACCAGGGAGCATTCAGTGCTCCCACTCTTTTCAGTCCCGAATAAAGGGAAGACATGAGATCACAGACTTTACTTTAAAAAGATTACCTTTAAAGAACTGCAAGAGTGGTTCATTTAGCTATAATGGCAGCTGTAATTTTAATTCCATAATATTTGGTAGGTTTTCCAAATATTAATTTATCCCACTTGTTATATAAATGATGTGCTAGTTTATTAAAACCTAAATGTGACAGACAAGTTGGTATTTCAGAGCAGCTTATTTCAAACCAATGAGTCATTTTACTAGGCTTTAGACTGCTTCAAGAGACTTGATGCCATAAACTTCAACTTAAAAAGGTTTTGGCTGTATTTAATACCAGTTTGATTTACTGCAAAGTCCTCCTTTTGAGCACATGCCCATGCAAACAGTATATGCTTTCCCAGTACTAAAATAAGGGAGAAGGTACTTATAATAACTACAGAAGTATTTCAAGAACTTCAGAATGAACACAGTATCTTTTTTTTAATATGATAAAAACAGATTAACTGAAAGGATATTTCTCATTTCACAGCCTTTGCAGAAGCAGTATTGACACTTTTACTGTCATTGAGCGCTTTTATTTATACACTTCCCTACATGCTAAGCATAAGTTAGCATACAGCAGAATAGCATATACTTGATTTATTCCCATCACTTCCATATTCCATAGCCCATAAAAGCTAATGCACTATCAATTAACAGTGTATTACGTTTCATTATTAAAATGAGTTGTATCATTCTTTTAGCATAAAATAATTGTATTATACAACATGTTTCTAATGTCATCATGGTCTGTTAACAGTCCTGCTGCCTATTTGCTAGGGCTCATAAAAGCTACTGGACACTGGGGAGCAGTTTTTGTGGCTTCTGAAGTACAATTTTCATTTAAACTATTCCACACTGCCTTTAGTGCTCTTACAGCAATATCACTTCTCTGTAAATGGATCAAAATAAGCCTTGTTGATGGCTAAATGTGCCATGGAATTGCATATGCACAAACGCTTGTTGTCATGCAAAATGAGAGAAAAATCAAGTATAAAAGATGGCGATGTGTAAAAGGTAGGATAAGTATTTGGTGTCAAAACTGAGCACTGAAAGTATCTCCTTTCTTACTTCTTCTCATGCGCAAAAATGTTGTTTGTCTAGATGCTCTTAAAATCTGGTGGTACATAGAGTAAAACTGCAAATTTTGCTTTCTGGGTGCTACATTACATAGACATTATTTTTTCACAGTCATGTTGTTAGATCGTAACCTTATTTGATTTCCATTCCCATCTACAATAGTTTAAGATTATTTTTTGACAATATCAATTCAACCTTCAAAATATACGTATACTAGCTATCTATAAATCATAATATACAGAGTAAGCAACATCCATAAGCTTCACATATCAATGAAACGCTTGTTTGAATTAGTTCCGGTTCTGTGAAGTTTTTTGTTTGCTTTTCAGCATAGATTAAATCAAAACAATTCCTTAAGATTTACTTTCCTTCTCCTGACATTCTAGTTTTTGGATGAATGTTCTCAGTGTTTCTGCAAATTTACCCATACATTTCTCTGGGCTATAGGAACATAAGGGAGAATTTTGCAATGTTTTTCTAAATAATTTTCAAACACTTTCTACAACTTGCTGCATTGGTCTGGGGCCAATGGTCTGAAGATCACTAGGTAAGGGAGGGGAAAAAGAAGGAAAGAAATTTATACATTGAAATGAAATGTGTTTGGTTCTCCATTGTTTGGCAGTTTGTCAAGCCATGTACCCTTCTCTAGTCTGAATCTAGCAGGAACAAATTACTAATGCTTGCAATCTAAATAGTTTACTCAAACAAAAAGCTGCACAAATGGAAATGGTGCAGTTTTGTAGAATTTTATTCCTCCTTTTCTGACTGGGAATGAGACTGATGGGTCATTGAGAGTATAAAAATCCAAAAGGCACACCCTTTTATGAGTGTCCTACCAGATGATTCTCTAACACTGGAGCATGTCACCATGTGAGATGTAAGCTGTAAGCTGTAAATTTCTCCCCAGAATAATTATTTGTAAATTCAAGATCAAGCACCTTATCTTAAGAACTTTGTCAGCTTCATCCCTGCTTGATCTCCCTTCATCTATATACAAATAACTACCTTTATATTTTCGTCTATTTATCAGATTTTATCTGATTAAACAAAGGGTCACTGTCATTGTAAGAATAAGAAACAAACAAAATATTGGTGACAAAATATTGAATGTTTTATGAAAAAGTTTAATAAAGGGTGAAAAAAACAATTTTTGCATGGTTTTCTCTAAACTCAAGTTCTTTTCAGCTAATATATTTTCTTTCCAGCAATTAAGAGCAAAACTAAGCTGACAGGTCTATCTCTGAATGGGAAATCAAGTAAGAAGTAATTGAATGAAAAGATCCTAGACAGAAACAGAGTTAGTCAGATCTGTGATGAAATATCCTTATTGGATGTTCCCAACATGATCATACCCTTTAATAATAATGTTATACATTATGATATTTTTTATTTCTACTAAAATGGCTGTACTACCATTCTAAATTATTCATTTCCTCCTCTTTTTTTTTCTGTTTCAGAGGTGTCAGTATACAACAATTAGAGGTATTGACACTTTGATTGAGGCACGTGCTTCACACAGTTGTATGGCTCCTTGAATAGGTCACTAAATACAAGATGGTACTGTCACACAGTTCCTGAAGGCAGAGAAACTGATATTTTTAACTGTTTAGTTGGAGTAAAGTGATTTCACACCTTGTTGGTCATTCATGTCACAGACTGCCAATAGGTGATTCAACTTGAGAATTTGATCAACTGGACTGGGGAATCAGAAGTGGATAAAGTGCTGCTGGATATTTGCTCTTATGTGTGTCCCTTGCAGATAGTACTGGATAGATAAAATGGAGAGGAAGAATAAGACCAGATACAGTACTAGTGAGGTAGCTGAGGACTATACCCTATTTTACTCTTCCCAAACACCGCTCTTGAGCAGAATCTTGACGTTTCTGTTAACTCTTAACTGGATTTCTAGATCAAGAAATAATAGGTCTTCAAGAGAAAATATGAAAACATATGGCTCTGGCCTTTTTTCATCCTCCTTATCTGTCACCAGATCTGAGGCATTACAAAACTGCTCAAACTGTGTGCTCCTCACATGCATAGGCAGAATAGCCCATCATATTCAGTTATGGAGATGCTAGCTCATCACGTAGAACACTAATTTAAATGCATTCAGGGTAAGTTACAGGAAGAACAAACACTACAATTTACTTTCCAGTATCTATTACACATATAAAATACATGGATTTATTCTATTTTCTAAGTTTCCTTGCAGACAAAACAAATGTCATCACAATCAGTAACCTCCCCTGAATCTGATCAGGAGCAAAGGAAGCTTTGCATTCAGTAAAACGAACTTTCCCTGCAATGAGAAGGGATTCAGAATTCAGCATCTACTCTTCCACACACATCAGGAAGGATGCAGGAGGAATGTGCTGATTTCTCTGAAAAAGAGTTAGATGCATGATACTTAAACAGTAGGAAATTCCAACAGCCCTTTTTTTCTTTCAGCAGCGCCATCTCTTTCCATGCGTGTCCAGCAGAGAGGGGATTCAGCCAAACAGGGGTAACAGTTTTAAATGAAAAGAGGGTAGGTTTAGATTAGTCATAAGGAAGAAATTCTTTACAATGCAGTTGGTGAGACATTGGAACAGTTTGCTTAGAGAAGTCATGGATGCCCCATTCCTGGAAGTGTTCTAAGTCCATTTGAACTGGGCTTTGAGCAACTTAATCTTGTGGAAGATGTGTTGGCCCATGGCAGGGGGGGGAAATCTAGAACATTTTAATATCATTTTGTCACTATCTTTTATAATGTTCTTGCATGTCATTGAAGAAGAATGTTTTCTCCTATCTTCGTATTAGAGCTAGTGAGGCAAAGACAGTTTGGTTTCCCGAGCTGTGTATGCAGTCACTGCATGGTTCACAAAAGAAACTGAGCATCACAGAATACATTTGCACATAGAAGAAGAATATTGCTTTTGGTTTTGTGATCACCATATACCCAAAAAATGAAATTATGATGTCATAGACATGCACAGTATACCTACTGAAAACAAGTGGGACAGAACGCAAGAGCTGAGAGGAAAAAAATAACCTATGTAATCTGAGGTATACCTCTATTTTGCCACTTTCTCCTTATTTGTCATTAACCCACAACAATCAGGTATTTCTGCCTGAATTTGTGTTTATTTCACTTTATTCACATATTTAAGATCCTTGCCTCAGATCTTCATTTGGGTCCTCAAGTACCTCAACTACCAAGTATTGGGAAAAACCAGTACAACAGAGCAAGACAGTGTGAAAGATAGTGCTCTTGGTCCTTTCCTGCTAGCTGAGAGTAGTGATAGCCAGTGAATGCTTCTCCTCCTCTCCTTGCAAAAATCCCATAAACTAGCTGAAACCACAGGTATTAAGGTAACCTATCTGACTTTGGGCTTAAAATAAACTATGGTAAAATACTTGCACATATGGCTGGGACACATGATGTTAATTAGTATGTCAAGAGTACTGCTTGTCAAACTTTCCCTATTCCCATCCAAAACTAAATGGTTTAGCTTAACACCTTTTATTAACTAAATTATCAGTTGGTTATAGCAATGCCTCTCACTTCACATTTGGAAAGAACGTGGAAGAGAAGTGATGGTGTGGGCTTTGAAGCACAACTGGCAGCTAAATGGTAAATCACTTCCCAGCTGATGATACTCTTGCATCTATGTGTCCTAATTTTGTTAGGAGTTTATCCACATCAATATCCCATATTATGACCTAAATGACACATGTTGTGTGTTAGGATCAGATCCAATCTACTCAGTGTATGTACCAAACTAAGCACAACACTCAATGAGAATGCTGTGGAAATGACTAATATGCATACTTGGGCTTTTTTCATAAGTAAACATTTATTTTGTGACACTGTTCCTGCAAGATGTAAAAAAAAACCCCAAAACAATTGGAAGAATCAAAAAAATGGTAAAAACTTTCAAATATATGAACCCATTTTTGGAAAAGAAGAAGGGGATGATTCTTAAAGTAGAACCTCTTAGGTCTAGCTCATATCCTTAGTAAAAAAGTGTGAGCTGGCAGGTTATTAGATGAGGTGAACTGCCTAGTTCTATTGAATTAAATGAAGCCACACTGATTTACCTTAGGTGAAGATCAGGACTTTAACCCGTATGTGTAACTTAATACTTGTAAGCAGGAATCAACTTTAGTGAGACTGCTTGGGTCGTTCTTTCATTTCTTGTGTGATTCTTTCATTTCACACATGATTAAGTGATTCCTGTATTAAAATATGAAAGAAAAATCATTAAATGTGGAAAGCTTAATAATGTATAGTACTTAGCAGTTTCAGTTCTATGGATGTTAATTCAGGCTGAAGAACCTCACTATATGCAGGACCAATGGCTGAAAAGCAATGAACTCATGAGAATTAGGCGTCCTATTTTGTGAATTATTTTAATTATGTTATCATTTTTAACATCATATGCATATATTATTTTCTTTAACATGTCGACGAACTGTTTGACACATTAAATGAGATTTAATTTCCTAGTATATGTTGATCTTGGAAGAGCTTTCACAGATATAAACTCATGCAATAAAAGAGACACTGACTCGATCACACTTCACTTGAAAAATTCATATAAACTATCCTGCAGAGAACACAGTCAATGGACTGAAATCTGACTGAGAGTCTATAACAAAGATTAACGAAAATTAACAATGAAATAAGTAGATGGAAGGTATCTTGTGCTCACTCTAGAAGCCAGAGTTCTGACCTCCATTTAGTATGCTCATTGATAAACTGGAAGAGAGATGAAAATATTAATAAAGCATGCAGATTATGTTAAATGAAAGGATCTGACATAACTATTCAAGATCAAGATGTATGCCAAATATTTCTGGATAATTGGGAATAAGGAGACTAAATGATGCTGATGTACATCTTAACCTTTACAAACTGCTTGTCTGAATATATTCCTGCTGTGGCTTTCTGCTACAATCTCCTACTCTCTTAACAATTTATTGCCTTTGTACTTTTCCTTTCAGATTTTTCTTTATATAGATGCTTTTATGAATCTTCATTCACTAGTTCCTGCAAAGATTTTAAGGTGGCTTTTCAAAATTTCCAGTTTTTTTTTTTTTTCTAAAATTGGGCATTAATTTATAGCATAATAATCTCAAGAATTTTTATTGCACATGCAGATAATATCGGACTCTATTTTACTCAGTTTTCCATGCATTAGAAGAAACACATGGACCACCTAGAGAAAATTCCAGAAATAACTAAAGTTTATTTCTCTAAAGTACAAAGAATGAGAAATTAGCTGCAGGTTTGACAAGATACTAAAAATATCTCCCCAATCTATCTGGGTTCTTTCTCTACAAGCAGAAATTAAGTATTAGAGCAGTATGATCAAATCTATACATTTCAGCTTTCAGGTCTTAGCTTCTGTCACTGGATTGCTTCAAGATTCTGATTTTTTGTCAACAAAATTTTGCTTGGATGCTACTCCAGGTAACATTAAAATATAATCTAGTGTCCTAGAACACCCAAAATAAGAGAGCAATTCCCTCAGTGAACTATAAATACATATTTCTGACTTTTTATCTACCATGTAATCAATAGTAGGCTTCTCTGAGGCTATGCTCACCTTGTTCTAAAGTATTGTGTTTAAAATAAGCCAGAAAAATTCTGGATTCCTAAAGTTCTAAGTTTTCTCTTTTTCAGATAGAAACATTTCATTCCATATATATCAAAGCAGAGTGTTTTGACATTTTTACAACATTTTGTTCAGGTTCTTTCAGTCAAATGAAGTTTCATTAGAATAAATGGATCTATCTAAATAGTTGGCACATCTTTGGGAAAAATAGTTTCTATATAAACTTTCCAATCCTCTCTGGCTGTTTTTCATATGTATATTTTTTTAAGGCAGAGTCATGCTGTTTATAACTGCTGCCTTCTAAATAATGTACTTATATTTTAAAGTAATGTAAAAAACCCCAGTGTTGACTTCTTTGTTGTTGTGCCTTATGACATGAATAGCAATTTATAAAGATCCTTCATAGTGTCTGCAGTAGATCACCTCAGACATTTTAGCCATTGGGTTGTTGCTGCTGGACTCTTATTCACCAATATTCTTAATAAGATGTTTAAGATGATAGCTTCAATACTCTTTTTTTTTCCATTTAATTTCCTTTGCTCTTCAGAGTCACTAAAGCTTAAGCATTTATATGCTTATCGAATCTCTTGATGTTGGATCACTATCTGGTTCTTGGGTGGGAAATTGATTTGGTACAAATAAGCAGAGTAATAAATCATTTCATCCCCTTTGTTTAATGCCTTGAAGCCCCTTTGTTTTGTTTTGCTTTTTATTTTATTTTATTTTTAACCACAGGTTTTGATCAGATTTTTTAAAAAAGATAAAAGCATAATCAGAGCTCTCCACAGATTTCTTAGGTCCCTGAACATTGGGCTGTGAAGAATCAGACCATCTTTTTTCAGTGCCCAGTTGCTAATACATTGTTCTAAAGCATAGTCAATGCTGAAATTGTTGAATTGTCAACAACAGAAATAAAAGGTTTACAGGTACTTCATAATGTCCACATATTTAAATAAGAGGTTTTGACAAACTTGTAAAGCTTTTGCAGGAATGATATAAATAAATAAAGATTCTTTTCTGTCATACTATGTGCTTAAGGAAATTGTATGGTCCAAAAAAAATGTCACAAAAAGCAAAGATAAAATTTTATATATTTTTTAAAAAAAAAAAAAAGAAAAAAAGAGAGGGAACTAATCTTCCCCAAATCTAGCTATCTAAAGTGTGATATTCAGATATGAGTTATTTGACTAGGCTCTCTACAGACAACAGAGACCTTTGGAAGCGTGTATATTATTTATGGGAGTAACTGTCTTCCAAATGCACTTATTTCTTTCAATTGATTAAAGAGGACATCAGCAGGATTAGGTCAGATTAGACACAGAACTTGCAAATGAATATACAAATACCACTGAAAAGATAATTATGTTAAATTATGTTAGATTGCACCATAAATAGATTTGGGCACAGATTTCCTTTATTTTATACTTCCTTAGGAAAGAAAGCAAAATTTATCTATCAAAAAGTATTCCTGCAATACCTGCTCATCTCCAGTGATAAAAAATATGTTAATATCTGTATTTTATTTCTTTTTTGTATTCTTTCTTACTGTATGTCAGTTCTCCTCTGCTAGATATTGTAGGTGGAAGTCATTGAGCTACATGCAGACATATTTGATGAGGACATGTGAACCAGTTTTCATGTGCACCCTGCGGGCCTTCCTGGCAAACAGAAAGGAATGGGCACTTCAGGGTAATGATTTATTTCATTCAAAAGCAGACTTCTAAAATAATCTGGATTAATTGTACCCTATTTGTCTACATTTGACTACAAAGACAGCATCAGGTAGCTAGTTCAAATGCAGAGATTTACAGTATAGACATTTAAAGTTAGGTAATATTCCTCTCCTTTGAGACATTATTTCTGATTAATGGTTTATTTATGATATAGTAAAGATTTGATTATATCTTGTCCAGGTATAACCAAAACAGGTTTAAACTGGCTGTGTGAAATACTAATAGCTGTGTTCCCAGCAGATCTCAGCAGAGAGCTATTTTCCCAACTTCTAAGGCTGGCTTTGAACCCAAGGTCTGCTGTGCTAGGCTGCCAATGGTAGTTACCTAAAAGTTAGTCTCAGGAGTTTTAATCTTGTCTTAGACTGCATGGATACATAAAGCATTAAAGTTTAACAGTGCTTTGGGCAACATTCATTTCAGCAATTCTTGTTTCATGTGAACTTTCTAATAACCAACCATTTTTAATCTCCTCCATCCAGGTTATTTGGCTCGAGGAGTGCCTAAGGCCTAGCAGGGTTAGCTTTTTTTTTTTTTTTCCTAGAGCATTCTTTAGCAATTGAAGTAAAAAATAATTTTTAAAGAAGTGAATCTGAGAGTTCATGTAGAAAGTATTTCTGTTGAGCTTCAAGGCTGCAGAAAACATTCTACTTCTGCGGATTTCGAACATTTGTAACCCTCTAACTACTTAACTGATTTTCCTCTAAACACCAAACAAAATCTATTCTGGTAAGAAGTTGAATTTAAAAAGTAATTTTATGCATTTGAATAAATCTTCTGAAACGGAATCTTAAACTCAACATAATGTGTCGCATATTAAAAATCCTTACTGCTTTATAGTAGTGTAATACAAAGTATTTCTGAAAGAAAGCAAATCTACCACATCACTTAAAATATCACTGTATCCAATTAAAAGTCAAAAATGCAAGCAAGATCAGAAAAATCAAAGATAAAATAAATGATCTTGCCTTATGTTGTGACAGTGTTTCCATGGGTACAGTCTCCAGGTGCTCTTGTATCTATTCTGAGATGGAGAAAGAGAATAGAGAGTGCCACAGGAATGTGGCTTATTTCCTATGTAGTACAAGGAACACCACTTATTCTCTTCACTTATGAAGGAAACGCTTCAGTGCATCTTTCACTTAGTAACCTAAGGCTTTAATGGATATTGTTCATATCAAAACCCTCTAGTCTAGCACTCCTTGAAGTCAGAAACAGACTGCCCAGTGAAATGGTGCTAAAGATGCATTGAAAGTCCATGACTTAGCCACAGGAATACTTATAAAAACCCTAAAACAATTTTACCTTTTCAGACACAAATCCTGCTGAGGTATGTTAAGTTTCCAAATGAAAACAAAATTCACATTTCTGTACGTATGAGAACACTTAGTCATACCTGATAATATTCAGCTCTTCCCTTACACCAAATCTCAGCAATAAAATATAGAGGTCAAGTGGGAATGTTATGGTTATAGTAAAGATGTTGGTAGTAAAGCTTTTGGCAGCAAGGTGTGTGGAGTGAGAACTTCCTAGGTTGGTAACTCTAGTTGTGTGATTGAATATGTAAGTATCAATGTCTGAAGAATGGAGAAGCAGTAGCACTAGTCCTTATTAATCACTTTCTTTTGTGTCACCATCCCTTCATTCACCTGTCAACATGGAAGATGGGCAGGAAGGTTCTGCAACTCTGAATAAGTATACAGTTTTTATGAGTTGTTGACTCATATTCTGTCGATAGAGCTCTGAACATCTCTTTGTGGGTTTAAATAACTGTTTTGAAAAGAATTATCTCATTTAATGTCTACCTGCATAGGTCTTGGCTGCAGAGGGAAAAAAAATACATACACATGGAACTGAAAAAATAAAGCCCAGGAATTATCATAAGGATCAAATCCCAAATTCATCTAGTTCAGAATACTAATTTTGCCAGTGACAACAGCCATTACCAGATCACGCAGAAAGGCATAAGCCTCTGGGTCTAATGACTAGAGATTGGTTTAAACCACACACCATAAGATTTATTATTCTTTCCTTTTTTTTTTTTTTTTTTTTTTTTTTTTTCCTTCAATGTAAGCTCTGGCTATTCTGCTGTCTGTTGATGATTCACTTTTTGACAAATGTGACAAATGCTGCACTTTAATCCAGTGTGGTCTGAGAGAAAGTCTTTCTTTTTAGTCATGAATTTAATATTATTCACAATTGAAATGAAATTGGTTTAGAAATTGAATTTATAAATCAGCTGGCCAAACTGTCTAAAACTGGACTTGTTCAAAAGTAGAGTATTATTATTCCAATAAGAAACTACCCTATTTTCTTTCTTCAATACAGTAGGTTTAAGAAGGAATAAAATTGAAGTCCAGTTTCTTTTTTTTCCTAGTTCTACTATTGCTATTATTGTATTCACATATTTTTCAATAGTAATAAAGTTTTATTGCTTTATGACTTGAGCATGATGAATTTTGTTTTAGAATTTTGGCTGGCAGCCAAAGAAAATGATGTTCTTACTTTTCCTGAGGGGAAAAAAAAAGTTAAATTGGTGTGTTTTATTTGTTTTAGGGCACTTAAGCCTTCTCTTATCATTTTGCTGATTTAATTAGTTCAAACAAGTTTATAAAATAAAACAGACCAGTACATTCATTTGTGGTGTAAGCCTCTCAGTGGAGATTGCATATGATGTGTTAACACTTTGAAATACAAGAGAGCTGACATATGATTACATCGTGTGTTGGGTTTTTAATAGAATAATTTGGTACTACAAAAGTATTCTTTTCTAGATTCACTGCCTATAGTCTTAGAGAAGAAGGATATTCATAGTTGTATGGATATATTTAGATTTCAGCAATGAAAAATTTGCAGGTGACATATTGTCAAAGACAACTTTAAATTTGACCTAGTTAAGTGTGATTTGGCTCCCATTGTCGGAAACATTAGTCTTGCCCTAAACAATGTCTCTTCTCTGAAACAGATTGTCTGTTCTGTTCAAAATTCAGCTAAAAATCCATCAGATCATGAAAGATCAGTTGAAAACATTGGATCCAAGTCAAAATAAAAGAAAGATTGTGTACTAATTTTATTATTTGCTCTTTCATTACATTTGTTCTTCTTTAAACTAAAAATGGCAGCTTATTTTGAAAGTATTAAAAAATATAAGAACAATGGAGGTAGTAAGAAATTTTATATCCTTTCCTAAACTATTTAAAAATTATTTTCATCATTAATTAGGAAAATAAAATAACCAATTTGACATTTTTACCTTGGAAGTTTTCATTAAAAAAAGATAATGAATAGATCTTACTTTATGGACAGCAACCTTAGTAAGAGTACTCTGGTCTGTTAGCAGTCCTGCAGATGACAGCCATTTCTGCTTGACTGAAAACAGGGGGAGAATTATTTTTCAGCTACTAGATTTGGGGAACATCTGCTAGGGATGTCGGGTTTTCTTAGCCAACCACCTTCCAGAAACGTAGTCTCAGAGCAGTCATGTTGATTCTTCTCTGTAAAAAATCAATTTTTGTATTTTCTTTCCTGTCTTGAGAAGTCAATGCCTTCCCTCACCCCACAAAACTTGGAGATTTCAAATAGGACACTTTTTGGTAGGATGGAGCATGCACAGCAAAAATTCCAGTGAGGTTTATTTCAGCTCTTCTCTGCACCATTTAGAATTCCTCTAGGTTTTTTAGCTTGTATGCTGGGTGACACTGTAATTCCTTCATGTTAAAACATCTTATATTGAGAGCCCCAGGGAATATAGTTTCCTTTCTTTTCCTGATGAAGTAGCTAAGCATGAATCAGTCACATATGTGTTAAACCATAAACCATGAAACCATACATAGATGACCAGAATTCTTTGTTCTACAGCCAGGTGATTTGAGGCAAAAGTCTCAAATCAGTCATCTTAAGGGAGGATGTGAAAAGCTCAGCTGCATGAGTAGTTTTGTTGGCCATGAGGCTTTTTTGAGGATATTTAGGAGAAAGTTGTTTCTGCTCCTTTGGGAGATGAAACATTAATTGCTTTTACTAACAATTACTACTACTTTTAGACCGGTCATCTTTGTAAAGGCCATGTTTCACACTTACCCTACTTTGCTTAGACATGATGCCTTGAGAGCCTCAGATCATTTGCTATCTTGCTGAGGAGATCAGCTGCAGTGGAGGTAAGCGGCACTGCAGGAACGGATCGCGACAAAAAAACCTTAACAGGACCAGCAAGGACAGGGCAGCAAAGGGCAGGGCAGCAAAGGGCAGCAAAGGGCAGCAAAGGGCAGCAAAGGGCACGCAGGGAGGAACCCGGAGCTCTGCTGGCCAGACAGGTGAGTCCTCCTGGTGATCATCGCCCCCCTCGGTAGGAGTTTAGCCATGGTCTCCACCCCGAGGAAGGTCATGCACTCAACCCTAAACAGAATGGATGTGGGAACCCAGACAGAGCTGTCACAGAAACATGTGGCCGTCCAGGTCACAGGCTGCAGGGAGTGCCAGGACCTTTTACTGGTACCAGATGATAGCTGTGAGACCTGCTGTATAAGATGCGAACAGATCAATGATCTGCTCAGCATGGTGGCAGAACTGAAAGAAGTTGAAAGGTTGAGGGGTAACAGGGAGAAAGGCAGCAAGGGTCCAGGAGCCCCTGCAGGCACCCTTGGTCAGGCTGAAGGTGAAAGCGTAAATGAAAAGAGCAAGTGGAAGCAGGTTCGTGATCATGGCACCAGGCAACCTCCCACCTTACCTACCTCGTCCTGTGAAGTACCTCTGAGGAACAGATATGAGGTTCTGCTTGAGAATGGCCAGTTGAGTGAGGAAGTAGGTAAGGAGCACCCTATAACACAGATGCCTCCTAAGCCAAAAAAGCATATACCCCGCATCACCACCACAACCTCTAAGAAAAAACTAAGGGTTATAGTTGTTGGGGACTCCTTCCTGAGGGGGACAGAGGGCCCGATATGCCGGGTGGACCCTCCTCAGAGGGAAGTCTGCTCTCTTCCTGGTGCCTGGGTGAAGGACGTCACCAGGAAACTTCCTGGTTTAGTACGGTCCTCAGATTATTATCCACTACTGATATTCCATGTAGGTGCAGAGGAGACAACGACTCGAAGCTCAAGAGCTATAAAGAGAGACTTCAGGGAGTTGGGAGGGTTAGTAAAGGAATCCGGGGTGCAGGTGATTTTTTTTCATCACTCCCTCCAGTGGCAGGCAGTGATGCTGGGAGGAGAAGACGGATCAAATCAGTCAATATGCGGCTCTGTGGCTGGTGTTGCCACCATAACTTTGGGTACTTTGATAGTGGGTTGGCCTATACGGCACCGGGCTTGTTGACAGGAAATGGAAGATGCCTTTCTCAAAGGCAGAAGACTGTTCTGGTCCAAGAGATTGCAGGGTTGATTGACAGGTCTTTAAACTAGATGTGAAGGGGGAGGGCGGTGATAACATCAGGCCTGTCCTCGAGGCTCATGAGGCAAAAGGAATCCGGGAAACACAGATAAAGCACCACAAAGGAAGGCCACCTGAAGAGTGACACAAAGGAAATGGAGCCATTCCAGCCAGTAAGTCAGCCCCATTGGGCGCCCAGCTGAAGTGCCTTTACACAAATGCTCGCAGCATGGGGAACAAGCAAGAGGAGTTAGAGATGTACACACGCCTCCAGGGCTACGATCTTATTGGCATTACTGAGACGTGGTGGCATGGCTCTTATGACTGGAACGTTGGAATGGAGGGTTACAGACTCTTCAGGAAGGACAGGCTGGGCAGATGGGGTGGGGGTATTGCCCTCTATGTCAATGACCAGCTGGAGTATGTGGAACTCCACCTGGGGATGGATGGAGACCCAACAGAGAGCTTATGGGTCAGGATTCGAGGGAGAACAGGGGCAGGTGACGTTACAGTAGGGGTCTGCTACAGACCACCAGACCAGAGTGACAGGGAGGATGAGGCCCTCTGTAGGCAGATAGAAGCAACATCACGCTCGCACACCCTGGCCCTCATGTGGGACTTCAGCCACCCCAATATCTGTTGGAAGGACAACACAGCAGGGCACATGAAATCCAGCAAGTTCTTGGAATGCGTTAATGATAATTTTCTTCTTCAAATGATTGAGGAATCAACAAGGAAAGGAGGTGTGCTGGACCTTGTCGTCACCAACAAGGAGGGGCTGGTGGGGGATGTCAAGTTCAAGGGTTGCCTCAGCTACAGCGACCACGAAATGATAGAATTCAAGATTCATAAGGCAGTGAGGAGGGTGTGCAGCAAGCTCACTACCCTGAACTTCAGAAGAGCAGACTTTGGTCTCCTGAGAGATCTGATTGGCAGGGTAGCGTGGGAGAAGGAACTGGAGGGGAGAGGGGCCCAAGAAAGCTGGTTGGCATTCAAGGATTGCCTCCTCCAACCTCAGGAGAGGTGCATCCCAAAAAAGAAGTCAGGCAAAATAGCCAGCAGGCCTGCATGGATGAACAAGGAGCTGCTGGGAAAGCTCAAGACCAAAAGGGAGGCCTATAGAGGGTGGAAGCAGGGACAGGTAGAATGGGCAGAATATAAAGAAACTGTCCGAGTGGCCAGGAACCAGATCAGGCAAGCGAAAGCCCAGGCAGAACTAAATCTAGCCAGGGATATCAAAAAACATAAGAAAAACTTCTACAGATATGTCAGGGACAAAGGCAAGACTAGGGAAGTTGTGGGCCCTCTCCAGAAGGAAACGGGAGACCTGGCCTCCCAGGATATGGATAAGGCTGAGCTACTGAACAACTTTTTTGCCTCAGTCTTCACCAGCAAGAGCTCTAACCACACTGCCCAAGTCATGGAAGGCAAAAATAGGGGCTCTGAGAATGAAGAACTACCCACAGTAGGAGAAGATCAGGTTTGAGACCACCTAAGGAACCTGAAGGTGCATAAGTCCATGGGACCTGACGAAATCCACCCACGGGTCCTGAGGGAGCTGGCGGACAAAGTTGCTAAGCCGCTCTCCATCATATTTGAGAAATCGTGGCAATCTGGCAAAGTTCCCACTGACTGGAAAAAGGGGAACATAACCCCGATACTCAAAAAAGGAAAAAAAGAAGACCCAGGGAACTATAGGCCAGTCACCTCTGTGCCTGGCAAGATCACGGAGCAGAGCCTCCTGGAATCTCTGCTAAGGCACATGGAAAATAAGGAGGTGATTGGAGACAGCCAGCATGGCTTCACCAAGGGCAAATCGTGCCTGACAAATTTGGTGGCCTTTTCCAATACTGCCACAGGCTTGGTGGACAAGGGCAGAGCAACAGACGTCATCTCCCTGGACTTATGCAAAGCGTTTGACGCTGTCCCGCATGACATCCTGGTCTCAAAATTGGAAAGTCATGGATTCAATGGATGGAGCACTCGGTGGATAAGGAACTGGCTGGATGGCCGCACTCAAAGGGTTGTGGTCAATGGTTCAATGTCCAATCGGTGGCCAGTGACGAGTGGTGTTCTTCAGGGGTCAGTACAGGGACCAGTGCTGTTCAACATATTTGTCGGAGACATGGACAGTGGGATAGAGTGCACCCTCAGGAAATTTGCCGACAACACCAAGCTCCGTGGTTTGGTCGACACGCTGGAACAAAGGGAGGCCATCCAGAGGGACCTGGACAGGCTTGAGAGGTGGGCTCGTGCAAATTGCATGAAGTTCAACCAGGCCAAGTGCAGGGTCCTGCACCTGGGACGTAGCAATCCCAAGCACAAATACAGGTTGGGTGGAGAATGGCTGGAGAGCAGCCCTGAGGAGAAGGACTTGGAGGTGCTCATGGATGAGAAGCTCAACATGAGCTGGCAGTGCGCACTGGCAGCGCGCACTGGCAGCCCAGAAAGCCAACCGCATCCTGGGCTGTATCAAGAGAAGTGTGGCCAGCATGTCACGGGAGGTGATTCTGCCCCTCTACTCTGCACTCGTGAGACCCCACCTGGAATACTGTGTCCAGCTCTGGAGTCCTCAACACAGGAAGGACATGGACCTGTTGGAATGGGTCCAGCGGAGGGCCACGAAGATGATCAGAGGGATGGAGCACCTCCCCTATGAAGACAGGCTGAGAGAGCTGGGGTTGTTCAGCCTGGAGAAGAGAAGGCTCCAGGGAGACCTCATAGCAGCCTTCCAATATCTGAAGGGAGCCTGCAGGAGAGCAGGAGAGGGACTCTTTGTCAGGAAATGTAGTGACAGGACAAGGGGTAATGGTTTTAAATTGGAAGGGGGGAGATTTAGATTAGATATTAGGAGGAAATTCTTTACTGTGAGGGTGGTGAGCCACTGGAACAGGTTGCCCACGGAATTTGTGGCTGCCCCATCCCTGGAAGTGTTTAGGGCCAGGCTGGATGGGGCCTTGAGCAACCTGCTCTAGTGGAGGTGTCCCTGCCCATGGCAGGGGGGTTGGAACTTGATGATCTTTAAGGTCCCTTCCAACTCTAACCATTCTATGGTTCTATGATCTTATTAGTATTCTACTCTTTATATTTAAAGAACAGAAGCATCAAATGGTCTAGACAGCTTCTATTTTACTCACAAATGGTATTCAGTTTGCAGGCGTTATGTTTTCTCTAACAAAACAGTTTTGAAAAGAGAAGTTAAACTGGGAATGAGAAATAGGAGTAACTAAATTAGACATTGAGAAATTAATAGGATTTTAGGATATATTTTTTTATATAAGTATTATATTTAGTTATAGAGTCAAGTTACAATGAATGCCAAAACCTATTATATGAAAAGAAATGAGGAGTGATTACTATGGATAAGACCCCAATTGCCATATAGGAAATTATACAGGAACTAAAACTGTTTCTGAGATGCCTCATGATCTAGCAGATTGATAAAGGAGTTGAGATTATGATATTGCCCTGGAAAGGCACAGTGTGCTGGCTGAAACTGCCAAGTTCTCAACACAAACCTGAGGGAAATTAGTTGAGTATGGGGGAGGTTGCACAGCACTCAATGGATAATGAATTTTTGTCTGGAGCCTCAATTTTCTCTGCTTGTTGCTTCGTTAAATGACATCCTCCAAAGGTTGTGGAACCTGCTGACTCCCTCTGACTTCACAGGCATCTGAACAAATCAGATGGCCATTGCCCTGTTGTGTTTGGCTGGAGTAGGGGGAAAAGAAGCCGGATCTGTGCTAAATTGCTACATTGCTAATTCGCAGTCAATAAGCTTTTGTACTTCACAATTGAGTTAAGTTCCTGTCAGTGCAGCTCCCATTCCTATATGATGTAGCTGTCTAACGTCTCTTACACTACTGTTATGTGGCCATCCCTTTATAACTCTCCTTTCTCCTGTTCTGTCCATAATCAACAATATAGAAAAACTAGTTATTATCTATTCATGGTTCATTGCAGATACTTTAATTATCAGTGCTCTTTGTTCCACTTGACAGATAGTAGTTGGGAAGGAGAGGAAAAAGGCACAACCTATTAGTATAGAACGAGAGGTTATTTCCCCTTTCACCCTTCTGCCATGTCCAGTCCAGACCTCTTCCACATGAGTTGTTCAGGGCATTTCTTACCTTTGTGATTGTGTCCATAAATCATTTCCTTCCCATCTATATTGCACTTTTTTCTCTGTATCTGTCCCTTTTTCTAGTTCATCTTATAGTTCTTTTGTCTTCTCTTTGCCTTTCTCTGGATGACTTTTTGCAGCAAATACCAAAACCCAGTGAGACACATTTTGCTCGGAGACAGAAGAATCCACAGTACGGTACCAACAGGTCTACATTTTCATTGTGTGCCTTTCTCCCTTCATTGATATTCAAAACCCCTCCTAATTCAATGTTATCTGTTAATTGATTATTATTCCATTTACTCCCTCTCTTCAGTCATTGATGGAGACTTGGGACTGATCCCCAGGGCTGTTCCAATACACACAAGCCACCCACCACCAGTACTACAGTTGCCTATTGTCTTTGTGGAACGAAGGTTTTCAACTAAGACTTCGTATGACAATGTGTCATGCTGAAGCTCATGCACAATTTAGCATTTTCTAAAAACAATTTATTGAATGTTGAAATATTACAAGACACATTTTGTTTGTAGAGAAACCTACCTGTGCAGCTAATGTGCTGCAATAGAACACCCACTTATTTATCATTTTTTTACATATATATGTTGGTAAGTACTATAATTTCTTTTCATAATCAGCCAGATTTCCTTACTTGTTTGTTTGTTGCTTTTCTTTCCCCTTTCCTCCAGCTCTTGAGAGAACAGACAGAACACACATCACTACAGCAGTACTTATCCAATGTAGCTCTTAGATTTTAAATGAAGCAGGAATAATTATGGCCAATGTTTATCATTTGTGGAAATTCCAGAAATTCTAGAAATTCCCAGTTTAGATGAAGAGTCATTCACATTTTTTGAAGCTTAGCCCTAAGTCATTAGGTTAAACATCATGTAAAAGAAGATCCCAAAGTGTAAGAGATAAAACTTAATAGCGGGATTTCAGTGTATTTTATTTGCACTCAGTACTGTTCTCCTTCAGACTCATAAAATCAAAGAATGGCAGTTTGGAACATGAACTGCAACATTTTACCATTATAGGCATTGAATAGCAAAAATGAATGTAGCATATTATATATTTCAAGCTTAGGCTTTGTATGTTAATTCCCCCTTTTGCTATTATTAGCTCAATAGAATGTTCTAAATCACTCCTCACTTGATCCAAAAAAATAGGTTTGTTATTTTTTCTGTTCTTGTGTATTTCTTTTATGTTATTAACACTGTTAGCTGCATGAATATTGAATAGCTGTAGATATAAAAGGATTTTACTTTGCGTTTGAAATTGTTCTCCATTTTGACCAAGAGATTACATTGAAATGCTTTTTATTCCCACAGAGATGTACAAAAGTGTATGAAAACAAGATAAAGAGTAACTCAGAAACTTCCTGAGTGTAATAAGCTCCACAGAAAATGTTAAGTTTAGAACACCTAATTCTAACATAAAAACTGAGAGCTGCCTAGGCCAGCCCTGCTCAAGGGGGAGGGGTTAAGATGTTTAGCACAATACTTGGAAAAAATGCAATAAAGAAGTTAGAATATGGGGGTGGGGGACAGTAGGGATGGAAGTTTATTAAAAAAATTTAACCTGTTTTTTCATTGTAAAAGGACAGGGGGTTTTGCTTCCAGATGAAAGTGAAATGCAGTGCTGGATGGTGGATTAAAGTCAATATCCTTTAACTTTATTCACAGATTTAAAAACTTCAACAGTGTTAACAGCTGTAAAAGGGCTAGTTTGGCTGGGATACGCTTAGTTACCCGGAGTCATCGTGCCCTGGTATGCGTACAACATGCCCTGGTCCTACTTCACTGTGTGCCAGCAAGTCACAGCTGCCCTAAACCGAGATAGTATTTTCCATCTTTCTCCATGTCCCATTGCCTGGATGGCCTTGGTGCCAGCACCAGCTGGCTTCAGCTTTTCCCTGCTGTGACTTTTCCTCAGCTGTTCAGGAATAAGGCTGGAATTGGCTACTGTAGAAATGGAGAAAGACATTCATTAGGGAGCAGGGGAAGCAGCAGCTGAGTGGCTGCTGGAAAGGAGCCTGTGTGAGGCTGACATGCCATTCCCTGAAGGTCAGAAGCAGCTGTGGGGAGGAGGAAAGGAAAGGACATTCCTCAGACTTCATCTTGCTTAGAGGAGTACAGGCATTTCTGAACATCGGTGACTGTGTGAAAATTTAGGGTATGTCTCCTCTGTCAGTTCCTACTTGCACCACAACCCCATGCATTGCTACAGGCTTGGGGAAGTGTGGCTGGAAAGCTGCCTGGCAGAAAAGGACCTGGGGGGGGTTCTAATTGACAGGTGGCCAAATATGAGCCAGCAGTGTGCCCAGGTGGCCAAAAAAGCCAATGGCATCCTGGCTTGTATTAGAAATAGTGTGACCAACAGAAGTAGGGAGGTGATTGTCCCCCTGTACTCAGCACTGGGGAGGCCACACCTGGAGTATTGTGTCCAGCTTTGGGCACCTCAATACAAGAGAGATATCGAGGTGCTGGAGCGAGTGCAGAGGAGGGCAACGAAGCTGGTGAAGGGCCTGTAGCATAAATCTTATGAAGAGCGATTGAGGGAGCTGGGACTGTTTAGTTTGAGGAAGAGGAGACTGAGGGGAGACCTCATCACTCTCTACAACTACTTGAAAGGACACTGTAGAGAGGTTGGTGCTGGTCTCCCAGGTAATTAGCGATAGAACAAGAGGGAATGGCTTCAAGCTGCAACAGGGTAGGTTTAGACTGGGCATTAGGAAACAATTCTTCACAGAAAGAGTGGTCAGACACTGGAATAGGCTGCCCAGGGAGGTGGTTGAGTCACCATCCCTGGATGTGTTTGAGAGTCGTTTAGATGCGGTGTTGGGGGGTATGGTGTAGGGGAGAACTTGGTAGAGTTCCCTCTTCCCTCTTTGTAGAGAGGGAAGATGGTTGGACTCGATGATGCCAAGGGTCTTTTCCAACCTGAATGATTCTATGATTCTACCATTCCTCTGTGCAATAGTCTCCATATTGAACTGTACCCCAAGAGACAGGGAAGTGAACAAGGGGTTTGTACAGCTTCAAGACTGCAGCATCCAAAGATGACGGTGGAGGAAGAAAAAGCCTTGGCATCAACTTATGATGTTGTCTCCACTATAAAATGAAGTCTCCTAGGGAGGTCTCCATTTCCCAGGGAGAACAACACAGCCGGGGAACAGGAAGGATTCTTGGGATCTGCTGCTCAGACCTACAGAGCTATCCTGGCCAAAAGTTTAATAGTATCACAATAGTTGTGGATATAATCTTCCCTCTTGTTGTTGTGAGATATTAAAATAATAACTGTCATCACTAATATCTCTTCTTTGAGAAAAGGAAATACAAATAGTGACCAAAAGTGGCTAGTAAGCATATAAATGGATGAAGAAGAGTTGTCCAAGTAGAACAGAGTTCATATACGTAGGCAACTGTTTAATCTTACCACTTTTAATAGCATAATGTTACATACCCTGTGCATGCTGTTGTGAAGTTTAACAAGATCAAGGGAGTAAGTAGAGGCTATAGTTGCTAGGGTGAAAGTGGACACAAAGGAAGAAGAGTGGGAACTTTGGGAATGGAAAGAAGTAAGATGGCAGCTGAAAAATAATAAAGAACAGCTGCACTTCTGAAACTGCTGTTTTGGATTCAACACTTCCAATTCTCCTGATGGCACAAACACAATCTTTTAACAGTCACTGACTGAACTTAAACTGATAGGGGTAGAAATGAAACAGAAATATTTTGTTTTCCCTCATCCTAGACGACACAAGACAAGCAGCCCACTTATATTAACAGAATATCCCCATTATGTCTTAATTCACCTTAATGAGGAGAAGGAATAAAACATAATCCAAATAGAAGCCTAGCCTCTTATTTACATGCTTTATTGCCACATGTGTCTGACTGCTTGTTTCATCATCCATCAACCACTAGTAATCCCACTGAATCCAAACTCTATGATGTGCTAGGAATCCTATTCCACCAGAAAATTTAGCTTTCCTTTCTCTGTCAATCCTTCAAGAAGGTAGCACAAGCCCTTTCATTTGTATTTTAAACATAACTTATAAACTAAGGGAACTAATGATCATCTCAATTGTTCATAAAATTCCTGAAGCAGGCACTCAGGTTATACACATTGTTGAATGGAGTCTTATTTCAATTTATTTCAATTTCAATTTTATGCCTAAAGATCTGAATCCCTATATATTCTTACTTTATGTGAAACCATGTCCCAAACTTAACAATAGAGTATGATAGAATCCAGTGATCTTTTTACAGTTGCACAGAATAATTAAATATTTTCTTGGTTTTCACTGTTTTAATGAGTAATGTAAATTTTCAACAGCTAATTATTTTACATTATTTTTAAAACATCATTATAATAATTTATCTGATTGTGCTATGATAAACTACTTTTAAAAAGGAAGTTTAAAACCAGTGGAATATGAAAAAGGTCAAAAGTGGGATAAATATAAATTCAGTTAGGAGCAGGCAAAAGTTAGTAAGATGCTGTAGTTTATTGCATGGAATTACACCTCATTGGAGACAGATCTTTTCTCTGCAGGACTTGTTGGAGGTTTTGTGATAGGTTTGTTTTATAAACAGAAGAAAGAAGAAATATTTTGAAAGTAAAAATACCATAGCACTCTAATGGATTTTATTAATCTTTGAATTCGACTATTTATTCAGGAGCTTTAGTCTGCATTAACATATATTTCTCTTTCTATCAGGTACACATAGTAAATTTGAAATAATGCATAGGTGAGCCAGAAACACCTGATAACTACCGCATTCCCCTCCCCACCCCCCCAAAAAAAAAAAAAATTAAAATATCCAAGAACATGCTTTTAGTGTAGGGTTGTAATTCATTTATAATTTATACCTTGATTTCCTTTGTGACTGACTTTATTGCAAGATGATACTCACATCAATAGACATGATTCAACTGTTGTCCATGCATGGAGAAACTAAACGATCTGAAACAGTAAAGGTGTTTAAATTTCTTTTTTCATAATTTACTTTTTATGAAGGAATTTATTTTGCTTTCCCAAGCACAAGAACCAAAGAGAAAAGTAGTTTAAAGTAGCATAACATTCTGAAATGGATCACATAGTTTCTTTAGGTTTTATTTTATTTAACGATTGTAGGAACAGAAAACTTTACATTCTCTCAAGTAAGTCCATTTGGCTTAGAGTAATACTTCCTAAGTACCTCTCAGCACCTCTTCATCCTCTTATTGATTCTTCACTTATCAGTGTTCACTAATTTCTGCCACCTATCTGGAATTTGCTGTCAGCAAACCTTATCCGAAATGATTTCTTAGAGGACATCAAAGACAGAAACTACTGTTTCTGAAATTTGCCTGTAAGACAGCAATAGTGAGGAATCTTACCTCTTTATAATCCTATTCAGTGTGATTTTGCCCAGTGTGTCATGTGGAAGAACAGCCTCTGGGCTTCTAAGACTGCAGATACATCTGTTATCCCTAGCTCTCCCACACAGGCATAGAAGAGTGACCTTCCCAACTCCTAGACAAGACATATCAGTAACACCAGAAGGAAAGACGCATCCATACCTTCTAAAAGACTAGTTTTATCATGTTTATTATTCTTCAAAAGTTTCAGCAAGGATGAGCCATTGTGGTTGAAAAAAATCCATGCTAACTGAAAAAAACCTGCTCATCTCTACACATTGTAAAGCGTGTTCAAAGGCATGCTGGTCACAGGAAAGAAAGGGTGCTAGAAGAAAGAATTCCTCTGACGATGGACACAGAATGACAGAAAAGTTAAGGTCAGCAGGGACCTCTGGAGATTCTCTGCTTCAGCCCTCTGTTAAAAGCAAAGCCAGCTAGAGCAGGTTGCCCAAGACCATGTCCAGTCAGGTTTTGAATAACTCCAAAGATGCAGACTCCCGAGGTTCTCTTGGCAAGCTCTTCCAGTGTCCAAGAATCCTCAGAGTTATTTTTTCATTATGTTTAAAGGGAATTTTCTGCCCATTGTGTACTGTCCTATCAGTGGTTGCCACTGAGAAGAGTCTGGATCTTCCTTCATTAATATCCGCCATCAGTTGTTTATACACATGTATAAGCTCACCCTGAGTCTTCTTTTCACCAGACTGAACAATCTCAGCTCTCAGCCCCTACATGTAGCTCAGATGCTCCAATCTCTTGTTCATGACTCTCTCCAGTATGTGTGTCTCCTTCTTGTACTTGGAGCCCAGCGCTGGGCACCTTACTCCAGATATGATCTCAGGAGTACTGAGTAGGTGGGAAGGATGACCTCCTTTGACCTGCTGGCAACACTCTTCCCAGTGCACCCGAGAATATTGTTGGTCTTCTTTACCTCAACAGTGTAATTCTGGCTCGTGTTCAAGATGTTATCTACCAGGACGCACAGGTCCTTCACTGCAGAGCTGCTTTCCAGTCCCAACCTGTAGTGGTACATGGGATTATCCCTCCACAGGTGCAGGACTTCTTTTTTCCACTTGTTGAACTTCATGAGGATCCTGTCATACTATTTCTCCAGCCGGTTGAGGTCTCTCTGAATGCTCTGATGTATTAATCACTCCTTCCAGTTCTGAATCATTTGCAAAATTGTTGAAGGTACAACCCTGTTCTGCCATCCAAGATGTTAATGAAAATGTTAAACAGTATTGGTATGGGACCCTTAGTTATACAACTAGTGACCGACCTCTAAATGGACTTTGTGCCACTGATCGCAGTCCTCTAAGCCTGGCTGTTCAATCAGTTTGCAGTCAACCCCACTTTTCACTTACCTAGTCTTTACATCAGTCTGTCCATGAGGATGCTATGGAAGACAGTGTAGAAAGCCTCACTAAGGTCAAAATAAACAACATTCACTGCTCACACAGTGAGTGGCTCACCTATCTAAATTGCTGTGGGTTTTCTTGCATCTGTGATTTTCAGGCATGCCTTAGCAGTGTAGTTCACAGCTAACTCTCCAGAAACATAGAATCGTAGAATGGTTAGAGTTGGAAGGGACCTTAAAGATCATCAAGTTCCAACCCCCCTGCCATGGGCAGGGACACCTCCACTAGAGCAGGTTGCTCAAGGCCCCATCCAGCCTGGCCCTAAACACTTCCAGGGATGGGGCAGCCACAAATTCCGTGGGCAACCTGTTCCAGTGGCTCACCACCCTCACAGTAAAGAATTTCCTCCTAATATCTAATCTAAATCTCCCCCCTTCCAATTTAAAACCATTACCCCTTGTCCTGTCACTACATTTCCTGACAAAGAGTCCCTCTCCTGCTCTCCTGCAGGCTCCCTTCAGATATTGGAAGGCTGCTATGAGGTCTCCCTGGAGCCTTCTCTTCTCCAGGCTGAACAACCCCAGCTCTCTCAGCCTGTCTTCATAGGGGAGGTGCTCCATCCCTCTGATCATCTTCGTGGCCCTCCGCTGGACCCATTCCAACAGGTCCATGTCCTTCCTGTGTTGAGGACTCCAGAGCTGGACACAGTATTCCAGGTGGGGTCTCACGAGTGCAGAGTAGAGGGGCAGAATCACCTCCCGTGACATGCTGGCCACACTTCTCTTGATACAGCCCAGGATGCGGTTGGCTTTCTGGGCTGCCAGTGCGCGCTGCCAGTGCGCACTGCCAGCTCATGTTGAGCTTCTCATCCATGAGCACCTCCAAGTCCTTCTCCTCAGGGCTGCTCTCCAGCCATTCTCCACCCAACCTGTATTTGTGCTTGGGATTGCTACGTCCCAGGTGCAGGACCCTGCACTTGGCCTGGTTGAACTTCATGCAATTTGCACGAGCCCACCTCTCAAGCCTGTCCAGGTCCCTCTGGATGGCCTCCCTTTGTTCCAGCGTGTCGACCAAACCACGGAGCTTGGTGTTGTCGGCAAATTTCCTGAGGGTGCACTCTATCCCACTGTCCATGTCTCCGACAAATATGTTGAACAGCACTGGTCCCTGTACTGACCCCTGAAGAACACCACTCGTCACTGGCCACCGATTGGACATTGAACCATTGACCACAACCCTTTGAGTGCGGCCATCCAGCCAGTTCCTTATCCACCGAGTGCTCCATCCATTGAATCCATGACTTTCCAATTTTGAGACCAGGATGTCATGCGGGACAGCGTCAAACGCTTTGCATAAGTCCAGGGAGATGACGTCTGTTGCTCTGCCCTTGTCCACCAAGCCTGTGGCAGTATTGGAAAAGGCCACCAAATTTGTCAGGCACGATTTGCCCTTGGTGAAGCCATGCTGGCTGTCTCCAATCACCTCCTTATTTTCCATGTGCCTTAGCAGAGATTCCAGGAGGCTCTGCTCCGTGATCTTGCCAGGCACAGAGGTGAGACTGACTGGCCTATAGTTCCCTGGGTCTTCTTTTTTCCTTTTTTGAGTATCGGGGTTATGTTCCCCTTTTTCCAGTCAGTGGGAACTTTGCCAGATTGCCACGATTTCTCAAATATGATGGAGAGCGGCTTAGCAACTTTGTCCGCCAGCTCCCTCAGGACCCGTGGGTGGATTTCGTCAAGTCCCATGGACTTATGCACCTTCAGGTTCCTTAGGTGGTCTCAAACCTGATCTTCTCCTACTGTGGGCAGTTCTTCGTTCTCAGAGCCCCTATTTTTGCCTTCCATGACTTGGGCAGTGTGGTTAGAGCCCTTGCCGGTGAAGACTGAGGCAAAAGAAGCATCCTTCTAGGTATTTGGCTTAAGTTTAGACTCATTTATGCTTACTTCAAGTAAAATAAAACTTTTTCTAGATGGCAACTAGGAGAATATAATCCCGATTTAACTATCAAAGGCTGTACAGCTGCACTGGGAATTTATTTGTCTCACTAACCTATTTTTATTACTCTATGACATTTAACAGTGCTGTCAGGTATGCATTATAGCAAGAAATCTTTTTCTTCTTTGTTGATGGTTGTACCTGGAGCAGTATATGAACCTGTCAACTATGGAAGAATCAAGACTAAATAATAACTTCTGTTAACTACTTTTCATACTAGCATTCTGTAATGCCTTTAGTTAGTTGGGACTTTTACACTGTCAAGGTTTGGAAAGAGACTCACGCCAACAACTCTCTGGGATCTACTCAGATCCTTCACTTTGGCTGTGGTCACACTCCCAAATGGATGAACTTTAAAGTGGAAAATAAAATCTCCCTCCTTTTCAAAATTTGTATTTCCTTTCTAGTTAAAGTCTAAGAATATACTGGGAATACAGGAGCAATAACTCCTTTGGTTAGCTCATTGTTTTCCTAAGCAAACAAGAAATGATAACTTTAAATACAGTAAGAAGAGATATACCAAATGCTGTGCATGTAAAAATGGTGCAGGTTTGGTACTCATGTGGTACATGACCATTAAGTATCCTTTTAAATATTTTCACTGGAATACACGGGAACTCACTGATTTTATTTTGGGAGGTTTATTTTTACTGCTTATACCTGTAACAAAATCACAGTTCTTTTTCATTTCCAACAGTGACACTGCTGTCAAAGTGGGACTCCATTTCAGGAGGACAAGAGACTTGCTTATATTTTTAATAATTCCTTGTGGTTTACCTGCCATCTCATAAATGACAACAGCAGACTTAAAAAAATAACACAAAAAAAAAATTAAGGGTTTTTATTTTCAAAACCATTTTATAAATCTCCCTGTGCGTATCACTGGGGTGATGGTAGAAGAGAGATACTTGTAGGATTCATTACATTAAAACTGTGCCAAGCTCTTTTCGTTTATATGCTAGCTAAATATATTCTAAACTACTTGTACCCTTCTGCCATCCTTGCACATTTTTAATGCCTCTTTAGCTGCCTGATTTATCTCCAAACCTGCAGAATGCCTTTATAAGAATTCCCATTGACTGAAGTGATACTTATTCATGTGAGCAGAGCTGATAAACTGCAGGCCTCACCGTGGCTGAACACAGAGCTGTGCTCATTATGATGCTACAGATTTTGTTTTCTTTCAGTAGGCAAAATAGGTTTAGAAATGCGTTTTCCCTTCATCCCTCAAAGGAACTCATAGCAGAGTGGCTGAGATCCAAAAACTGGCTTTTTAGATGACAGTAAATCATTCTGAATGGTTCCTACTTCACCTGACATATCTTGATCTAGAAAGCCTTTGCCACAATAACAGATATTTTCAAACTGGAGAGACTTAGGAATCAAGTTCTTTTCTTTTTTTGTAAATGTTTAGTGCAACATTTCCCATCTACCTGGATGGCTTTCCTGAACCCCCCTGGGAAAGCATTTATGGAAAGACAAAGTGTTGTATAACTTATATGAGCTTTTTAGCAATAAAAACATAACAGACCATTTCACTGAAGATTCAAATATATGCAAGCAAACAAAAATCTTGATTCAAATCTGAATCTCCTCCCTCACAGGCATAATTCATTTGCAACAGGATTCAGTGTCAAAGGGAAAAAGAGGAAACACACTTTAGTCAGCTGCTACTATATCAGTGTCATGATGTTGTGGTCCTCCAGTGAATGGAGCTCAAAAAGAAACTATGTCTTCCCATCCCAAACAAATGCATGTATGCCTCCTGTTTTTGCTTCCTCCTCCACACACATACATGCAAGATTTCTGACTTACATACTGTCAATTTTTCACACAAAAACTGAATCTGTACTAGGTGGCTTGGATAATTCACATAATAAATGGAAAAAAGCTAAGTTCTTGAACAGCTAGTCACAATATCTCTTCTACATCCTTTCAGAGAGCTGTTAGAGAAGCTGAAATAAACCTAAATGCTGATCTTCATCTAATTCTTTTACTATACCTAGGAAATGGAGAATAAGAAGAACAAATGAGGTTCTACTTGCCCAGAGAAATCAAATTAAGAATGTGTTTAACATTTATATACCTTAAATACAGCGATATATGAGCATGGAATTTGCTTTTCAGTAATGAGATTTTTAATAGCTTCATATAACTCACATATAACAGTGAGCAGTTTAGCTGTTCTTAAAAGAAAGAAGAAACAGATAAAAAACATCCCACTATTAATCTGTCCTTTTTGACTAGGAAGAAACATTAATATTTGGAATCTGTGTTCAAGTCTGAAATGAGGATTTGATGAACTGCAAGAAAGCTGAACTGAAAATCAGAAATTGGAGCCAGATGCTCAATTCCAGCCCTGCTTGCTGATCACATGATTCAAACAAGCCAGCAAAGTGTCATGTTACCCAGTAATTCCACCTTTTAAGAGGAACACCTCGGTGATAAACAGTCAATATATACAGAGGTAAAAGAAAACATCTGGGGGATAAGTTCAAGTTAGAATACCCTTGTAAGTCCATGAGACGCCAACTAAAGTTCTTTTGAAAACCACGGTAC
This sequence comes from Numenius arquata, assembly GCF_964106895.1. Lineage (NCBI taxonomy): Eukaryota > Metazoa > Chordata > Aves > Charadriiformes > Scolopacidae > Numenius > Numenius arquata. Next base: position 109,071,482 of record NC_133577.1, read on the forward strand.
AGCATGTTCTTTTCCTTTTGCCCTATTTGTGTTTACCCGTATCCTTCTCATCATTGCTTGGGTGCAGCTCATGTTTTGGGCAGTGTTTTCACTGCAGTGTTATAGGCAATGACAATATTGTTTGCTTCAAGTCCCCAAGTGCATAGTACACTACAGACCTAAACCAAAGTTACTAATTTATCCCTCTCCTTAAAAAAATGTGACAGAATGTTATAGGAAACATATCCATTCTTCAACTGAGGAGTACTCTGACATATGCAGAGCTTTAAACTCATGATTAATCACAGTTTAGTTTTTTTCACTCTTTAAAAGCAAAGTTTTTAATTTAAAAAATAAAAGTGTTTCTTCTCCCTGATATGGATAAAGCCATGTTCCTTTATATCTTATATGAAGAGCAGTATTCTCATTATTTACTTTTGGTGCACTAAAAACTTATTTGAATGAATGTTCCTCTAAATAATGTTTGATTCAGTCATTGGTGTGTTTTGAAGTGTACAAAGTGTATTTTGGTGATGTCATTGACCAAATGGTAAAGCAGTACACTGGAAGAGCAGCCTATAAAATGGATTTCATTGTTCTTTACTATGTGGCCATGTTTTTTAAATGTAACTGGGGACATGCGATTGTAAAGGAGAAAAGACTTCCTTTTAAAAAGAAAGATTCAGTCTTTAAGGTTTTTTATTCTTAGTTGTTGTTACCTCCTTTCAAGTCTCCTTATAAAATTTCAGGAATGAAGGAAGTTGACATGTCTCACCTGCTAGACATGAACTCCAACAAAGTCTGTTTTCTGGGCTTTACATGTGTGTTTACAGGCATTATATAACCTTTTGAGAATTATGTGATTAGTATGATTTGTCATAGAACTTCTTTTAGGTAGATTTTCCTTCCTAGGAAGATAATAGTTTTTCACAACAACTGCCACTATGGAGACCCTGTCAGTCTTTACTTGACAAGCAAAGCATATTGATTGACTAGCACTTTGCAGAAAATTAAGAAGCCTGGACTCAGAGCAAGTTTAGATGACATGCAATTCACAAGTCTTTTCAGAAATTGTGCACCAAACATGATGACTGCTCAAGAATACAGCTTTCCTTCATGGTAACCATAACAATTAAACTGCCTCCAAGTTTCTTGCAGGTACAGTAAGATGCATCAACCTAAGGTTTCTGAATGCAGACAACTGTAATTAGTGATACCATTTACAGGCAGAGCTGCTATTGCAGTTAAATTAACGTTTACTCTGTGTGGCCATTAGAACATGCAAATAGAGCATGATGACCACAGTAATACCTTTCATGTTAAGTGATTACATTGAGGTCTAATTAATGCTCAGATACAAATTTTGTATTACGCTTAATTGATTTTTTTTCAGCTAATTGGATACTAATGTAAATCCAGTTTTATTTATAAGTATTTAAAAAATCTAGAAATGTCTGGCTTATGCTTTGTGCTGTGTTGTCTGAGCGTTTTGATTTTATTGCTGTTGCTAATGCATTTGATGCAGACACATGTTGATAAAATCCTTGAAAGACATTGCCTACCACATTTTGTGAAGGATGTCAAAACAAAAAGCTGCTGACTAGCTTTTTAAGCATTCAAATGGTATGGTAAAATGTCTTCCTTTTGAAATCATCGGAGACCATGTGTCAACTTCTTGATTCTATTTGCTTGTTAAGGCCACTGGGAAAGAGAAATAAAGAAAAAACTTTGGAGAATTTATATATCAATTTATACATATATCTGTTTCTTCTTCACTTAAAGAAAAAAGAGTCTTCTTTGGTTTTTCCATTAGGAGTAAATTCAGTATCTCTTAGTTCAGTGATAATTCTGCAGTCATGGACTATGGATATCATCCTGCAAATTCTTACTACTTAGGTCAGGCTTTATTCAATAGTGGGTAAAAACTAATTTGTGGAACCTAGCAAGAATAGATGTTACATTGATGCTTCCAACTGTTCTAATAATTCCTATAATATCTCTTCCTCGTTTCCCTTCTTTCATGCAAGTTCACAATGATTAGTCCTACTTATTTAAAAAAAAAACAAAACCAAAACCCCATAAAAAATTTAATCTTTAATGTTTAGTTGTGAATTATTTTTAAACCAAAAAGCAGTGTAGAAAGATGAAAGGGCATTCTGTTTCCCTACCACTTAACTGTAAAGCATTTAGCTGAGGAGGTTAAGTCCTAGGTGCTAGTCGAACCCTTTGGTCCCCAGAGAGCTTGTGGAGAAAAGACAGCTTCTCCAGAAAATGGTTCAACTAGTAAGTGACAAGCAGCACCTATGCCTTTGCCAACAATATGGAAATCCCAAGCCACTGTGCTACTAAAATTAGTCCTTCAGTAAAGCTGAAGTTATAAATTACATGGGATAGATCACAGTAAAACTGTATTCTGTCACCTTTTTTGCTGAAACTTAAATTATGCTTCCCACTTTCCAGTGAGGCTGACCCAACCGGTATGGAAAACCAAGTTTTCAATGAATACCATGGTCAAAATTTAGATGCAAATTGATCTCCTGATACCTTATGACAGGAGTGTCAGTAGATAAGATTGTTCATTTAAAAAAAAATGTGTGGAAATACTCTGACAAGAATGAAATTCTCTATTGTGGATTACTCATTACAGAGATGGCTTACATCACGTATTTTTAATTCACCTCTTTTTACTTCTGAAAAATGCTAAAATGTTTCTAAGTTACAATCAGAAAGTGGAGCACGTTAACACTAAAGATTTTCACTCCATGGGAAATTTTGATATTTCAGAATTTATTTTTCTTCTTTTTAAGGACCATGACAGATACTTTCCAAATTTCCTGCAATGTGACAATTTCAAATAATGTAAGTATGTGGTGTCTTTATTTTCAAAATAGGAAACATAAATCTATGTTCTGTATTTCCCTACTCATTCAGCACAGAGGTTTTATTTCAAACAGTTTGAAGTCACAGCAATTCTTAGACCTCTTAAAATATCAGAAACAATGCAAAATAGAGTACTTCATCTCTGAGTGAAGAAGTGGAGTGACCAAAACATCTGAGGAATGACGTGAGATATCATTACCAGGTGATGCAAAATTAAATGTAGGTGAAATGGAACATGACAAACCCCAGAATAAAACTCATAAAGAATGGAGGATGTAATGGGAAAAATATCCAAAATATTGTAAGAACAAATACTGTCAGTGTAGATATGTACCAAATTAAAGGCCAGGCTATGAAAGTACATCAGATAGCCCACTGTATGACAAGCAGCATATGAGCAAAGAAGAAAGGAATGCAATTGACTAGAAACACCAACAGAGAATAACCAAAGGCAACACTGCAAGTTCATGTCAGATTTTTTTTGTGTGTGTGTATCTGATCTGGAGAGCAAGCTTAAGGATGACTGCACATCCTATGGGTTAGGCCACTCACTTAGGATGTAGAACATCCAGATTCTACCTTCTCTTGCTCTTCTCCATTTCATTACAGTTTCTGCACTGCTCTAAAGTGCTTTATGGAAAGACATTAGGGTCAGCAAAGGAGAATGAACCACACTACAACTTTTAAACTAGAATGTTCTCCAGTTAGAAGGTAGTCAGGTAATTCACTTGGTTAGAAGTTGGTCACATAACTGATTCTTTACTGGCTCGCTAGAAATAAAAGGGGGAGATAATGGAGGAGTTAAAATTTGTGATTTGAATCAAGCTGAAACAGAGTTTTAAAAAGACTTTCTGATTTTTTCAATTTATAATTTGGAAAATGGGCCAGTGCTCAAAACAGTAATGCTGTTTGGTACTTTTAGCATTCAGAAGAAAAAGGAGAGAAAAGAAGAAAATGGAAAGCTACTTGAATTTAAATAGTTTTCACTGTTTCCTATCAGCCAACTGCCACAGAATGGTTATCATGCTGTTGTCATATGCCAGACCTAATCTCATTGTTTTTTTCTGAGACACACCAGAATCTTCCCAGTTCAGCTGCCTTAACCTCCTTTCCTACAGTTGTAGATGGTGAGTCACATCTGAAAAATACTGTGGATTTCACTAATCACCCATTCTGCAGCATCACAAAGTGCCAGTACCATTTTCTGAAACTTCCTTACAACAATGTTCAGGAACAGTGAAAGTCATATGTCACATCAGACTTTTATACACAAGAACATTTCAAGTATATATATGTGTGTATGTATATGTATCTGCATGTCCAGCTGTATAAATATATATGCATACATAGATTTGTAGATACAGATGTATATCCATGCCCCTGTAAGTAGCTGCAAGATAAAGAAATGAAAGAATGAGTCATTCTAGCAACTTGCAGTTCCTGTCAAGGGCCATGAGGGCCATGTGTCCTTACTCCTATAAGCAAGCATGACATAGGATTGTGACTGCACAAATAGATCCTGAAAGAAAATCCTGAAATCCTGCAGACAAGGTGCCTCAACAAGTTCTGTCTCTACTGTCCCTCTGTGAATATAAAGTCTGAGGTCTGAATCAGGATACCTCTGCAGGAATGCAAAGGAGCCCAGAGGAACCACAACAACCCCATCAGAGCAAATGGATCCCCTGAGTTTGCTCGTCCCCAGGTGAACAGAGACATGGACAGTGGGATTGAGTGCACCCTCAGCAAGTTTGCTGATGACACCAAGCTGTGTGATGAGGTCGACATGCTAGAGGAAAGGGAGGCCATCCAGAGGGACCTGGACAGGCTTGTGAGGTGGGCCCATGCGAACCTCATAAAGTTCAACCAGGCCAAGTGCAAGTTCCTGCACCTGGGTCACGGCAATCCCAGGCACAAATACAGGTTGGGCAGAGAATGGCTGGAGAGCAGCCCTGAGGAGAAGGACTTGGGGGTGCTTGTGGATGAGAAGCTCAACACGAGCCGGCAGTGCGCACTGGCAGCCCAGAAAGCCAACCGCATCCTGGGCTGCATCAAGAGAAGTGTGGCCAGCAGGTCAAGGGAGGTGATTCTGCCCCTCTACTCTGCACTCGTGAGACCCCACCTGGAATACTGTGTCCAGCTCTGGAGTCCTCAACACAGGAAGGACATGGACCTGTTGGAATGGGTCCAGCGGAGGGCCACGAAGATGATCAGAGGGATGGAGCACCTGCCCTATGAAGACAGGCTGAGAGTTGCGATTGTTCAGCTTGAAGTGAAGACTCTGGGGAGACCTTATAGCAGCCTTCCAGTACCTAAAGGGAGAGATGGGGAGGGACTTTTTATCAGGGAGTGTAGCGATAGGACAAGGGGTAACGGTTTTAAACTGAATCATTCTATGTTTCTGTGATTGAGGGCTGTGGTGAGTCTCAGCCCACAGCCACGGAGCGACACTTGCCAACCCGTGCCAACAGGAGACATTCGCTCAATCACCTTCCAGTCTTTCTTTTATGGGAAGAACATTTTGGGTTTATACTAGACTTATTATGGGGAGAAGGGCCAAAAGTAGGAGAAACCAGCATGGCAAATAGAGAAAAATAGGGAGTAAAAGTAGTAGTGTAAATAGGCTGTTAGTATACTTGTATCACCATTCCTGCCTCCTATATGAGCATATGTGAAAGATATATAATTGTCCTGGTTTAGGGTGGAGCAGAGCCAACTTTCTGTTGGATGGGAGAGGCTCTTCCTTACATTTGTTGCTGTGGCAACCAGGGTCAGCTGAGATGGTTGGTTACCCCATGGAAGGGTTGGACTTGTGGGGAGGAGTGGACAGGTCGGGTGACCCAAACTGACCAATAGGGTATGCCATCCCATTTGCCATGCTCAGTATAAAAAATGAGGGATCAGATGTGTCAGGTTGGCTCCTCTTCTATGTGCTCTTCTTCTTTGCCTTATCTGCAAGGATTCTTCTTCATTGAGGACCCTGTGAGTTTGTTTACCTTTGATCCCCATCAGAGCGTTCTGGAATCCAGTTCCCATTCATCACTAAGACCAGTCTGTAACTTTCCCACTGTATTTATATATATTGTATCTTTTTTATTTTATTATTACTATTTTGTTAAAGTAGTTTAGTTTTTTTCTAAACTCATAAATCTCTTTACCTCTCTTCCTCTCCTTGGAGCAAGAGTGAATGGTAGGTGAGAACATTTGTTGTCTTGTCATTGGCCAACCTGGCCCAAACCATGACAATAAAGCATATAATGATGCTTCTAAGCACTTTCTAACATTCATACCTATAATACACATATTTATAGTACAAAAATACTATATTATTAGAAAATGTTTAGAAACACTATTTCTAACATTTAAATATTTCTTTCCTTTGAAAAAATAGAAAATTAAAACAAGGAAAAACTAGAAGTTACAATCAAAGCAATAACATTTTAAGTTGAGATGGAGGCACTATCAGTTAGCCAAAAATGTGTTTATTTGAACAGCATTTTCACATCATCAAGAGGCAAACAGAAGCTGACCTTTAATCTGCCCATTTGAATAAGAACATCATACCATGTGACCTAGCCACTGATCCTTGCTACACTTCGGTAGGACAATTAAATATTGATAGTCTGAGATAAGCCAAAGATCAGTATTAAAAATGGAGATTAAAAATGAATGAAAGCAAAACAAGAAGGAACAAAGGACTGAAAATAAACATAAAACTAAAATAAAGGGTAATTTGACAGAAATACGCCATAAAAAAGACAGAATTATACAATAATTGCACAGTGTATCGGACTTGCATAGCAGATATGTGTAAATAAAAATATACTTAAGGAGTGAACAGACAACGCATTATACTCATCAACAGAATGCAGTTCTGTAAGGAACTGAATAAAAGACTCTTTGCTGAAGTATGATGTCACAAGTAGTAGACATCTTTTCAGAAGTGGTCATTACCTTTTCCTGACTTTTCCTGATTTTGATGTTTTCAAATCATCTTGTATCTTTTAGAAACTTTTTCAACTCCATGCTCCTGTATCAACATTAGTTCTTATTTTTGCTTTGAAGCAGAGACCAGTGGAAGTTGACAATGGATTACTTTTGTGGGGTTTTTTTTGTTTTTCTCTGAAAAAAAGATTTTGTTAACATTTTTGAAAATTATAGGATTTTCTAATTTTTACATAAGATTATTCTGAATCTGACCACTTGTAGAACCTTTTTTTTTCTGCAATAAATTTAAACTGTACACAGTAACTTTATTATTTTTGGGAGGAGTAGTCAGAATTTTTTTCAGCAAGGGTTTTAAAAAATTACTCCCTGCAACACACATGATTTTCTAATTCAGTTTTATTTCAAGTTGAAAATTTATGTTGTTGTCGGTTGTTTTTCATGAAATATTTTAAATAGAACTGTATTCTCATTAAAATTCATTTTAACAGGCCATTTAAATACTCAGAAATAACATGACACATCAAATCTAGGTGAATTGAACTGAGGATTTCTATTCAGCAAGTTACTTCTTAGAATCAATTTTTGCAACTCTTCAGTTACGAACCGGTCACTGAAAGTGGTGTCCAGCATTGCTCTTCATGCGACCTAATCTACAATCAAACTTTTGACCAGATTCAGTGATATGTGAGTCTATGTATACACACTGATATTATGAATGATGTACAAATAACTTCTCTTGATTTCATTTTCACAGCACTATGCACTGAAGCAACAGTTCACCGTGCTGATTAACAGGCTTAATTCAAGCTTTTAATTAGTATTTATTCCATTAAATACAGCTGAAAAATGGACAATGCCTATTTGTCAATATGAGACTTTTTGTAGTACAGTCCATTTTTTAAAACTATTGAAGCTTTGTTCTTGATATATTGCTATTAATGTTGCTATTTCCGTTATAGTTCGTATTGTTTGCAAGAAAATATTTTAACTATCCTGAATTAGAGCATAAAATGTCTCAGGTGGCACAAAGTACATTTTCAGTCTTTCTAACCATTGATTATAAGATCATATGTGGTAGCAAATTTTTCTAAAAGCCTACCTGGTAGGAGAAAAGACAACATAAAGAACTGGGGCCATAATTTACTGAAATTGTCAAAATATAAAAATAATACCAACAATTATAAAATGTATCCCCTTAAAATGAGATAATGGGTTTAATACCCTTCATGATTTCACAGAAAACAGGATTTGAAATGATAGGATTGATAATTAAATACAACCAATGTGAACAAATATAAATCATTGTTACCTACATATGCATCCTCTGAAATTCTCAGATTTAAATAGCAGGAATTTATTCACACCTTTTTCATTTGCTCATAGAGGTGTGTTCTCAGACTGCTTTGAATAAACTTAAAAGTAATACATCTACTTATAGTTGTATATCAAAATCTGTAATTTCTATGCAATTCTGTGCTTGAAGGAGAGGAACTGAGTACCCTTCATCCCTTTTCAGTATTTTCTGCTGTAAAAGCAATGGTTTATGTCATGTGTGTATTGCAAAATTAAAAACCCACTAATCTGACACTGATCTTAGATCCTGAAGGTATCTGTTATTCTGTAACCTTTTAATAGGAGTTATTCTTGACTATGCAGCAGTTGTTGTGTTATGCATTCTTATGATTTTGCACAGAAACGTTATTTTTCCTTCTTTAAATATAGAGAATATTTCTTGACCTCTGTAAATTATGCTCATCACTTTCAAAGAGGCCTTTCATGCTGGCTTCAAGCATGCATTATTGATTTTTTTTTTCTTGATAGTACATATTACTTTCTATGGCCAAGTAAAAGCTGGTTTATACATGGCATGCCATTTGTTAAACATGCGGAAAAACCACCAAGACATCTAAATGTGTACATTATGTAAACTGCCTTTGAAAGTATATTTTAGCTGCTGTTTTAACAACTTTCTATATCAAAAAAAATCAGTACTTATCCTGGTTACATATTTATCTTAAAATAGCCTAAAATATTTCAAAGTTAACTGCTGATGGTGGCCAGTCAACAGACTATATGATAATAAATCAGCATGGCTAAAATAAACCGCTATCTATTTGGATATTTATGATACAAACATTCCACAAAAAAAAAAAAAATTAATTTTACTTATAAATTCAGCTTCAATCTTTTAAGTGGCTTAGATAAATCTTTTGTCTGAAGCTACCTAGACTGACCAGATTTCATGGCTTCCAATCTCAGTGACTTCAGTATTCAGGTGTTTCTCCTGTAGTCAGGTGAAGAGCAGACAATAGTCCAGCTTGAGAGTGAACAGAGCTTTGTGTTTATTATGATGAGGGCCAAGTGATCATCTCTAGCACTTTACCTGATTTTATTCCATTATGAATTGCATAATAAATATGAAACTAGAAGAGAAAAAATATTTTTTTAAAATATTAAGACAGAGACCTACCTCAGTCTTCTGTACGCTACTTTTCATCTTGAAGCTGTTCCTCTTTGGATGAAGTACTAATTAGATACTTTAAAAAAAAAATATTAAATCAATGATTAATTAACACAGAGACTTCCTTTAATGCAGAAACTTTCTTCTTAGTTTGCGTTTGTCCAGGGGCTGGTATAACTGGGAGCTTATTCTTAATGGGTTACTGTAATAAAAAGGATGATTCATTATAGCAATGCTCCAGTTCTACGCTGGTGTGAATTCATCAGTTTCATTAGGATGATACAGATATAGATTAAATCAAAACAATGATGAGTCATTGGTTTGGTAAGATGATGCATTGACCTTACCTTTGCCAAAACAGGAAGCTGACAAAACAGTTGATTCCTGGCTATGCGAGCAAAATGTACTCTATTCACTAGCTTTTCCTACCTTTTTTAGGCCTTGCTTTCCTGTACAAATTGGCTGTTGACTACAGTTGATAGAAAGCATGCTAAGCTTAACAAAAAAAAAAAAAAAAAAAAAAAAAAATTCTGCCAGTTTCAACAGGGTCTGTCAGCAGATTTTTATACTGCTGCATTTTATTTGGAGTATAAAGCTAACGTACATTATTCCAGACAGAAGTCCAGGAACCACTGGTAACCATTGCTTATCACACTGGCAAAGCACAGACAGAAGTCTTGCAGGCACCTAATTTATAAAGATGAAAAAGGCATTGCCCATCAGATGAGAGGCTGAGACAGCCACCTCCCAGCTCCTGCTGAGGTTCTGCAGGCCAAGTTGTCACTCTTTTGGAGAGGTGGTAACCACCCTTTATATGCTGAGCTCCCCTGCAGTTCTAAGCTTTGAAGACAGCAAGAGCTCCTGTGTTGAGCTGTTTGCCCCTGTGCAAACCGGTGGTTCCTCATAAAATATGTGGCATTTGTAAGCAGTGAAAAAAAAAAAAAAAAAAAAAATCACTTCTTGCTAGAAAGGTGTTGAACTATAACAGGATATGTGATAGCAATAGTAAGGTTCATCTTACTTAACTGAAGACACTCCCGCTATAATCAAGAGAAATAAATAACTTTAGGGCATAATTGACTGAACCTCTTTCATCTTGGTGAGAAGAATCACTTTGTAGAAGAATCTATTTTTCTTTCTGTTACAACCTGGAGGACTAAATCTGATGCAAACGTACATTTTATCAAATGAATCCCACTACTGGTATCTCCAGCTGCCAACTTCAAATACTGTGTGACTGAAGATAGCTACGATTACCTCATTTTGTAATGATTTAGTAATTTTAAACCATTGGTAAGCAAATGACATGTCCGTATCATACAAAGCCCCTGCAGAGTTCTTACTATTGGAAGGTAATTGGTGGGGGCCCTGTAGTATTTCAGTGGTGTTTCTGCTGGGGACTCAGATAATTCAGGTCATAGATAAACCTATTGAAAGCACATATTGTAAGTCCCTCACAAAGCTTTTTCAGAGTTTTAGAGAATCACCAATGGTACAATTCATGCCATCACTTGCTCTGTAGAGGAAAAGGAGAGTATCACTCTCTAATTGTAATTACAACACTATTCATAAATATTACAAAACCTGGTTGAGTGCTCATCTTTTCTCAGAATGTTTTTATTAACAATCCTTTATTATCTGCAGTTAAAAAACACTGATTGAAAACCAATTATAGTCCTGGCTACATAGTATGTGGTATATTTCAACCAAGTAAGATGATTACTTCTGATTACAGGCATAATAGTAAATAATGAAAAAGAAAGAATGGATCATGGGATTGCAACAATATCTGTTTTTTCTAAACAGTTGACATGACTGTTAAACTCACTTTTTTGTCTTCCATGTTCTTATTATGGATTTCAGAGTAAAACTCTATAGCTGAGGTTAAGAAATACAGCCTCAAACGTCATTTTTTCCTTGATTGATCAGTTCTCAATAAAAGATCCTTGTGGATGTGTATTGGCAAATTCTTTAGGTTGACAATTAACCTTACTTAAAAAGGCAGACAAGTTATCCAGCTCCATCAAAAAAATCCCATGGTTTATTAGTTCATCTTCTTCATGTGACAAAAAAATACATATGTCTTAAATCACCCTCTGTGTGCACCTTTGTATTGCAGAATGGAGTGTAACAGAGATATGTAGCCCTCAGGCCAGGTTTCACATTACAACATATTTGAAATGATGCTAAAACAATAATGGCCTCAAGTATGGTTGTGTTTCCCTTTTGTGTCCTCATACTACAATGTGGCAAGCACAATAACAGGTGACAAAGGTGTAAACACTTTAAATAAACATTGCTATCAAACTCCTTGTATATGAAAGCAAAATCTCAGGGCAACAACAATAAGGTACCCATTCTCATATGTGGTGAGCTGCTAATCTGGACAGCTTTTGACATATACCCTGCACCAATGTAGATTCAAATGCATCATTCAAATTTGTGCACCAGTTGATATTAAGCTAATATTTGCCATGCGAGAACTAAAAGAGAGAGCAGTTACAATGCTACCCCAAAGTAACCAGCACTCTAGCGATTACAGCAGAGACTATTTCCAAAATAAATATTTTAGGCTTTGTTTCAAGTAATTTGTTTTGTAACTGAAAACATTCTAGTTTCATGAAAGACTGAAATTTTCCACCAGAAGGAAATATTTCTTAACAGAAAAGAGTTTAATTGAAAAATTATTTGCCTTATTGGAAAAAATCCATGTAAACCTCTCCTTATTATTACCATGTATTTCTGGAAAAACTCTCTGATTATGCTGAAAAACCAACAGATCATCTTGTCTACTGATTCTTGTACCAGATTAGACAGAGAACGGCATAACAAGAGTTATGAAAGATTTATCACAAATCTCCCTGGTGGAGACATGGAAACTTTCTTACTCTTGGAAAAAAATAATATCTGCAATGTTTGTATCTAAAGGTTTAAAAGCACAATTGTTCTTCTGTTGCATATTAACAAGGTGATTACAACTGAGCAGTTTTCAAAAGGGCAAGTGGCCCCTCTTGTCCCAGCAAACTGTGATTTAGATAACAAGGTTGAAGTGTTACTGACTCTGTAACTTTCTGCAGCAAATTAGATGTGTCTGTGTGATTTTAAGATAGGTGTGTATTTATCATATATTTGCAGTATGAGATGTTGAATTAACGGCAGTGATTGCTCTTTCATAAATCAATCAGTTTATCAGACTTTATATTGTGTGTCCGTGCCCAGGCGCCAGCAGCGGGGACTGCGGGGCTGCTCCGAGCCAGACACAGCTGCTTCCAGCCAGCTCCGACCGACCTGCCCCAGGGCACAGCTGAGCCCCACGGCTGAGATTGTGGCACCTCTGGGAAAGCGTTTTTGAGAAAGGGCAAAAAGACATCAGAGAGAGGTGGGGTGGGGGGGCAGGGTGGGGAAGAGGAGGGAAGAAAAAGAATGAGAAAAAACAGAGGGAACACTAGGGTCAGAGGATGACCTGGTGCTCCAGGCACCAGAACAGACACTGCAGTTTGTGGAGGACCAGCTGCTGGAGCAGAAGAAACTGCTGTGTACTGACCATATGTACTGACCGTACCCCACCATTCCCTGCTGCAATACTTGGGGTGAGGTGGGGGAGTGGCTGAATGCATGTCTCTATCTCAATCCACAAGCTTTCTCACTCCTGATCTTCCTATTTTCTCCCCCTGTCTTGCAGGAAACAGGGGATTGAGCGGCTGGGTGGGAGTGTGGCTGTTAGCCTAACCCACCACAGACTTTCTGTGTGTTTGGTTTTGGTTTTTGTTGAGAACTGTAGGGGTGCTGCACAAGCAGACTGCTCCACAGTTAAGTCTGTTCCTCACTTTGTGACTTTCCTCACTTTTAAAGTCCTGGAATTACTTCTGCATGTTTATGGGAGCTCTGTGGAAGATCTTCATAAACATCTTTTGAAGTGTCTGAAAAGGCTTTCTATCTTGTCTTCCACCATGGTTTTTCTCTTCTGTTGTATGCCTTGGCTTTCAGCTTTGATGAATAGTGGATCTACTATGACTGGATGCAAATAAAATATGCATATTTGTACATGAAGATGCACAAATATTTGTGTGTGCTAGATTAACATTTAATTTGTTTTAAAATTCAACCTGGAATTTTGAAATGGGAAATGTTACAGTTTAATAACTCTAATTCTGAATCAAATGGCTGATGTGTCAGATGCGTGGATTTCACTTGAAATTGCATTTGTCTTAGGATTTTAGGAAATAGTTGCATCAAATCTCTGGATTATTTACTGACCTGTAGTCCTAGCTGTCAAAATTTCCTTGCCTTCGATTTTCTCCTAAGCCTCTCAAGAGGAATCTTTCAACCTTTTCTTCACAGTATTTACTTTTTTCTTTTGAATTGACTTCTTCACATCTGTGGAGTTTCTGCTGACATGAAAAAGACGAGTGGAATATTTGGTCTCTACAAAACGATACAAGATTGAAAGCTACCGATATTCTACATACATGATTCATGCGGATAACTTCTATTAAGCAGAATCTTTAACAGTGAAAGGTTCCATTTTCATTGAATGTATAAGACAAACTAAGGAACAGTCTTGATAATTCCTCTCTTAAAAAATCCTTTTTTTTTTTTCAATATTGCAGAGTTCATGCAATATTCATTTCTTATAAACAGAGTGAAATGAACCATCATGAACATTATGTAGCTGAGCATGACAAAATGTTTATAATCTGCCGTTCCCAATGTTTTCCCATTCACTTAGTTTCATTCTTCTCTTACATTTGCAACTCCTTAAGTGCTTAATTGGCAGAATAAATTTTGGATTCTTATTGCAGAGACTGAGCAGTTCTGCTGCTGTCAGAGAGAAGTTCATTGTCCTTTTTCCCCTACTCTCGTCAGTAGCTACAATTTGTCCAGATGCTAGTAAGCTGAAGTCCTGGAAATGTGTATATGGCTGTACAGATCTATCTGAAAAAGGTGTTTAAAAGTAATTATTAGAGCACGTTGAGCAGCCAAATAAAGAAAAATTGCATGTGTACATCTCATTCATTAGTTACAAGGCTTATGGATTTATTGGATGTAGTCAACTGTGACCTTTACTCATTTCCCTCTTTAAAAAAAAATAAATATCAGTAAATAAATAAATCAACTAATTGAGTTACAAATTGTGTAAGTTCCCAACTCTCTAGGTCTAATGAAAAGCTAAGGCAGCAATCACATCAAGTGACAGTTCTGAGATTCATAATCTTGTTCATCACAGACTAAATGAAAAATTGGTCCCAACTCATGAGGTTTTTTCCCATTATGATTCAAGTCATGATTCAGTTCCACTGTTTTGTGGCACTACTTCCCTCACCCCCTCGGATAAATGAAAACATTTACTTTATGAATTTCAAAGAAACTGAATTTTTGAACTTTAACTTTTTTTCATCTCAACTAAATAATGTATATTTTTAAACAGTTATATGGTCCAAAACCAAAACTATTTCTTTATCACACTTTATCAAGCAGATAAGAAGTGATATTTCAGCATTTCAAAACTAGTTTAAGAACAAAATTGAAATGGAAAATTCACAAAAACAGATCTTCCCTCACAAATGATTTGAGTTTTTGACAAACTGACATTTTCAGAGAAAAAAAACCAAACAACTATACTGAAAACTTCTTGGCCTTTTCAGTCCCCTTTACTGTACTTACTGGTGTGTGTTTCTGTAGTGCAAGTGTATGTCAATTCAGAGGAAGATTATTTTCTTGCTTATGCTGGCACAATGACACTAAATTGGTAGGCAGCCAATTCTTCACTTTGCTTATCTTCCCCTTTTATAGACACCCGTAGTACTCAGAGTATTTTTATTTGTGGGTTCCAAGATGGCTTTTTGGTCCCATAAAATTTTTGTGGTTTTTACATGTCCTCACATTATTTTCTTGACTTTTTCATGATTCTATGATTCTGTGATCAGTTCAACACTTTTTTTTTAGAAATGGTGATCTGAGGAGCAATGGCAGGAAGTTACAAGTTTTTAATTTCTCACCTTTTCCTCCAGAAGGTACTTCAATAAGGCATCTTTGCCCACTATTAAAAGCACCAGAATTATCTCCAGGCTGAGAAATGTCTTGTTTAGTTGTTATTAGTTCCCAGACAGATACATTTTCAAGATCGTCTACTGAATAGCACAAGAAAGGATTCACATCCTTATACAGTTATGTGGATGAAATCCTTTTAGCATGGGTTCAGAGCCTGAGTCAGACCTGCTGTTTTAAAATGTATTTTAATTTAATTCAGTTCTAATAATAGCTTTTTTATTTGCTCTAAAGAAAGGTTTTTTCATGATCTCCTTATTTCCAAGCTCATGATCAGGAGATCAGGATTTCCTTTTACTGAAATGCATTCAGCCACTCATCTGTCCCTGCTCCCAATTCTGTTCATGTCAACGTGATTTTTATTACCAACTCTGTGTAATTACTGTCTCAAGAGGTTTGTGCTGTTACGGTATTGTCTGTCTTTCAAAAAGTCTGTCTACACAACTAGAAGTGAGTGTTACTGTGGTTTCTTAAGTGATTCTGATACCTTTTGGTCTGGCTGCTGTGTCAAATGAAGTCAAAAGTTTTTCTATATCAGATTTACAGAGGAGTTTAACATCATTGGCATGGAGGAAAAAATCTGAAAGATACTGAGTCTCATCAACCATTGCCTTATATAATGCTATGCATTCAGGACAGATTTAGCTAAATCGCAGACCAGCTAACATCTAATTCTTTGTGCTGCCATATTATTAAATCCTTACTATTTTGTCTGCAAGGGCCTGTTGACTTCACTCTGTAGTCATTTTTATCCCTCAAAGGAGGTCATAGCTGCATTATTTTTTTCTGTGCATTAAGATCATGTAGCTTTGACGTCTTTTGAGGGATAAAAATTACTAGAGAGCAAAGTGTGGT
Source organism: Numenius arquata (assembly GCF_964106895.1). NCBI lineage: Eukaryota > Metazoa > Chordata > Aves > Charadriiformes > Scolopacidae > Numenius > Numenius arquata. The sequence continues at coordinate 109,087,650 of NC_133577.1, forward strand.
AATTATGCAACAGACAAACCTGGGATGTTCTACAAGAATCTCCAATATAAAGAAGTGCCAATGCCTTTGTTCTTCCAACAAAGTATTATAAGATGTCATCTGAAGCATTATCTTTTTTTCTGGTCATCATGATCATTCACTCAAGCAGGCATATGTTCTTTTTGAGTGATAGAGGCAATGAAGAGCTTTTTGTAGTATAGAAGATTCTGGTCTTTCCAATCTACAAGAGTGAATACTGAGAAGAGATGTGAATGCTGAAGAAATATGCATGATTTCAGCAAATGTCTTAAGAAGTAATCTGAGGATTATGTTTATATTTAATATTAATGTTGTATTTAAATGTAAATTAAATAAATATCAGCAAAAGAGTGGAAGCATTTCAGCAGGAAAAAAGAAATATTTTCACTTTTAAGATGGAGCACCAGCCATTTATAAGAGAAATTATGTAACAGAGTGTTAGAAGTGAGTAAAAGAACAGAACTCAGTGATCCAGAAGGTCTTTCAGTTTGACAATCCCTTACACTAAATACTGTTTCAGGGAGGTGTAGGCTGGTGATCATTCCAAGCTATGATGACTTTTTCTAGTACTTGTGTATTTACACCTCAATGGAGCAGAGCAGATGAACTTTAAGATGAGAGCAGAGACTGGCACAAGTTATACAATACTAGGCATATGTACCAAAAGTGAAGTCAGATGATACCAGAATAAAGACTATTTTTAAAAAATTCTTAAACTCTCCCCATTCTATATTGTATATATTTTAATTTATAATTTCTTAGTATTAAAAAAAAAAAAAAAAAGAATTATTCCTAGTCTCTGTTTCTCAATCATTTTCTGGCCATCATAAGCAAATTCTTTGTCTTTATTATGCTCAAGTTTTTATCCTTTAAAGCATTTCCTGCTTTGTTTTGACCTCTCCCTAACTACTGACCACCAAGATTCTGTTTTAAGGCTTATCAGCTACAAAACCTTGTGATCTCATCTATGCTTCAGTTGTCATGATGGTGATGTTATAATGACATCATTATAATGTAGTAGTAGTAATGTAGTATTTCAATGTTAAATATTATGTCTTGTCACTGACTGTCTAGTTCCTGACAAACGTGGACTGCATGGATTGTAGTGTTTATTATATTGACAGTACACGGTCCCAGTCTTGTAGGCATAAAGTGATGCCAATAACACTGTGGTAAATAGCAATCTTGCTTGCAGACTCAACTTGTAGCCCTTCCATATACAGCAGCATAAGCACTGCTCATATTACTTCATTTCAAATCAATTCATTTCAAGGAAAATACATATTCAAAAATCATCTGCACTCAGCTCAAAAGTAGTGAGCTGAGTGTTCAGGAAGGAGCACTATACCCTGTATATTCTTATATACAAAGAACATGCCAGTGACTTGACCATTGTTTTATCCATATAGTTTCCTATTTTGTTGTCAGTTCACATTAGGGATTAATAATCAGATGCTTCACAAAAAAAATTATACAAAATTCCTATTTACATTCCTCTGTACCATAAAATGTTAGTGCGGGGCAATTTTCTGCTACCATTTCCAAAGATCATATCTGCTTGTTCTATAATACACAATTTAACAAGCTTGTTTGCAGAAACCATCTTTAATTTTGTATCTAGGGTTTCCTAATTTTAAGTTCTCTGCATATGCCACTGTGGATGACTAGGTAACACAGTGACAATGGTTTTATAACAAGATAATGCTAAACTTAAGTAAAGGTTATGAGTTACTTGTTTATTTCCCACAGCAAGCAGTTGACATTTGAACTGTAAAACCCAAGCCAAATGGATGCTTTTCTGTAAATTCAGTGAAAACTGTATCTAGCACCAGCTTTCTTCACACTGAATTTTTGGAAGCAATGTTCCACATAATGTAGCTAAATAGATACAATATTTTGTAAATTCTACATCTATCTATATTAGATGAAATGTTTAACTTTTTTTTTTACCAAACATTTTTCATTAGGATGAATCATCTAGCAAATCAGTTATGTAGTGAGTTATGTTTAATGTTGTTTTTCCCCCTTCATCAAGTCAGGTGAGCAGTGTTCTCCCTTAAACTGGTTGCTGTGGTGTAAACGAAGAATATGTGCTGAGTTTTCACTGGAGTTCTGCACAGACTGGGCACGACCAGATACCAGTGGCCTTGCAGGGTGCAGCATGCCTCATTGGCCTTCCCAGAGAAACTGTTGGCTACAGAAGGTCATCCTTGAACAAACAAGGATGCCAAGGAAGGTGAGTTTCACTTGTGTTTTTTGAAAAAACTCTAAAAATTAGAGATATTAAATAAATAGGAGAATGATTGACAAACGTGATCTCCTCCTATGATAAGAAGGTGACCCATTTAGTGGATGAGGGAAAGGCTGTGGATGTTGTTTACCGAACTTCAGTAAAGCCTTTGACACCATTTCCCACAGCATTCTCCTGGAGAAACTGGCTGTTCATGGCTTGCATGGATGTATGCTTTGCTGGGTAAAAAACTGGCTGGAGGGCCGGGACCAAAGAGTTGTGGTGAATGGAGTTAAATCCAGTTGGTGGCTGGTCACAAGTGGTGTTCCCCAGGGCTCAGTACTGGGGCCAGTTCTGTTTAGTATCTTTATCAACAATCTGGACAAGGGGATCGAGTGCATCTTCAGTAAGTTTGCAGACAACACCAAGTTAGGCAGGAGTGTTGATCTGCTTGAGGCTCTCTGGAGAGATCTGGACAAGCTGGATCAGTGGGCTGAGGCCAATGGTATGAGGTTCAACAAGGACAAGTGTCAGGTCGTGCACTTGGGTCACAACAACCCCATGCAGAGTTACAGGGCCATGGGCAGAGGCAACAAAGCTGGTGAAGGGTCTAGAGCACAAGTCTTCCGAGGAGCGGCTGAGGGAACTGGGGTTGTTTACCTTGGAGAAAAGGAGGCTGAGGGGAAACCTTATCACTCTCTACAACTACCTGAAAGAAGATTGTAGCAAGGTGGGGTTTGGTGTCTTCTCCCAAAGTAACAAGTAATAGGACAAGACAAAACGGCCTCAAGTTGTGCCAGGGGAGGTTTAGGATGGATATTAGGAAAAATTTCTTCACCAAAAGGGTTGTGAAGCATTGGAACAGTCTGCCCAGGGAAGTGGTGGAGTCACCATCCCTGGAGGTATTTAAAAGATGAGTAGACCTGGTGCTTATGGACATGGTTTAGTAGTGGGCTTGGCAGTGTTAGGTTAATGGTTGGACTTGATGATCTGAAAGGTCTCTTCCGACCTCAGCGATTCTATAATTCTATGATTTACATTCCTGGGAAGGCTATTTCTGTGAAGATTCCAGACAAGTGGAGACAGGTTTTCTAATTCGTCTGTATCTGTGGAAAACAATTCAATAAACATGCCAAAAGAAAGTCACGTGTAAGGTTAGTAAGATTTTTAAATGAATATTTTTTAGAATTCCTTCAGGGAAGAGGTCTTAGGCCCTTAGGGAAACCACTGTTCACAGCTTTCGCTGGTCAACTTGGCCTACACTGAACAGGATTTGTCACAGTAAGGACTTCAGCCATAAAGAGCTTGCTTTTAAAAATGCAAAACCTAGAATGTTCTTTCTTGTTTTTAGAGGGGAAGGGGACTTGAAGGGGAGAAAGTTTTTATGCATTCGTTTTTAAGTTAAGGCTGGTTTATTTTTAAATTTAACCTTGAAATCTGATTCACTCACCCACCCTTCTTTACTGTTTCTGAAGCCCAGAAACGGTAAAACTGTTTATCCTAGATTGTGACAAACTATATCTCGGAGAGGTGGAAGTGATTTGAGACCAAATTTTCCCTTGAAACTTCCTCAAAATAAGAATTAATGTATTATTTAAATGTTGCTTAATAAAAATGTCCTCTAATGGCTTTTGGAGGGCATTAAAATTTTAAACCTATTTGTAAGAAAAGCACAGAATGTGCATGGCATTATTGTGTATTATACACTTACAGAGTAAAAGAAATAAAGACAAAAAAAGCCTGTTTTGAAACTCAGGACCAGACAGTACAGTTGATTTAATGTCTACCAAAAGGCTTTTTATAGCTCCTTGGTGGGTAAAGTGTACATCAGTTACACCAAACAATTGAAATGTTAATTAATAATTGAAAAGGATGGTATTCCTTGGGTGGGAAATGTAACCACCACTTTCAACAATCTCCTGAAAGCTGAGTTGCACCAAGGCCTTTAAAAGACAGTGGGTTTTCTGTTCTCGTCTTATTATAGATCGCTCTTCTTCTGTGCAAGTGACTTATTGGCAATTAAATAATCCAGAAATTAAAAAAAATCTTATAAATAAATCATAAAAAATTTCATATACTACTCAGAAGCTTTTGTCAAATATGCAGCCTATCATTAAATCAGTAACACAGATGTATGGAAAAATCTTTTTACCTCTATGTCCCCTGCCATCCCTTTTTTACGAGTAGAAATGATTCTTGTAACAAAATCTTTCATGGAGAATGTTAAGGCAGAATACTCACAGCAAGAGTTTTTCTCACACCATGAACCCTGCAATTTTATTATTCAAATCAGTCCAATCATGTTGTTTCACTATCACATTGTAAGCTCAGTGACACAGAATTTATTCTGCTCCCTGGTTTTTACAGGTGTGCAAAGTAAGACAACAATGGTGTAGGATGGGGTTTTTTTTTTTGTAGTAATATAAGGGGAATTCACTGTTTCTGAAATGCCATATCATTCCAGAAGTAAACTAATGAAATATAAAGATAGTTCACAGTATTTAAATAACATTAATCCAATAGGTAATTATTGGAATTTAAGAGTGCGCTCTCTAAGATGTCAGCTGAACACATTCATTTTTGGCAGATGAGAAACCTAATGCTGATTTATTCTGACACATGGTATGTTACCTGGGACTTACTGTTGTAAGGGATTAGGCTACAGGTACTGTTGAGCATCCTCCACTGCTTGTATGCAGCTGCACTAAATTCTTGTGATGATGTTTGGGAAAGGAGCATAGCCATAGTACACAGTTCTCTCTCTCCACACTCCTTATAGCCAACCACTAGCGCAAGGATTTCAGGCTACCTAAAAATATATATTGCTTCCTACCTCTTACAGAGAAGTGGTATACACATAAACCAGCATATCTCTGTCAAAGTGAGATTCCAGAAATATGGTGAAAGAAAAAGGGGATGTGTATTCAAGTAGAATAATTTAGACAGCTTCCTTTATCAACTGTGAAGGCTATGTTGGAAATGTTGATTGCTTATTTTAAATACTTCTAGGTTAGAGTAGTATTTTACTTAGCCTTTTGAAAGTTTTTAAATGTCAAAAACCATTTCTCGAATATTATTTAATTCTATATCTACACTGAAATGCTGCTACTACTGCATTAATGTATCCCCAACTGAGAGAAAGATAGCAGGAACAGAAGAAATGCACTCTATAAAGATTCACAGGTCCAAAGGCAAGTAAATTACGAAGTTATATATTCAAGAAGGACTCACTATTTCTTTAGGATTTCTACCAAGAAGAAGAAAAAACTAACACTGATTCTAGAGTAACTAGGCCAGGAAATATTTACTTGGAAAACTTTAAAATGTCCAATACAATTTCTGCAGTGCATAGTAAAGGTAATACAGCTATATTTTATAGATGTTTTCTTGAGTCTGCAGTGGATGTCCTCATGCTTTCCACTCTGTAAGAACTTCTGTGATCATGGGGTATCCATTTTCTGATTTGTTGCAGAAAAGAACCAGCAGAAGACAACAGTAAATCCAGGTGTTACAGTCACAGACTGTTTTGGCCTAACAGGACTAATATGACTAACATCATAGGTAAATATGTAACTTGCTATAGTTTGATCTAGAGACTGTAATTCAGAGTTGAAAAAGACGTATTCTCTGGGGAGTGAATCTAGATAAAAATATATAAAGGAAGCATGGAGTTACATACACCAATTTTAATGGTTAGAATTTCTATTACCTTAGTCTTAAGGGAAAACTGAATGAAAAATCATCATTAGTGATATTATATTTTAGCAGTAATTTGTAACTTTCTTGTTATAATTTATGGACCAATGGATAATACAATCTAGATATTTCGCTGTCATTTCCATGTTATGTTAACACATAACTCACTGTCTAAGTTTACTGGCTAACACATAATTGGAAGTGGATTTGATCACACATTCCATAGAAGAAAGTCACATCTCATTTCTTGTATAAGAAATCTCCTATCAAAAAGTAATTTTGCCAAAATTCGTAGCAAGTAAGAGTTAAGGCTTATTGCAGAAATACTTCATCAACCCAGCATTGGTTTGCAGTGTTAGAGCTGTGGCTATATAAACTTATTATCCAGGGAGAGTATTTTCAAAACAAATGGTTTCCAATCATTGTAACACTTTGCTAAGATTATAATTGAGTAAAAAAAACCAAACAAAGAAACAACAAAAAACGCAAATCCAAATTATGCTTCCCAAAACAACATTAACCTTACAATGGGTTGCATTTGATTTCTCTCATGGCTATAGAATGGAAAAGGAAAAATGAATTTTAATTATGTTCAAATGATGCACTTGTATTCAAACCCACACATTAAAGAGAAGATCCCCAGTGATACAATCAGCATATTGTGATAATATGTTATGCCATGTGGTAAAAATGCTCAAGTGAGTGTTTCTACATCTTCTACACATATGGTCATGAAAAGTACTGGTATTTTTGTGTAGAGACCACTCAATATGCAACAGATTGACTAATGTTTTGAATACTATTGCCAGTAATACAAAGAAACTTGTAGTGACCTCGATCCTTACCTTTTCATTTTTATTTCATTTAAAAAATAAAGCAAAATCTTTAGTGCTGAAAGAGCTTCACAGTTGGAACATTTCAGGAAAAAACCAAGTTACATTATATGAATGTGTTGATAGTATCACAAAATAGCCCAGGTTGGAAAGCCCTTCGAAAGATCATCCGGTCCAACATTTTGTGGGAAAGTGAGTCTAAATGAGATTATCTAGCACCCTGTCCAATTGCATCTGCAAAACCTCCAGTGATGGGGACTCTGCCATGTCCCTGGGGAGGTTGCTCCAGGAATAATTATTATTGTAAAAAAAAAAAGTTATTATGTTAACATGAAACCTCTCCCAGTGCAACTTGTACCCATTGCCCTTGTCTTCTCTACATGGCTCCTTGTGAAGAGAGAGCCTCCTCTTTGTAGCCACCCTCTAAGTACTGCAATACTGTGATGAGGTTCCCTCTGAGTTTTCTCTTCTCCAAGGAGAAAAGACCTAATTCCTTCAGTCTTTCCTCATAGGGCAGGTTCTCCAGAGCTTTGATCATCTTCCTGGCCTTCCTTTGGACCCTCTCCAGCCTGTCTATGTCTTTCTTGAATTGTAAGGACCCAAACTGGACATAGTACTCCAGGTGCAGCCTGACAAGTACTAAGTGGAGTGGGAAGATCATGTCTTTATCTCTGCTGGATTACCCCTGCAGCCCAGGATCTGATTTGTTGATCTAACCCATGTTAACCCCAAAAAATCCACAAAAAAAAAAAAAAGCACTCAAATAATTATTTTCTTCTCTTTATCTAACTTCAGAACTCAGACATAGAATTATCTGGTTTAGTCCACCTACTTTTCTTACTATCCTAGCTTCTATCCCTTTCATTAATCTGAGAAATTAAGATTTTTATAAATAAGGGCTCCATCATTACTCTTGAAGGTGTAGGCAGATCTTCTGTATTATGATTATTCTTACAATATTAAACCTGACTGGAACAGCTGTGACTAAATGTAATTTTATAGAAGCCAAAATGTTTCCTGAGAGGCATATTGGTTTCAATGAGTTTTTCAAAGGAAAGTTTTCTTCAGTCTAGGGCTATCTGGTCACCTCTAAAGAGAAAGAGACAGAAAAAGAGATTAATTAAAACCCTCAGGTATTATATTAAAAAAATAAATTTTTTGGACAAAATTCCATTCTCTAAAGACCATTTTTGACCATTCCAATGTGGAACAGAAACAAAGTTTAAGGTTTTGAAAGTTCTTTTTCTACCAAGCTCTCTATTGCATGTGATGATTTTCACAGAGAAACAGCCTTTCCAGAATACTATATCAGTTCATGGTTCAGTGAAAACAGCATCTTATTCTGTAGGTTGTCTCCTGACACACAGAATTATCTATATTTTAATACCTGCAACCAGGAACTCAAAACTAACAGAAAGCGAGTACAGAACATAAACTATAAATTTCATATCACAGGTTCTTAATATACTGTCTGTTAGCAAGGAAAACAGTATAATAATCCTCAGTAGATCAAGGACATGAAGTACAAAATCTACTGTACTGGAACAATACTCCATTCTGGGGTTCACTTCCAGCTCTAATGCAAAAAAAAATAAAATACAAAAATCTGGCAAAGCTTCACAGGTCAGGATTTATGTCCACTGTTATCTAGAAAAGCGATATAATTTAACATTTCTGAGAAAATATTCAGAAGGATATTTCCACTTTAATGTTATAGTAAACACTTTTGACTGGAAGATTCCCATGGACAGGTAGATGGGATCTGCTGGGCTGCATCCAAGTGAGGGAATTGAACAAGGTCCTTGCAAAGCCATTCTATAGGTTTTGAATTAGATGGGTGTGGAGACTGGGTAGGTCTCTATTGGCTGGAGAAAGGCCATTGTTTCACCCAGCTTCAAAAAAGGCAAACTGACCAATCTGCGGAACCAGAAACTGGTCAGTTTTGTTTCAGTCCCTGAGAAAATCATGGATTTTCCAACAGTAAGTTGCTCCTGATGAACCTGCTTGCCTTCCGTGACAAACAGAATGGAGCTGTGGTTGAAGGGAGAGCTGGGGATGTCATTTACCTCAGCTTTCTAAGTCTTTCAACACTGGCTCCTACAATATTCTTGTATCCAAGTTAGGATGGCCCATTCAAGGTCTAGGTGGATGGATCAGATGCGTTGCATGATCCATCCCTTTGTATGATTGGACTCAGACAATAGTGGTTAATAAGTTCTACTCTCCGCAGAGAGCAGTAGCAAGTAGGGTAATGCAGGGGTCTGCTCTTGGGGACAGTCTTGTTTAACAGCTTCATAATAGTGGTGATGGAGTGCACTCTCATCAAGTTTGCAAATGATACCAGACTGGGATAACCAGTCAATATGCTATGAGGGTAAAGCAGAGGCACCTAGACAGGCTGGAAGAATGGGACACCAGGAACCTCATGAAATAGAAGGACAAATTAAAATCACTGTACCTGGGAAGGAAGATCTGGGGAGCAGCTCTGCAGAAAAGACTCCATGGCTCTGGGAAACAGCAAGCTGAGCATCTAACAGTGCTCTAGAGCAGTCCTCTAACAGCAAGGAGAACCAGCAGCCTCCTGTGCTTTATTGACAGGAGCAGAACCAGTACATAGAGGGATGGCATCCAGTTTTGGTCATCTCAATGCAGGCAAGATACTGTTAAATGGGAAGAAGCCCAAAGGTAGAGCAAAATCCTAATGACCTTCGTCTCATAAAGTTTCAGAAAGAGCCAGAGGGTAACCTACACTATGTGCCTGGTCAGTCAGCACCAGGCATAATACTACGTCTTGTGTTTGACTTGTTCTGCTTTATAGTGAGAGTTTAGGGCTCCAAGACTGATAAGAGTAAAACTGTTCCATAAATATTTTACTACTGAAAATGCTAACTTTGTCTGGGAAATGGCACTAATGGGACTAATGAAGGAAATTTTTGAGAGAAGTCCTTTGTGCTTTTATTTCTAGCAGGAAATAGGGACTTGAGTGAGGCTTGTGGCACCACTGCACAGACGCACCATCACTACCCTTGGAAGTGTGTCAGAGCTCTCTACTCCAGCGTGGGGGCTGCAAGGATCTGAAGGGAGCCTAAGGTGCTGGCACAGCAGGCACAAGCAACCCTGCAGCCAGGCACAGGAGGAAGGAAGGAAGGATTCTTTTGTACATACTACTCTTAAGGACCATCCTTTGAACTAAAATTGTTTTGATGTGAGTGTGGGGAGTGAGGAGGAGGGCTAGCCATAAGCAAAACGCATACTTCCAGTGTAGTTCAACTTTGTGTAAGACAATGAGAAATTAATGAAAAACAAAAACAACATGAAAACTTATTATAGTGTAATTACGCTAATGCATAACTTCAAAGACCTATTTGGAAGTTTATGTAGAATGGTTATGAAGTATGCAAAAATAAATGGGAAGTTAGCTGCTTCTCTCTCTTTTCTGTGAATATGCTTGTTTCATTATCAACTTTTTTTCCCTCCACAGCACATTTTATAGCAAAAGTGTCATTGCATTAAGAATTTTAGCCTCATTTGCATAATGTTAATAGCACAAAGGCAGGTTTGCTTAACTACCCATACAGGAACAGGATTGCTGCAGCCCTGGAAGAAATGGATCTACTTGCTAAGAAAAAAAAAACCAGCTAATACTAGACTGTCAGCCTGAAACTGATTTCGCTGCTAATGCAGAGTTTTATTATCTCAACTAAACAGACATGTGTCATTAACTCAAAAGAAAACATCCTAACTATCCTCTACCTCACGATGCTCATATTGTGCATTGGGATGTGGGTTACTTCTTGAAATAATATAACAGGACTAATGTTGAAAGGAGACAAAAAATCCAAAGTTAGGGCACACTATGGCATTCTTTTTTTTTTTCCTTTTTGAGGAGGAAATAAAAAATCTTCACTGGCCTCCAAACAGTATTTCAAACTCTTGTCAATTAAGATTAAGCCAGAAGAAGTACAGCATGCTTCCAATAGCCTTATTGCTGTTAGTGGGAATACAAGGCGTGGAGTGAGGGAATGAAGTTTTTCTTAATATTGTTGTAGTGGAATATTTTCACTAGGTTCAAATCGTTAAAACACACCTAACTGCGCTGATTGACATCAGCTCTGGATCTTGTCTGTTGAGTAGAATTTTAGTCTTTTTTAGTTTAATAGATTTCCCTTTAAAGAAAGAAAGAAAGAAAGAAACAAAGCAGTCCTTTAACAAAATTATGAAAGAGTTCTATTTAGTAGAAAAGACATCCAAAATTTTTCAGGTTTTTTTTCTGACTTTATGGTGGTGATTTAAAATGTACTTTAAGGGACAAAAGAGGAATTTAACCAGATTAGGCACTTCTTACTTATAAAAAAGAAAATATTTTTTTTGAAAACTGCTACATAGTTTTTAGCAAGTACTTGATGTGTGTAAACAGAAAGGGGATTGACGTGCACAAGTTAGTATGGAACTTTATAAAACAAAAAGTTATATTTAGTTAAGAAAATTCTATTCATCCTGCAGAAGATGGCTTTTGAATTTTCTTCCATTTTCTCCAGTTGGTGTTGCAGTTCCTAACATTTTAGAAAACCAAAATAATTAAAACCAAACCAAAGCAAAACCCCACCCCTGGTTCTCAGAAGAAGTAGTTCACAGGGAAGAAGATACTGTTAGGATATTATGAAATTATGATATCCTATCCTATTAGGATATTATGAATATTATGAAAGCATATAGGATCCTCTTTCAAGTACATAAAAGAAAATGATCCTATTAGTAGTTACAAAAGGAGTTTCCTCTTTTTAAAAAGCATCTGATAATTCTGGACATATTTTAAAGACTGATGAAACATGTAAATTGTAAATAGTGTTTCTTGTTTTAAAATTATGGGATTAAGTACAGGCCATGGGTTCAAGGAAAGAAGTATACCGAAGGATTGATATCACATAGCAAACAGGTACTAACTATGAACTGATTATTGTGATGGGAGCTCAGAAATATGATATAAGAGTTTAGGAAAGAAAAGTTACAAAAGCCAGTAGTCTCAAAAGAGTTTTGTAGGAGAAGAATAAACTCAACAATATTTTTTTGTAGAGGAGGGTCAGTTCTTGTTTAAAACAATTTAAGTTTCTCTCAATCAGAAATTACAGGAGAGAGTAGAAAGAAGATACGTGGATTCTAATAACTCCATGCGGTCCAAACCTGTCAGGATTAAAGGTATTTGCACTGGTTAGCTATTGAACTATGTTCAGTTGTGGTTTATGTACTGCCCCAGGCAAGACAGAGAAAAGGGATGAGCAAATGGATTTCAAGCAAATGGATATTCCTAGGGGGATCAGGAGGCTAATATGCTTACACAGTTTAAGAAAAAATTTAAATAATAACATAACAACCAAAAACTTCAGTTAGAATCATTGGTGCTGGTGTTAAAAAAGCAAAAAACAAAGGGAGAGTCAGAGGGGGGTAAATTGGAAAAGCTGGCAATGGTACAGAATGAAATAGTAATGGCCAGGCAAAAAAAGTTAGAACTTAGATAACATAAAACACACAATCCCTCCCCCTACCCCCTTTCCACCCATAGTTCTTCGCTGTCAGTTATTGCTGGAGGCAGAGGCTCATTCTGGTTTTGCAACTGATAATACAGTAGAGTCAAGATATAAGACTTTGTTCTAGGATAATAACTTGAAAATCAGTGGGACTTACGAAGGGGTTTATCTTTCTAATCCACTTGGCTTGAAACTTGTTTTTATATTATACATCCCCAGAAGAGCAGATAAGATGTATTCGTTGAGAAAAGGGATTACAGTGGATTATTACAGGTGTTAAATGTTGTGTATCTATAGGATTTAAATCTTTTTCTTTTGGTGTTGGAACCTGATGAAAAATTTTCTTCTTGAAAATGAACGTTTCTTTTAGTTTTTTAATTGTTTTCATGATGGAAATTTTATTTGATTTAGCAAAGTTATTGAGAAGGAAATAACTGCAACTTTGTAATTTGCCTAATGTATTAACTTGTTTGTGTGTTTACAACAAATAAACTATTATGGGCTAAATGGCTTAATCTCACTTGGTTTGCACATGTGACCACAGCAAATTCATGGAAAGTTAAGTGTAAAATTTGAAAATGAAATGTCAATGGGTTTGGGCTTCATATGGAAATATGGCTGGAGCAAGGGAAACCACTTCAGGAAAGGAAACAGACTTGCTTGGCAAAAGGCAGTCTTTTAATAAGTGTAAAAGAGAGAGGTCTTTCTTAATGCTGACTGTACATATCCAGCTCCTAGGAAACAAGATCTCAGGCATTTTTGTAAGTATGCTGATTGTTTTTCAGTTCTTCTTACTCGATGTCCCCCCGTTTCCTAACCACACAGAAACCACTTATCAAACCTCTGATCTTTGTTATAAACAGAGATGGAATTATATTTTATAACTTTTTGGACTGCAGAGGACTGTAACGTAGGAAAGGCTTTTTCTAAGAAACATTCTAAGGGACGCTGTCAGTAGTCAACATATTATTTGATGATACTTCTTGAAGAGCTTCAGGCAGATTTTCCAAAGAAGTATCCATAACTACTTATTCCATAACTACTTATTCCATAACTACTTAGGTAGCTCTTTGGCCCAAATTCACCTTATCTAAATGTAGACATTTAACTGCAACAAATGATCAAAGAACCTAGTCATCAAGGGGAAGGGACAACATGCTTCAAACTTCAGGTTACCTAAATCTCCTCTAGATTGCCTCTTTTGTAGGCTGTCTGGCCTCTTAACTTCATGCTACGGGTAGACTTCTACAGCCAGATAGACTGAATTCAACTCTGTGCTGCCAGTTGGTCTACAAGGAGGTTAAAAAGGTGCAATAGAGAGGACTGTCAGTTAAACTGGATTTCTTTGATTTTCAGTAGACTTTTTAATTTAAGGGAGCAGCAGTCTGGGACTACAATATAATTCGTCTTTACAAAAGGTTTTCTGTTTTGTTTCTGATTGTTTTATACCTGCTACTGTTGTTTTATAATTTCAATAGTCTCATTAAGCTGTTAAGAATTTAATAAGAATAAATAGCAATAGACATTAAAAGCTAGCAATTTCATCCACACGTGACCTCAAAAAAAACCCCATCCAAACAAGCATAGGATAATTTGCACTACCATATTGTGAAAGAAATTTATATGACAGAAAGTCTGACAAATTAAATAAAAGGATTGTGTTATTTAGATGTCAAATATGACTAAACATCCATGTAAAATATTGCTGCCAATCTCAGTTATAATGCTAATCAAGGCAATGCAAATAAAGAGCTATTACATTTTTAAGTACAATGTACCGAAATTACAACCTCAGCAGGTGGTCTTTAGTTAATTAATAGAAAAAATATAGCAGTTTTTAAATTTTATTAATTTCTTTGTATTTAAACTTTAAATAACTGTGTCATCTCCCAAAAGTATAGGGGGCATTTCTACTGTATTTACAGAACTCGAAATTATATAGATTTTCTAAACACATGGTATTTTCAAAATGGTGTCCTAAAGGCCAGATAAAAGGATGAAAGGATAAACAAAACAATCTCTGTTTTTCTTTCTCAATAGCTCAAATTATAGTGCAATTAACCAGCATGTTGGAAACTCTGATTCAAATCCTTTCTCTATGTTGGGGTCCTTGAAACTATGTGTTTTTATTTTACAGAAGTGTTCAAGCTAATCTCTCACCCTGACAGTCATTGCAAGTGCATGTAGTCTCAATAAATTTTTTTGGAGGTATTGTTTTTTATTTTGTTTGGTTACTGATTCATATAAAATACGTAACAGTCCTTTGGGTTACAGCACCAGGGAAATTCCCTGAAGTCCTTGGCTAGGGTAGGTAATTTAAGGGTTAACTTAGTAACCATGTTATCAAGATCATGACACAGTTTTCTGCTGTTCTCATAGTGTTTGCTGAAAATATTTTTCCTTTTCATCCAACAAAGTAATGTTCTTTCTGCTAGCATTCAGATGCAATATCGTGCTGATTTATTGGAGTATCTCCTGAATTAAAATGCTTACTTGTGTCATTAAGGAAATGAGATTATGATAAACTGAGGTGCTTGTGACATGGATCATTGTGCTAATGATCAATATCTCAGTCTTGTAGAATTTGCCACTCCTGGAGAAGACATTTGTACATGCCAATTACAACCTATTAAGGTGTCATTGTCATTTCAAGCTAGTTTATTGCAAATTCATTAATATTAGCTGTTTCAAAGATTTTAGTGTAAAATGACAAATACATCAATTTTTAAAAGTGAAAACCATGACAGTGTGATACTGAATTATGAGTGAAATAACATGCATGCAGCATAGTGTTAAAACAAAACAAAACACCTACATATTTTTATTGATGATTAAACAACAATTTTTATGAAAATCATGAGGTTTATGCAACATCGTTAACAAGAATACACACACATAAGCTATGTTAAGTTTGCAGACAGAGAGCAAAAATACGGGCTTTTAAAGTGAAGATTTCTTTCCCTTTCATAGGTCTAATTAACATGCTTTCGTTCTTTGGAGAAAGAAGGTCATGTTGTGACAGAATGGCTATCAGACCATATCTGGCAGTGGAAGCATCTGTGACAGCTGAGTTTAGCATGTGTGACTATTACAGAAAGACTAATAAATTAGTTTACAGTGATTTCAAAGAGAAGGTGGTTGATTAATGAATTTTATAAACTTGAGAAATACTTTCATAAGGTCATGCTGCAATGTTGTTTCCTTCTGCTACAATGGATATAAAATAACACCATTCAAGTACAGTTGCATACAACTGACTACATTAATAACAATAGGGCATATTGTGCAAAATCTTTAATTTCTTTTCCCTTTGGAGTAATACAATATGACCATGAACAGCGGACAGAGACTGCTTATCGGTTTGTACAGAACTAATACTTAGTGCTTTAAGCAATGACGATTTATATTTTAAGACTGAAAACTTTCCTATTCAAATATAACAGGGAATAGAACAAATTAGGTGGTGACAGAATTTTTTTTTAAAAAGTCGTCCTTTTAAATTACATCTTTTTTATTTAAGATTGATTTTTAAAATTTAAAATCCAGACAGCTAGCAATTTTAATTATTATTCTTATTTCATTTTTTTTTTTTTAACTACTTAAATGCAATTATTTTCCTGGCAAGTCACTCATCCACCTGTTAGCTGAGATAATAGTACTGACAGCAAAATAGTTATACATTGACTGGTTGTGTCGTTGCAACACTAATATTAAACACCCCAGAAATATTTTAACTGTTAATATCTATAGGAGACAGAGCTGAGATAACAGGGGAGGAAACCAAAACCAACAAAAAACCAAACAACAAAAAACAAAACAAACACACTACAGACTGAGACATAATGCTTTGATTTTGGAGAAGAGAGACTGTCAGTAAACAGTGATTGACTAATCAGGGTTTTGCCATATTGCACTCTTGTCTCCAAGCTATTTTTCAGGTTGATTTTATAATTTTATATAGTGTCTTTATGGCTTAGTATGCATTATCCCTGTTAGACCTATATTTTCACCTACATGTTACATACAGGTATGCCTCCATAATAGTACCTCTCAAAAGTCCTTTGTAAGGTCTTTTTTAATTTCTGGAAGTTGAGTTTCCGTTTGCTTCAGAAATCTTCAAACTCATTTTCTCATAGGGTCAATTTGGTCTGAAGTTTTCCCTTTAATTTTACCCTGTATTGCTGTGGCTAGTTGTATTGGTTTTATTTTAAGGCACCTTAGGATACTTGCATATCAAAAGTGCTATCTAAATAATTGTATAGTATTGAAAAATTAACACTAGATAGTAATGTAATCCTTTTTTGCTGTATCCTTCCTTTGTTCTCTGTTTCTTTGTAGCATTAATTCCTCAAATTCCTACTTCTGGCTAAATAGCAAATACCTGCTTCAACATTTCTGTGTAAGATAGGTATAGAAAAATGCACAAGACTGCAGATTACAGAGCAAGTATAAATTCCAGTTGCCCTAGGGTGAGCTGAGAAAAGGAATCCATCAGAGATTGGGACAGAATCTGCAGCACAGACTTAAGAAATATTTTCATGCTCATTGCTCTTTCTTTTATCTTCTGTTCTTCGATTTCTGTGCTTTTTTCCTCATTTATGTATTTACAGTTTTACCATACATATACCAATAAAACAGTATTTAATGAAATCTCAGAAGTCTTTGGAACTGATGCATTGGCAACCTGGGTTACACTATTGCAAATACTGACACCCAAAATGTAGAGACTGAGGGCTAAAATTAAAGAGCACAGCTGTTCAACTTCAGTCCTGTTAAGTGTATCGTTGATCTCGTTATCTTGTATACAATTGGTATCTGTCAATCAAGTAACTCAAGTTTAAGAGTGTATTAAGGATCAATTTAAAGAACTATTCATAAAGATACACTTCTCCATCTAAATGCTTTCTTCACATACTCTTCATTTTTTGAAGACACCAAATGGTTTAACATAGAATTTACCTGAGCATATTGCCTTTTCTTCCATAAACATTCCATTCTCAAGCATAACAGGTGTGATCCTTGTAGTTCAAACTGACTCTTTCGTTGTGTTGGCTGCATGAATTGTAGGACATAATTCTGAGGATCAGTTGTTTCTGTTGACCAGTAAAGGATTATGAGAATATCTCCATGACATTTGCTAAATGTCATGTGAAATTTTCCAATGAGTTATTAGTAGTAAATACAGAATAAATCAGTTCTATGGTTAAAGATTCCGGGGAAGGTCATGAAACAAATTCCAGTGGTAGCTTGCTACATCAATGCATAAGAATATTGAGTAGATACAGCTAAAATTGATAAGACCTGTTCTAATTGATAATCCTGTTCTAAGAATTGGTAATCTAGTCCAACCCTCTGGACACAGTCAGGGACACCTCCCGCTAGAGCAGGTTGCTCAAAGCCCCGTCCAACCTTGAACACTTCCAGGGATGGGGCAACCTCTTCCTGTGTCTCACCATCCTCATAAAAAAAATTCTTCCTTTTTTCCAATCAACACCTACCCTCTTTCAGTTTAAAGCCATTGCTCATTGCCCTGTCACTACAGACCTTGGTAAAATGTCTTTCTCGGTCCTTCTTATAAACTTCCTTTATATATTGAAAAGCTGAAATAAGGTCTTCCCACAGCCTTCTCTTTTCCCACTCTGAACAATTCAGCCTGT
Source organism: Numenius arquata (assembly GCF_964106895.1). Lineage (NCBI taxonomy): Eukaryota > Metazoa > Chordata > Aves > Charadriiformes > Scolopacidae > Numenius > Numenius arquata. Next base: position 109,105,609 of record NC_133577.1, read on the forward strand.
CCTCATTGTATAAGTGTTCCAGTCATCTGAGTCATTCCCCTTCATTGCAGCCCTCTACACATTCCCCTTTGTTCAGGTATATACTTTGCAGTCACCAGGCTTGTAAGAGTGTCTTTGAAGAGAATTCTTCACTGATGTGAAGCGCCACCACCCTTTCCCAAACAGGAACCTTTTGGTCTAGAATTTTTTTTTTAATAGTCATCTGTCTTGGTTTTTATTTGGCTTACTAATAGTTCTTTTCCAGTGATCAAGTCTGAAAAAAAATGTAGAGGTATACTGTCTATCCCTCTTTCCAGAAATGTCCTCTGAATCTCGTAAACTCCTCCTGGTTATATTATAAATGGGCTTGTTTCAGTACCTGATCGTACTATGTATGTCCTCATTTCAGTTTGAAAACGTCTAGGAATATCCTAATGACAATCCACATAAAGTCTTGGCACTCCTAATCAAAACTGAGCTGGAGAAGACAGGTTTTCCTCCTCATTAATTTCTGTTTTGTTTTACATTTCTTTAATAGGTTTCAGTTTTGGGTAGTGAAGCAATTGAGGCAATTTCATCAACAGTCATTCTACCGTGCCCTTCTCTTTCAATATATTTGTGATAGCTCTCTGCTAAACAGTGTACAATGCTACTTCCGCATCTAATCCTCCGTTCTTTTTCCTGGTCACTCCAGATCATAACGTTGTAGCCTAACAGTATGTTTCCCCAGTATGTTATTTCCTCACATTTCGCATATAAGGTCTTAAACCTGGCAGCATACTTGCCTTGCTCTGAATGAAAGGACTTGACCTGGTTTGTATTGCCCTTGCAATGGGGACAAGGCTCTGCATCCTCTTTGAAAAAGCTGTAAGTTACAGCCTCTCTCTGAATGTAAAGGAGATGAGAAAAAGAAATACAATGCTGTATTGGGAAAGTACATTGATGAATATGACGCCATTGCTGGAAGCAGAAGAGTAAAACTTATTTTCTTCCTTTCTTTTTCCCTTGTTGCCACCTTTCCCACTGCAGTCAGGTCTACATGTGCAGGCACTTTTCCTGCCTGAATTCAGGCCTGCCTGAAAAGAAAGAGGGATGAGGTTTGGTAACTCACCCTCGGTGGATGGAACAGGGAAATGTGAAGGACTGGAGTGTTAGGTTATAACAGTAGGGCATGCAGTTTCCGAGATGTGTTAGTTCAATTTATTCACTGTTTTAGTCAGAGGCCTGCCTCCTTTAGGTGTTTTAGATTGGTACCATTCATACAGAGAATAGTTAATGCAGACCAGAATCTGTTTGGGGTATGAACTATAATACAGCCCCTTGAGGACTTTATGTTTGTTATCTGAGGAACAGCATATTTTAGGGGTGCTGTTCTTATTGTAAACATATCTGTAAAACATCCATGCACTACAGCTCCAGTTGCCCTGAAGAGCAAAATTATTGAATTTAAAATGGAAATATTCAGATCTGAAAATGGCCTATTAAAGATGGAGGTCCTTTTGATAACTTATATCTGGATTTCAGTTCTGAACTCTCTCTAAACTCAGGTCTAGGCAGATATGAGGTTAGGTCAAGTCATCTTTAATTCATTTAAACAGTACATAGAGAAGAGGTACCTACTGCCTATCTTATGCATGATCTTGTTTTGTCATTTAAACATGAGTCTATTTTAAAGGTCCATATGACAGCCCTAATTTTCTACAATATAGCACTGTAATTTGATTCGCTGAATGTACTATGTGGAAGAATGTAATTAAACTCATTTTCTTGTTAAGTATTACTTGAATCAATTTTTTTATTATTATTTATTTATATATAAGACAGCTGCAATTTACAATATGTCTGCTGGTGGGTAATAAAGGCACGAAAGCAAATATTCTTTTCTTTTCATACTAAAGGAAGATTACTAAACAGTGTCTGTGTGAGACAGACCGACACAGCACAAATAACAAAAAGGAATAGAACAGCACCAGCCAATTTCTGAGAAATCACAGAAACCTGAAAATAAAACCCTTAAGAGACATATGTATACCTTTAAACACATATGGTAGTGGATCCCTGAGGAGTTTTGGCTAACTTGGGTGCAATATTTGTTTGAAGGACCTTTGCTACCTTCTGAAGCAGTGTAACTAGCATATCTTTGACAGCTGGGATATATGCCCGTCTGTCACACAAAAAATACAGCAAAATACATAATACAGCAAAACTGCTAGGATAAATGCAGATGTGACAGAAGTAAGGCTGTGACAGAAAGAGAAGGGCCAATTCTATATTATCCTGCAAAAAAATCTGGAATATTATGATTTAAAAATGTAGTCTTGTGTTTTGAAGGAGAGAAGCCCCTTTTTCTTAGTCACAAATAAAAGAAATAAATAAGAAAAAAAAAATTGAAAATTATTATCCATCACCAGGAGACTGATTTTCACCTCTGACCAGTTATTTTTATGAGATTATACATCCAGAAAACTAAATTGCTGTATTCCCTCAGCAAAACAGTTGTTGTTTTATTCTGCTACCTGTTCATTTGGCCTTTATTATTTCTCTGTTTCTGTTTTTCTTTTAATTTCTGCCTATCAGCCTTTCATATTTAGATTAATATTTTTGGGATCAGGAGGCATCTTTTCTCCCCCCATTTTTGGTAGAGTGCCTACCATGATGTGTTCTAGTTCTAGGCAGTACACTATTATTTTTACTAGTGTTAGTATCAGTGGCCATGTTCTTTCTTACAATAGTGTTTGAATGGGGAGTCCTTACTTGGAAAAGTAGAGAAGTGGAAGCAATGGCACTTTATGTTGCACAGTGGCAAACAGCCTGCTCTTTAATGGTTATCTACTGTTACTCTAGTCACAGTTTGAAGCATGCTGAGCTAGCAACATAAGAACCACAAGTACTTGCCATTGTATAAAATGTGTTAAAGGGCTTTTCTTTTGGTTGCTTCCTCTGCTGAGAGTTCTGCCTCCTCTCTGTAGCACAAGGTGTCTCTGAGAAGAAAGTCTGACTGTACTAACGAAGTCTGTTATCTTTGACTTTTATTTCAGACTGACCCTGAACATGTAAGTACATGCTTTTATATTTGCCTGTAATATGTTTCCATGTCCTTTACTTTCCTGTGATGCTCATCTTTATGGGCCTTCATAGAAGGGACCAGGACTGTATTTTTACACTGTCTAGCCTAAAAATCAGCTCAGTACAAGACTGAGGATTCAGGGCCCTAGAGCACTATTTCTATTTGAATAATAAATATATACCTGTAGCAGGTTAGATCTGATTGATTATTTTATGGCAGGCTGTCAGCCTTGTTATTCCTTGAAAAGGCATATTCTTAACAAAGGCAAGAATGCACTTACATGGAACTCCTTGTCTTCTCAAATAAAGATGTCAAAAATAAGAGACAAGAAGAGGATGGATATACATGGCGGTCTGTTATGTTAATTCTTCTGTTTGATAATAAGGGTGGAAGGAAGCAAGGAAGTCAACTGATAAACAAGAGTATTCCAGGAAGACTGATAAAGGGGCAACACAACTACAGCTTCAAATCATTAAAGAGAAGGAAATAATAAAGAGAATTGTAACAACACAAGAAGAAATGTGGGGAAAAAAAAAACCTGGGGAAAAAGATTTGAGAAAAAAAACAACAACCAACCAGCATGGCTTAAAGAAGAAAAAGGATGCTGAAGGAAGAGGAGTGGGGTAAAAATGACTGGACATGAACAGGAGAAACAAGGCAGAGAGGAAATGCCAGAGTGGCTCACAAAGAAACAACCAGAAAAAAGATAGAAGTTTTGTATACCTCTTTTGGACAAGATTTTCACAGAAGATAATGGAGTGAAAAACAAGAGAGCAGTACAAAACAGTGTCTTAGAAACAGTGGAAACTAAGAATAAAAAATAAAGTTAGGAGGTTCGCAGAGGAACTATATCTTGCTGAGGCACACAAAATGAAAGAGATGGTTGTTGCCATCACCTTTGAGGCTCCATGTTGAGAAGGGAGACGAGGTTAGCGCTTTGCTTATAAATTATGCTTAAGCACAGTCATTGATAAAAAGGAACATTCATGATCTTTTACTAGACAGGTAGTTCAAAGCCCACAGTGACATTTACTATTCTGGTTTACAGATTTTTAGATTAGTTTTGCTGGACTGCTTGATAAAAATTCTGCACATGAGATAAAGGCAAATGCCTAGTCATACAGGCCAGACTGTCTTGCATTTTCACCAAATATATAATTATGCACACAAGTACTGAGTGTAGTTTACAAAATTCATATGGTTTGACAGTAAGGTATTAATGAAAATTTTGAGTATGGAAATCTGTCTGGAAAACTAGTATTTTTGTGCTAGTGATACTTTCTCTTCAATAGTAGATGCTTAATTGCATATTTTTTGACTGTATTGCATCATATCTTTCCTCCTTTATATATGGATCCCAATGCATCTGTTAGTAACAGTATAATAAGAATTCTGTTTGGTGAACAAGATGCAGCTACTAATATGGTGTATTTCTGTTGCTGACGGGCTATCACATGGTAGTTATTAATTAGTGATGTTTCCACTCTTGAAATTGCATATGTCAAATCATATGCTTTGTTTCAGCCTATAGATAATTTTGCATTGACTGTATATTTCCATCTCTCAGTGCCAATTAAGAACTGTGTATAATATATAGTAGAAGAAAATAAATATAGCAAGAAAATAATCCCCTAAACTCCTCTTATTAAACATTGCTTCTACAATGCATGCATAATCATAGCTCTGCTAAAGAAACTCTTTCATGCACAAAGTGAAAAAATATCAGTCTATCTAGAAAGCAGTTAGTCATTCTTTGTGAATGTGTTCAGAAATCACAGAATAGTTGAAGATAGGAAGGACCTCTGGAGGTCATCTCGGCCAACTCCTGTGCTCAAACAGGATCACCTAGAGCCGATTGCCTAGGGCCATGTCCAGATAGCTTTTATGTATCTCCAAGGATGGGGAGACTCTACAACTTCCCTGGGCAACCTGTGCCAGTGCTCAGTCACCCACACAGTGAAAAAGTGTTTTCTGATGTTCATAGGGAACCTGCTGTGTTTCAGTTTGTGCCCATGGCCTCTGGTCCTGTCAGCAGGCACCACTGAAAAGAGCCTGGGTCCACCTCCTTTACAACCTCCCTTCAGATATTTGTACACATTCACATGTATCCTTTTATGAATCCATGCTGACTACACCTGAGTATGTTTTTGTCCTTCATGTGCCTGGAAATGGTTTGTAGGATTAGTTGCTTCATCAGCCTCACAGAGGCTGAGGTGAGACTGACCAGCCTGTAGTTTCCTGGGTCCTCCTCCTGCCCTTTTTGAAGATAGAAGTGACATTTGCTTTCCGCCAGTCTCAGGCACCTCTCCCAATCACCATGATTGTTCAAAGATTATCAGGAATGGCCCCGCAGAAACATCAGCCAGCTGCCTCAGCATTCATGGGTGCACCCCATCAGGGCCCATAGACTCACATATATCCAGTTTGCATGAGTATTCTCGGCTTGATCATCTTCCATCGACAGAATATTTTCCTTGCTCCACACTTTCCCTCTGGTCTCTTCCTTCTGTATATTCCTTTTTATGTCTGAATTTTGTCCAACTCAAACATAAGACAGCCAGCTCCTTGTTTACAGGAGGAGATACTTGAGTATCAACCAGCTTTTTTGGGCATCTCTTGCATCCAGGGTAACATCCCATGGGAATCTTCCAAACAATCTTTTGTATTTTTTGTGATTCCATTCTGTTGAAACAACCACAGAAATTAATTTCTCTAGATACATGACAATTTTCAAAACCTCTCTTATGTCTTGCTAAGTTGACTTCTAATTGTCTTCTTAGCAGGGAATTCAGGGGGTGGGAGGGTGGGGCTTGTTGTTTTGTGGAGGTTTTGTGTTTGTTTGGGGGTTTTTTGTTGGTGGGATTCGGGGTTTTTTAGCCTGATTGCCCATGTATTGCTAGTTTATGTGTAAGACATAAACTAGTTTAGTCTGATTGTATTACTAGCATCTGTTTGTCTGACACGATATATTTTCAGTTTCAAATAAATCTACCTAGTGTATAAGCTTCAGAGATACCAGTTCCCACAGATTTCATAAAATCCAGCTAGAAAGAAAAGATTATATTAATGTTTATATGGAGAAATGGTCCAAAGGACTCAGCTTTTATCCATTAGTGGGTGGATGGTTGGTGATCTTTGTCAATACCAGCTGACTAGTTAGCTCATACAGTTCTCAAGAGGAGCTGTACCATATTTCTTTACTTCTTTGCTGAAACAAAGACAAACACGGAAATGAAATAAGTTATAAGAGTCAGGAATACAGGAGGAAGAGAAACTAAGTCTGGGTTGAAGGTGTAAAAATACCATGTGAGAATGAGAGTTTTAGAAAAAATCTTAGAGGAAGGAGCATGTGGATATTGTGATCCAATTAGACAGAAAAAGACATAGCTAAATAAATAATTTGGGCTTTACTAGTTCTCATACCCACAGAGAACTTTCTCTACTCAACACAATTTTATTCTAGAATCGGTGATCAGACACTGGCCATTTGGAAAATTCACATCTATACACGATAAATTCAGATTCATATAGGACAAAATATTTTAGTGGTGATGACATTAACATTTTATCCAAAATGTTAATGACCTATTTAATGAAAGTCTAAAAGTGCAAAGTAGTTTTAAGTAGATTCTCGTATTAGTGTTAGCATTATATTAACATTACCTTATGTTCTTTATGTAGGGATTGCAAAGCCATAGAAAATGAGGGCATAATGGGGGTATGAAATAGCTCTTCATCAAGTTCATTACAGTTGCTACTTACTTAAAGAATTGCCTGTGCAGAGGAGGGGAGATAAATCTTTCCTGTTGAAATCTTCACTTTATTTGAATAGCCTGGCTATCTGTAGATAGGACTCGAACCTTGGAATTGAAATAGATTTCTCGACATTGGGGGTTATCTTTGCTTGTTCCAAAGAAAATTAGTTTTAATATGACCTAGCAAAAAGCCTCTGAAAATTAGGAAGCAAGGGTACTTATTTTGTTTTAACTGGGTTCATAATATGCACATTGACAAAAGAGTTCCCTTTGCTTTCTTTTGGCACCAATACTTTTTATATAATGATCTTTACTTTGTCGGTAGAGCAATTTAGCCTCAACAGGAATTGTGATGAAGGACACTCCATTCCTTCATCACTGTAAAGAGATATGACTCATAGTTCTGTGAGTAAGGATGTGGACTGCATTAGATATTGAACCAAGTCTTGGTGAAAACAGGAACTTCCTGATTTAGGGTAAATCACTCAATGAGATGTATGTCAATTAATGAATATCATATAAAAGTAAGGGGTTTAATCAAAGTTGTCTACAGTCAAAGAAGAGAGAAAAGGACCTGAAAAGGGTGATTCATTATTTCTATCTCAAATGGCGACATTTTTTTTCTCACCTTTAGCTCAAATAATTTAAATATTAATTATTATTCTCCCATTTTTCTACCTCTTGTCTGCTTTTACTAGTTAATTTTTAAATTTTGTGGGGAGATAACTGTTGGCATTTTTTTAATGCTTTATGTCAACAAACCTTAACTGTTAAATATGAGGAGGTCATAAAGTAACTGTACCACTTAGTCTTCTAGAGGATCAGTTCAGGAGATTAGGAAAGTACAAAAATTCCCTTTCAAAAAATAAAGTGCATGATTGCTTCATTTGAGAAATAGCGTCTGGTGATTTAATTGCAGTGCATGTTTACCATAATGCATTCTGTAGTCTGCTGCATCATCTGACAGAAGGTATGTAATCATTTCATGAGATCATCATAATATAATGTGTTCTGAATTACTAGTTTTCTAAATAGTTGCAAGACAGCAAAACAGTTTATCTTACATGTACAATATTAAAAATGGGATTTCTAGACTTGTTTATTGAGCAAGTCTTTAAACAGTCTTTTGTAAAAACGTAGATGTCATTTCTTCCTACTTCTTTTAGTGTAGTTAGCATCAATGTATACAATCAACCAGCACACTCTGCTTGACCTGTACTGCTGCCTTTGGTAGCAGTAGTTTATAATCATGACTTGTTCTCTTGCATGGCACTTAAACAGTTAAAATAAAAGTGCTTTTTCCTTGTTGCTCACAACAGAGCCCAAAAGTTCAAAAGATAACAAGAACTTCTCATCATTAAGGAGTTATAAAACATATTTGCAAATATGCATCTAATGGCAGTTGTCAGAAGCAATTAGTTTCAAACACATTTCATAGTTTAATCATGCTGAGAAATGCTTCTGAACTTTAAGGATTCAGACTAAATAATATGGGTACAGTTTCATATTAAAGAGCATGAAAAATACTGGAGGAAGATTAATTGCCACAGATTAAACTAGTGTATAATATTTATGTCTCATTCATTAGTTTATAAACTCTGACTCCTTCAGAGAGTATCAAGTATTCATATAATGACCCCAAGTCCTAGGATTTTCATTTTGAGAGCTTTAATTTAATGGAACATGTAAAATCCTTTTTATTTAGGTTTACTTTTATAGCTTCAGCTGGATCATGGTTCAACGAGGTACTGGTCAGACAAAAATTATCATCTACATCAGTGTTCATAATGTTAAGGATTATATGACATAATGCAGCCTTTGATTTTTGTCCTTATCCAGCATCCTGGCTATTCAGAGTCACAAAGAATAGATCCTGGGGAAACATGCAGATTGCATGCATTTCATGAAAAAAAAAAAAAAAGAGGAAAAAAAAAAGCGGAAAAAAAAAAGCCCTCATTTTCTTTTGCAAAATAGGATAGGAAAAAATTGCAAAATTGAAAAATCGATAGGAACAGATACAAAAGTAAGAAGGAAAGAAAAATAAAGAGAAATGAAAGTACTCATGTACTTTCACTTTTTTAAATGAAATCCCATGTACTTAAAACCAGCCAATAATTGAAAGATAAACTGCACAGAAAATAGTAGTAACAGAGGCTTATATGACATGTATTTCTTGACTCTAATATATAGGAGAGCTTTATAATGTGAGTGCATGGGAGAGTGTTCCCTAAAAGACTAAAGAAGTTTTTGTCTTGCCTTGTATTGATTCAAATCATCAGGTCATGATGCCAGTGATTTCTTTAGAGGACTTCTTTCCCTTTTTCAGAGGACTGGGGACTGGGGACTGTTTGTTAGCACAAAATTACTTAATGGCTGCTGTACTGTACAAGGGAGACATCAAGCTACAGGAGAGACTCCAGTGAAGGGCCACTTCAGTGATTAGGGTTGGAGCGTCTCTTACATAAGGAAAGGCTGAGAGAGCTGGGGCTGTTTATCCTGGAGAAGAAAAGGCTCAGGGGGAAACTCATGAATGTGTACAAAAACCTGAATGGAGGGTGTAAAAAAGATGGAGCCAGGCTCTTTTCAGTGGTGCCCAGTGACAGGCAAGAGTCAATGGGCACAAATTGCAAGTTCTCTGTGAACCAGTCTTCAGCTGGTCAAAAGAAAGCATAGGGAGGCTTTCTTCACTGTATAGTTTAGCTTTGATTACTTGGGGTGTTTTTCTTTGTTTTGTTTCTTCTGAAAGAGTGAATATATGATCTACCTAGAAACACGCTATTGAGAAGGTCTGCTCTGGAAGGTGCCTGTGAATGAATCTCTTCAGATTTCCGGTGATCATGTCTTGATTACTAAAACTAAATCCAGAAGAGCACTGAGATCAAGAGAAGGTGAAAAGAAAGCACTAGTATGCACCATGTCTACACTTTCTTGGACCTGTTTCTGCTTTCTAAGTGTCTTCTGAATTACATGCTATCTGATTATATCACACACTGAAAAGGTATATAAAAGACACAAGTAAATTAACTTATGTCTTCACAGACAATTCACAAAAAATCTTTTTTCTTGGGAAAGTTCTTTCCTCAAAAGCACAGAAGCAGCTAGCACAGAAGTCAGTGGGAGTTATATATCTCAGAGCACAACCTGTTTCAGGTGTAACTTTAAAATTTCAAAAAGTTAGTTCCTGCTGTGGCCAGTTCCATCACACTGCCAGGATTGATGAGACAAGTTATAGTGACATTACTCATTTACTTAGGAAGCATAACGTAGAATGGAAATGTAGACAATTCATCTGTCATCAAAAATCTACATCATCCACCAACTTCACATTTCCTTAGGCAGTATAAGCACTGGGTAGCCTGTTATAAATGTAAGGATTTTATTTTTTGCCTTAGAGTTCACTCCTTTTGCATTTGTGTAACTACAAAAGTGTTGAAATCACAGCTGGTACCATCACATCCTCTGATACTAATTTTGTTCTTGCATTTGGATCTGCTGGCACAGGCCAGGATTGTGCTAACAACAGCTCTCATTTCCACTTGCAAGTATTGGTATGTTTATATTAATATTTCATACATTTTAACATTTTTTACCCTGATCTTTTAAGATAAAATGTATCCTATCCTGACTGTATAGCTCTAAATCTAATATGAGCAAATACCAAAGAATTCCCTAAAGTTGCACAAGAAGGTTGACATTCATCTCTTCTAACTTTAGCTAGAAGGTGATGCCACTCTCAAATAGATGTGTCTGTGACAAAGACACAAGGATTTTTTTCCTGGATCTAAAGCCTAGACAGTTTGCTAGACTATACACCTAACTTTTAAATGCCTGAAGCTGGACGAGATTAATCTTTTAGAGGCTTTTGCTTTAGTTCCTGAATTGTCTTGTCATCCTTCCCTGGTTGCTGTTTGCTATCTCAATGATACAAATGAGTTAGTAATTTTGTTCCATGTATATATATGATCTTGCAATATTTAACCTGGTCTTCATTATCAAAATATTACTTTGAAATAATAATTGTTGCCATAGAAGAATAGTCCTCCGGGACATATGTATCTTTTCTATCTGTGTGGCATATTCTTCTAGGAGAGAATTTCATGTCCTTAAAGAAAGAACTCAGTTTATTTATTATTTATTTATTTATTTATTTATTTAGAGTTTTCACTGCAGTTAAAAGGGATTTGAAGAGTTTGTAAAATGAATATGGCAGTTAAGAGTTCACATGTAAGGCATGAGCAAACTAGATACTGGGATGCAATACATAGAACCTTATTTTTTTGTAACTTCAGACTGAGAGAAGTCCATATGATTTGCCATAGCCCTCCTAGCATGGTTTCAGTGCTCAGTTAGAATGATGTGCTAATACAATGAGGCTGTTTTATTCCCAGGTTACTTTACATGAACACATTACTCTGCAATGAGTTTCCATTACTGGGACAAGGATACATATTGCCAAGGTGGGAGTTGTCTGTGCCAACAGCATAGACATTAGGACATCACAATAAGGCTGAAATCTATTCTCTATTTGAATTGTCTTTGTTATTAATTTCAGTAGGGTCAATATGTTAATCGTAACTTCACCAGGGCAAACCACCACACTAGAAGTGAAGATTTCTAAATCCATCCTTCCCCATTGCTTTCTGGACACATTAATTAATCTCCTCACGGACCTCATCCTCATTTTCTTATCACAGTCAAAAGTTCATGATTTTTTTGCGCACAATTATCTTTCTTCAAGGCAAGCACTTTCAATTGGAATAAATATCATCACTAGTGTGTCATTTCTTTCCTTAAAACTATCGGTTGATTATTAAAAAAAATATTTACAGTCCTAAAAAAGACCAAAGATCAAAATTAGAGAATGTTTTATTTTCTTTTAGAAACCAAAATGAGTTCCTTAGATTCAAATTTTTAATGGAATAATTGGCATCCTGATATTTAAAAGAGGTGAAAACTCTCCAGTAAAGTATTTATTGAAATAAAAAAAAATCTTATTTTGATATTTTTCATTTTAATATTTTCCATAGTTTAGGCTGCAGTTCTGGCCAGTCACATTTTAATTGCCACATGAAAGAAGAGAAAGAGCTGGTATTTCTATATCTGAAATTAAAAAAAAATAAAAATAAAAAAAATTACAAGGCAAAATCTTGTTATCTATGACACTTGGTAACAAGTGTCAGAGCTCCAATTTTTTTGGCTTGGCCAAAGAAAATGTTTAACAGATTTTAGAAGGAACATTTTCAGGAAAGCTCTAAAGAGGAATTGCTTGTAACCTTCACTACCTAATCCACATCTTCATTTAGGTTTAGAGGTAGTTATATTATCTCAGAACTCGGTACCTTAGTATCTTATGTCTTGGAATGTATATATTAGGTCAGACCAAAGTTCCAGTTGATATAATAGCGTCTCTTCATAGAATCATAGAATGGTTTGGGTTGGAAGGCACCTTAAAGATCATCAAGTTCTAACCCCCCTGACAAGGACAGGGACACTTCGCACTAGACCAGGTTGCTCAAAGCCCCATCCAGCCTGGTCTTGAACACTCCCAGGAATAAGGCATCCATAACTTCTCTGGGCAACCTGTTCCGGTGCCTCACCGCCCACACAGTAAAGAATTTCTTCCTTATATCTAATCTGTAATCATTGTATGGTCCTTAAAAAAAAAGTTTAAGAAAAGCACAAGCAGGTGGTAATATTTCTCTGGTAAAACTTCCCAGCTTTAAGCTGTCTGACTTCTTGAGTTACAATTGATATCTTTGTGCTTAATAGCCCTTGATCTATTTGTCTTTCATGAATTTGTCTAATTTACATCACTTCCATATCTACATCCATCTTTAAGATCACATTGCCTTCATAAATGTCTTGTCAAAATTCTTCAGTGTCATGATGACCTTAAAAATATTCAGTCACAATCATTGGTGTCAAAAAACCACAACCTCATAAATATTTTATCAAAATCTCCTTATCACTCACTGTCAAAACAGTATTATTACTTACCCCATTCACATTCTAATCCAATTAATTAACATATGAAAAAGCCCTGGGTTTTTTTCTGATAAAATGAGTAGAATTTGCTGTCATTAGTTTTACAACTTTCTTCCCTTCTTTTTCTTCACGGAATCATGGAATTGTTAGAGTTGGAAGGGACCTCTAGACATCATCTAGTCCAACTCCCCTGCTAAAGCAGGGTTGCCTAGAGCACATTACTCAGGACTGCATCAAGGCGGGTCTTGAAAATCTCCAGAGAAGGGGACTCCACAATCTCCCTGAGCAGCCTGTTCCAGTGCTCTGTCACCCTCACCGTAAAGAAGTTTTTCCTCATATTTAAATGGAACTTCCTATGTTCCAGCTTCTGCCCATTGCCCCTTGTCCTATCACTGGAAACCACTGAAAAGAGTCCGCCTTCATTATCCTTCAACCCACCCTTTAGGTACTTGTAAACATAGATAAGGTCTCCCCTCAGCCTTCTCTTCTCCAGGCTAAAGAGTCCCAGCTCTCTCAGCCTTTCTTCATAAGGGAGATGCTCCAATCCCTTAATCATCTTAGTTGCCCTACATTGGACTCTTTCCAGTAGTTCCCTGTCTCTCTTGAATTGGGGAGCCCAGAACTGGACACAGTATTCCAGTTGTGGCCTCACCAGTGCAGAGTAGAGGGGGAGAATGACCTCCCTCGACCTACTGGCCACACTCTTCCCTATGCAGCCCAGGATTCCATTGGCCTTCTTGGTGACAAGGGCACATTGCTGGCTCATGGAAAGTTTGCAGTCCACCAGGACTCCCAGATCCTTCTCCTCAGTAGTGCTTTCCAGCAGATCATTCCCTAACCCATATTGGTCCCTGGGGTTCTTCCTCCCCAGGTGCAGGACCCTACATTTGCCCTTGTTGAACCTCATTAGGTTCTTCTCTGCCCAGCTCTCCAGCCTGTTCAGGTCATGCTGGATGACAGCACAGCCTTCTGGAGCGTCAGCCAGCCCTCCCAGTTTGGTATCATCAGCGAACTTGCTGAGGATACACTCTGTCCCCTCGTCCAGGTCATTGATGAATATGTTGAACGGGACTGGGCCGAGTATTGACGCCTGGGGGACACTGCTGGTTACAGGCCTCCAACTTGACCCTGCTCCATTAATTACAACCCTCTGAGTTCTGTCACACAGCCAGCTCTCAATCCACCTCACTGTCCCCTCATCTAGCCTACACTTCCTTAATTTTCTAATGAGGATTTTATGGGAAACAGTGTCAAAAGCCTTGCTGAAGTCAAGGTAGATGACATCTGCTGCTCTCCCCTCATCCAGCCATCCAGTTATAATGTCATAGAAGGCTATCAGATTGGTCAAGCATGATTTACCTCTGGTAAATCTGTGTTGACCACTTCCAATAACTTCTTGATCTTCAATGTGTTTGGAGATGACATTAGAACGAGTCGCTCCATTATTTTCCCAGGGACAGAGGTGAGACTAATTGGCCTGTAGTTCCCTGGGTCCTCCTTCTTGTCCTTTTTGTAGACTGGTGTGATATTTGCCTTCCTCCAGTCCTCAGGCACTTCACCTGTTCTCCAAGACCTCTCAAAAATGATGGAGGGTGGCTCAGCAATAACATCTGCCAGTTCTCTCAACACTTGTGGGTGCATCCCATCAGGGCCCATGAATTTATGTATGTCTAGTTTGGCCAAGTAGTCTCTAACCCAGTCCTCCCCAGGAGAGGGAAAGTCTTCCTCTCTCCAGACCTTCCTCCTTGTCTCCAGGGTCTGGGATTCATGAGGGGCAGCTTTAGCAGTGAAGACCGAAGCAAAGAAGGCATTCAGCAACTCCGCCTTCTCTGTGTCTTCCACCACCAAAGCACTCACCTCATTCTTCAGTGGGCCTACATTTTCCCTATCCTTCCTTTTTTTATTGATATACTGAAAAAAACTCTTCTTGTTATCTTTAACTGTGGTAGCCAAGTTAAGTTCTGCTTGGGCTTTTGCCCTTCTAATTTTTCCCCTGCATATCTTCACTACACCTTGATATTGCTCATAAGTAACCAACCCCCTTTTCCAGAGATCGTAGACTTTCCTTTTCTCCCTGAGGTCTAGCCAAAGCCCTCTATTTAGCCAGGCCGGTCTTCTTCCTTGTCGGCTCATTTTATGGGACTTGGGGATGGCCTTTTCCTGCGCTTTTTAACTTCATGTTCTAAAGTTAAGGCATTTAGATTATAAAATCCTTGCAATTATTAAGTTAAATAAAACTAAATACTCAATGTGGATATTAAAGTAATATACCTCCCAGTATATGATAGCACACCACTGCTCAGTCCCCCTGAAGCTGTCTTCTCCAGGCTGAGCAAGCCCAGCTCCCTCAGCCTCTCCTCATGGGACAAGTGCTCCAACATCAAGTCATTATGGTGGCCCTACACTGAACTCTGTCCAGTTAACTGATGTTATGCAGAACAGTTCCTAGAGTATTCGCTGCTCCACATGTCATGGCCTCCAGGTAAATTATGACCAATTAACCATGACTCCCTAAGCCCAGTCATCCAACCAGCTTTTGCCCTTCTAGTTGTTCACGCATTGGGATAGTGTTGTTCTAACTTGGATACAAGAGTATTGTGTAGTCCATGTTGAAAACCTTGCTGAAATCAAGGTGATTGGCATCCTCTGCCCCCCCTCAATCACAGACCCTGGAGTGACTGGCCTTTTTTGAAGATTGGTGCAATATTTGCTTTCTCCAGTCATCAAGGAAATCTCCTGATCTCTATGAACTTTCTAAGATGATAGAAAGCAACCTTGCAAGAATCATTTATTTAGGCTTCCTTGAATGCATTTTGGGGATTGGTATGGGACAAGTAATTGATCTTAATTCACTGCTGTGTATTCTTCTCCTTGAGCCCTGCTTCTAAATAGAGAAGCCTGTGAGACCTGGATGGTGAAGACAGAGACAAAGGCAGCAAGGAGTACATCAGGTAGTCTTTGTCTGCTGTCACTGTGTCTGCTCTGAAGCTGCCTTGCTTTCACCACAAAATTTAAAAAAACCAAACTTGACATCTGCTACATCTGAGATGACCTTTGAAGTACCTAATGTTGAATCATAGGTAGGTCATTCAGCCCATATATTAAATTATTTAAAACCTATTTGTAACACATAAGTTTATAATAAAGCTCTAGATTTTCATCTCTAACGCTAGATATCCCTGATTTATTTAGGACTGAAGTTTATTTGGACTTTACAAAACTTACAGATTTATAATGAAATACAGCTTTTATTAGGAGAGAATTAATCTTCTTTCATAGCAGACTTTTTTTTTCTGAAGGCTTTACTATAATTTATTGTCTAGTGAACAAACTTTTTGAGAAGCAATTAAGAATTCAGCCATGTTCACTTGGCATTTAGTGTTTTGTAGCTACAAAATCGGTTTTCTCATATAATTTCTTCTGCTTGCAATATTGCAATAATTTTTTTCCACTCATGTCAGCAGCCCCAGCACACAGCAGATTCCTTCAGTGCTACCTTCCTTATTAATTTTACAGTTAGGGGAGAGGTTCAGTTTGTCCTGAAAAATAACAGTTAAAAATCTGTTTCAACACTGATCCAGCTTTGATAGTGCAGTAATTTTAAAGATCAAAAAAGTTTGCTTGAAAGCTCCTACTAGCCAGAGGAGACAATATAAATATGCTGACATGCCCCATTATAATTTTCCCTGTTTATTTCTTTTGTGTATTAGCAGATGCTGGGAAATGAGTAATCTAAGAGCCTATTCCAGAATTGGGAGATCACTAAACACCAGTATTTACTATAATTTGCCATACATTCCTATGGCTTCCAGGGTCTTCTGTGCTATCCAGACTGATAAACTCATTTTCCCAGACACCTCAGTAATATCATTATCTTTAGGTTATTCTCAGATAGCCAAGGTATTGTGCTGTAGTGCAATAGAGCCTAGTAAACTACCCATTGACACCCACAAGATTATGTCTTTACAGTAAAAAGTTTTGTAATCAGAAAGGTGTGGAATGATTTGAGCTGGGGCTCTTTAGCCTGGAGAAGAAAAAGCTGAGGGGAGACCTTATCTATGTTTACAAGTACCTAAAGGGTGGATTGAAGGATGATGGAGATGGACTCTTTTCAGTGGTTCCCAGCGATAGGACGAGGGGCAATGGGCAGAAGCTAGAACATAGGAAGTTCCATTTAAATATGAGGAAAAACTTCTTTACGGTGAGGGTGACAGAGCACTGGAACAGGCTGCTCAGGGAGATTGTGGAGTCCCCTTCTCTGGAGATTTTCAAGACCCGCCTTGATGCAGTCCTGAGTAATGTGCTCTAGGCAACCCTGCTTTAGCAAGGGAGTTGGACTAGATGATGTCTAGAGGTCCCTTCCAACTCTAACAATTCCGTGATTCCATGATCTCAAGTAAGTGTGAAATCAGAACTTCATGATAGATTTTGAGATTTAGTGCCTCAGCTTTCAGCTTCGCAGGTCAGACTGTGCTCTGCTGTGTAGAGTCTCCTGATGTTGGGGGTGAGGACATAAAGTACCATTCTAGGCAAGGCCTGTACCTAAATGAACCCTTTTACTCATTGTAAGTGAGGAGCATGTAGGAATACCTCTGCCACTATAAGGATTCACCAGAAGGGCTGAGGTACAGTGAAGGCTTTATACCAGCTTTTTGTATAGAATTTAGAAATATTACCACCCGCTGTGGGACTGCTCTTGCAGCTCCCTGGAAGAAAATTCAGGAGATGATCATGTGGACCAAATTTGCCTATACGATTTTTGGAACCTTTTGATGCGGTGATGGACCTCTTCTTTTCCCTTTTATTAGAATTATGCATTAAGGGCCCAGTATAGTTCTTTAAAGATAGATAAGAGCAATAAAGACATTTATGGGTGCAGAGTATCAAGTTGTCTGTTCAATCTGAGCAAAGGGAAACCTGTCACCAAGAGGGAAGGAAGGGGGACTGGATCAGTAAAAGCAGGTTAACGTAGCAACTGGGCTGAACCTCTCTATCTGTGTGGTTGGGTCTACCAGCCCACCTGGTAGTGAAGACTGCTGGGGGTTGTTTTGGAATCTCAGGTTTAAGCAAACAAACAAACAAAATGTAGAGCCTGCAGTTAATAAAATACGTAAGTAGCAAATGAATTAAATTAAAAAGTAAAACAAATAAGAAGAAAAAAAAATAATAAAACCAGTAAGATATTACAACTAGTAAGACAAAAAAAATGGAGAGGCTTGTGATGTAGTGTTAAGTATTCTGGAATATTTTTCCTTTAACTGAGCTTGTACTTTGGCAGATATGTCTATTATCCAATCTAAGATTGTCTTTCCACAGTCCAAGCCCGTTATTACTTTTCTGTTCTCTGATTAATGAGTCTTTCTGTCTTTCTGAAATATGTCCCTGTACACATTTCCAGGGAGAGTTATCACATTCTCTGTCAGTTATCATTTTAGCAGAATATTCTTGGTGTTCTTATACTTTCTACTTCAAAGGTTTTATATTCTAAAACTGTTAACTAGTTTTTCCTGCTATATACAGGAATGTTGGTTGCTGATTCAATGTAATGTTTCACTTCAGGGCTGAACTAGAGCAGGATGATTGTTTTCTGCACTTTATATTCACTTCTATTAAGTCTAACCATTGTGGTAGTTTCTTTTTCTGCAATAGTTGCACAACTAACTTATATGCAATCCTTAATCTCCTTTAATTTCCACCAGCTGAAACAATTGCATCTTCCTCATGAAACAATTGCTTTTTGAAAAAGAAGTCATTGAAATTGTCTGTGTCATTACCTTACTGAATAAAAAATAAAGAAAAAATAAAGATTATTATGAACTTCTTGTTCAGGAAATGAGCAGCAACAGACATTTTACAAGGAGTAGGACCACTGATTTTTGCTCTGTTTTGATATTGCTAATCTATGACTTCATGGCTCTTGAGATATCTATATAAAGATAGACAGATAGATGGATAGATAGATAGAAAGACCGTTGTCTCACACTGTTACTCATCTTTCCAATTGAGCTCATTCAGAGGCTGAATTTACCCTCTCTACCTTTGCTTCCCATGTCATACTGTTTTCCCAACAGCTGTTGAGGCAATAAAGAAGGATACAGTTGGAAATAATGCTACAGCAAATCTCTGTCCACGATAAGCACTTTTGTTATCTCAGAGAGGAGTGGTCTTCCTCTCTGTAGCTCCTATCTGGAATGGCCTCCCTGTCTCTCTGCTTTGTTGAATGTTTGTGCCATGTCAGCTTGTGACAGAGCTGCAGCTGGGACCTGTGCTGTGCCAGGACCCTAATCCAATTGTCTTTCCAACCTTCACAGATGCTTTTGTTCCATTTAGTAGCTCTGGCTAGAATCTGTATTCCTTGCCATTATAATATACTTTCCATGCTTCCATACTAATGTCTGGGGCAGGGATCACCCCACAATTGATTTAATTGTGATTATAAGCATAGCACCAAATAAAATGTGATAAAGCAACAAAACAATCCATGAGAAGGAATTAGGAAACTTCTGAAAATTCTTGGAGCACAACCATTCCTGAAGTTTTTGTAATTTGCTGCAATAGATTAATGTGTTATTAAAGCTTTCAGCCGACTACTAACTTTGGGTGTGTAGCCACTATTATTGACGTCAGTAGGACATGGGAAATTTGCCTCACCAATCCTTACTCACTTACTCAAGGAATGGAGCATCTATCACTGCCCAAACATCCCACCACCCTGAGCGGCATAATTAGGCTCAGTTCAGCATGAATCACTGCTGTGTTTAATTCTAAGCCACACACAAGGAAGGAAGAGTCCTATCCTATTTCCTCACATCACTGTCCCAAGACTAGGTACAGCCTAGCTTTAAATTCTAGGGAACCACTGCTCGAGTCATGCTTGAAGTCAGCCTCCTGAATAAAGCTGAGATGAGTGTGTAACTCTAAGATAGAATGTGAATAAATTGTTAGCAACTGTGTAAAACAAATAGGTGACTGAAAAATGAGAAGATTCAGTGTGTAAAAAATACAGCTTTTTATTAACTATGAACTCCATCATCCTTTTTAGAAAAGTAAGGGAAAAATACCACAAATGTCCTGAATTTAAGTGAAAAAACACATGAAGAGAAAAGGAAAGAAGTTTGATTCAGGAATCCATATAATCACTAATTTTCATGTGCAAGGACAGGACTTTAAATTCACAAAGTTAATTAGCTGTTTCATGATTCCCTAATGTTTTGTGTGTTTATTAGGCTCATAAACAAGTCTTTTTATTAGAAATTGATGAGTGTTGAAACAGTTGCATAACAGAAGTAGATCACACTAGAAAAGTGGGGACCTGAATCACAGGTACAGGTAACCCAAGTATGCAGGCAAGTCTTCGTCATAAGAATGATTCATTACAGGACTTCTTGGTTGTTAAAAAAACAAATAGCCTGACAAAGAAGCCAATGCATGGAATCACTGTTAAGAAATGTAATACACAATGGTTAAAGAAAAAAAAGCCACCAAAAAGGAATACTTATGCAATTAATGACTGATAGCTCCTATTTGGAATGCGAATTCATATCTTGTTTTGAATAAAACCCTAATTATTTTCCATTTACAAGTGTGTCCTCATAGAAAGGTCTTTACATATTTGTTGATTTGCTCCTAAACATTCATTAAATGGCTATAACCTGCAGTATCTGGCTACTCACTTCTCCCTATGTCAAAGTAATTCCCATTTAGTAGTCCTTCCAAATGCACATTGGTAGGACTAGGCCTCTTTTCCTTTCAGTTTACAATAAGTAACTGCCAGATAAACATCAGAAGTAATTGTGCTAGCAGCAACAAGAATCATGACTCCACTTTGTCATTGAACATCCAGGCTAGACAGTTATATTCCTGCTGCTTTTGGTCCATGGATCACACAATCCTTTCTAAACAGCACACTAACTTTAACAGGAAAGCTACATAGCATGTTCTACTACTGTACAGTATTAGGATGCTCTGTTCCCACCAGAACCTGTTGACCATAAGGATGAGAAGGACTTGGAATCCAAGCCTTTCAGTCCTTGAGAAAAGCTGCATCTATCTGGTATTTATAAAGAGAGTAGGAAGAAGACACTGACATAATTTCTTCTGGCTATATTTTAGAAGGAAATCACTAGCCTTGATTAGTCATTTGGAAATGTAGTTGCTAGAAAAATTGCCAGTGTCTGTACAAAGTTGTTAGTGTCATATAGATGCAAGATATCATTTTGCCCCCAAAAAACAGTGGGGAGGGCTGCTACATCCAGTGCTTTGTTTGGAGTTGATAATCATCCAAGCCCTTTATTGGATTTGTGTGCACTTACATATTTATCAAAAACATTCACATTTATTTTAACAATAACCTTGGAAATCTTTTGTGCAACTAGCAATTGACAGTGAAGAAAGCATGAGGCAGCTGAGTAAAGTTATGCTGTCTGTATATATCCGTCTTTCACAGCTCCAGAGCAATGTAAAAGGTTCTTAACACAAGCCTAAGTGAGCACAGCAAAACGCGCAACCCAGCTTGGCCCAGTCTCTTAAACAGAACTCTAATACTCAAAATTCACACATAGTATAGCCCTACATGCACCAGAATAGGTGTTCTTTGTGCTACTGAAATAGGTCCAAGTGCACTTAAAATTACTTCCTACAGGCAGCTGAACGTACTTTTATATTTTTCCTTTAATGAAACAGGTGTGTCCCTCCCTGTGTGTGAGAGAATCTTTAATGGCAAAGAGCTATCTTAACGTCACTTTTTCTTTTCTGTCAAAGGAAGTGTATGCCAAAGTCAGGTGGCGTAATCAGGGGCTGAGTCAACACCAGTTGATCTTGCCTGGCAGCAAATTTCCTTGCATGTTGTAGTTCAAACATCCCTGATTCAAAGCTAAGGGTAGAGGGAGAGTTTTCTATCACGTTGCAGCTTGTTATTTTGAAGATTACAACTGGGTATGGATACTTACTTCTGCAATGGCTGTTGTAAGGGGTCTGGTTCAGATATCTAAGGAAATCTAGAATCTCTACTACTGTGTTTCCACTGATAGTAAACACAGGAAGAAAACAAAAAAATAAACATTAAAATTGCAACTGTGAAAATACTGTATTTTTTAACATCGCAAGTCATTAGATATGTGAGATGTCACAGATTCACCATCATTAGGCTAAAAGATCTCTTTGCTAAAAGGGTTATATGCTTGAGGTTGAAATACAATTGATCTTTATAACCAACTGATGTTAAACTACGATGCTCTTTTTTTTATTTTCCAGCAGTCAAGGAATATCTGCTGAGAGCACCTACTATAATTATACAGTCTATAAAATACTCTGCACATGCTAATCCTTGCTGTAAAAGTTTACTAGCTTTGTCCCCAGGAATCTTGACTCATGAATTATTGGTGAATGTGTGTGTCAACTTCTTCCTTATTTAATAGGAATCTCTGGATATGAAAGTATATTAATCACAGATTAGTTGAGACAGCAGTTACTAAAAAGTGTTTTCCTTCTTGTCTACAATTTTGCACCACAGTAGATACATAGAGAGATGGGTAGATAATAAAGTGAAAAGTTACTAAGGTATCAGAATGAATTTTAGAAAGCAAAAAGTGTCAGTCACACATGAAAAATTCCTTACATAGCTTCCTTTAATGTTTCTTGTTAAAGAAAATTCAGATAAGAATCAATGTTTGTTTCTTTCTCAAATGACATTTGTATCTGTACATAACTGAATATATGTGTGTTCCATATGGATGTATATAAATCAATAGATAAGCATCAGAAATACATGCATGTGTACACACACATATTCTTGTATGCTATTATTACATCTGAGCTGCTGCTTCTGCTTTTTGCATCTTTCATATCAAAACACAATGTGGCACACCGGTATCCTTCAGCTTTCGTAAAGCACACTCAAAATTTGATCCTACTAGCAGTGCTGTACTTGCTTATCTACAAATAAGAAAAAAAGCTGCCTCTCTCAGCATGAAAGGCTGCTTCCCTAACACATTTGAAAGAGCAGGTCTCCTTGTGACTCTTGTAGTTTAGCTTAATTAGGCAAAATTGTCTCTGAGTCCAGAACAGGCATCAGTCATCACTTATACAGAATCAGAAGATTTAAAGGGATGCTCATTGTGATTATTTCTTCACTCCTTACAGGTTCAAGCACTGCCTTCCTACTCATGTCAAGTTCAAACAGAAGTGTGATCCAAACAAGATAACAGGATCACAGAAGTGTACAGAAATCCAAATTTTGGAGTGCTATGATACATTTGAAAGGTCCTGATAACTAAATTTGACAAATGCCTGCAGCCTCTTTATCTGCCCTTTCTTCAATAGTTTCCACTTCTGTTTTTTCTCCTCTTTTACAATTTCAAGATGTGACATTTCCTTTGGTCCTTTTTTCACGCATTTTTATGTTTTAGTTTGAGTGCAAAATTAGAAACCTAGTAGCTGTAAGATAAAATAATTAACATTCATGTTAGAAAAGAACCTTTATAGCATTTCTAAAATAAATATTTTAATATTTCATATATATAGTACATAATTGTGTCAGATAATGGTTTCATTGGTATTTTTTTGATACCTAAATGGCAGATCTGTCCAAATTTCTATTGTATTGCTGTTTGTTACTCACTAGTTTATTATGGACACAGTAAGCTTATTTAGAGTATTTCTTGTCTGTTTCCTATATTTATGTACTATGAATACATACCACATACAGTAAGTATAGAAGTGATATTCGAAGGAGGGCAGAATTTTTCATTCTTCCAAATGGCTTATATTTCTCTGTATATCACCCCTATATTTTACACAATGATTTTATTTAACATAGAATTAATTAAACTGCTCAAAACAAAGGCAAAAAACTCTGCAACAATAAAGGTGGGTCTTATCTTCAGGATAATGGTGCCCATTATAGATCTCAATAAAATCTTTCTTTGTCACTTGGTTTTGACAGTGACATGTAGTGACAACATAATGCAATGGAGGTTTAAGGGAACAAGATTGTTCAAATATAGTATATGTTATTCATTATCTAGATAACACTAACAACATGAGAATAGTTAGTTTCTGTACTTAGGAAATTGCAAAAAAATAGTCTTGACCTCGTAAAGAACCTTGCAACATTTGCGAACTTTGTGTCATCTTAAATTGCCACATGCCAGTTGGAAATACTTAGCAAAATCCCATCTGAATAACAGCTTCTAATACGATATACTTTTCAACAAATTTCCGTAGTTTTTTGTCTGGTCTTGGTTTGGTTTGGTTTTTTTTTTACTAACATGTAAACACATTACAGGATTCTTGTGAGTTCATCTGCTTGTGTAGTAGCCCTCTGTGGTGATTTTGCTAGCTGTCACCAAGTGTTACACATGCGCAAGTGCACATGAGATACACAATATATCCATATACGTCTATTACAAAATTATCTGTTGAGATCTCCACTGGCTAAAAAGCATTAGAGCTGCCACAATTCAACTGTATTAGTCCCTAAATAAATAAACCATGAACCTAGTAACAAAGGTGCTTATTTGGGAGATAAATGTTTTAATATTAAACCTAGCTCTCCCATTCACAGGCAAAGAAAGCATAAAACTAACTCTGTAGGAAGGAGTGATAAAGCAGTCTTTGAGAGTATTTTAAAAGAAAACAGCACTGTCAATACACTTGCTAGTATTGGTGTCAATAGTGTGTCTTTAGTATGCTTTAAAACGTTAATAAGCAAAGCCACAATCAAGCCAGACAAGCCACTGGAGAGCAACACCTATGTCCTGGCTTGAGTTTGATTATTGAGTTTCTCAGAATGTCAAAGGTGGGTGCAGTTCTGAGCATACGCAAAAGTCTACCTCTAGGAGCAGAAAGCTGAAAAAAATAGTTCAGATATTTTCACAGAAGTCACGGAATACTTGACATTAGTAGAGACCCCTGGAGATGGTCTAATCCAGCCTCTCTTGTTCAGAGCAGGGTCACCTAGAGCGGGTTGCTGAGACAGGCATCCAGTCAGATTTTTAACAGTTGCAAGAATGGAGGCTCCCAAACCCAAACTCCTGAATACCTCTGAACAACCTGTTACAATGTTTGACCACCATTAGAGTAAAGCTTTTTTACCCATTGCTGCTTGTTATTTCATGGGATACCAGAACAAAAGTCTGACTCCACATTCTTTGCAGCCCCCTAGTCAGGCATTTGTACAGATGAATAAATCATCGTTGCTGCTGTCACTGTTCCTATTGCCATCACCCTTCCCCTTGTCTTCTAGAGGTTAAACAGCTCTACTTTAAGAACTTCAGTTGCTTACCTGGTTTAGGCGTTTCTTTTTGCACTATGCAAAATATCTCTTTATGAAACTATTTTTGTTGCTTCAAAACTTAGCATTAGCTGTCTCTATTGAAGATCAAATAGAAGAATGGCTAGATAAAGAAAAATCCTCCTCTGGTATCCACTGATAAAATTATTTTCTATATATGCACTCATATCACACACTTATGAGGCATGTGGCCATTTTATTTCCCTCATGAAAGGTGAGAACAACAGATTGTGATTGGACAGAATTGTCTTTGTGGAGTAAAGGTTTCTTCCTATTCATGTGTGTTCACATGAACTATTGCTCTGCTTTCAAAACCTCTTGATGTTTGAGTAAAAGTTTCTATATTTTTAACTTTCAGCTGTGAAATCAATGTAGTCTATTTGTCCACCTCAATTTGAGAAGATCAGTAATCCTTCAAACTAAAGCCAGGGAAATTGCTCCTTCATTTGAGCAGTGCATTAAAAAAAGAGAGAAGGAAAAAAAAAAAAAGAAAATTTCATTCAGCATGCTCAGATCACATCAGGATTGTACAGTAAAGCTGGACAGCTGCTGTAAAAAAAACATTGGCAGAAATGACAACTGCATAAAAGCTCAGTCCCAGACTGGACTTTAGCTATTCCAATTTCATTACTAGATATGAAATTATTTCACATTATTGCTGTGAAAATAATTTCTATCAGAAATACTGATTGGAGGAATAAAAAGTATTCTTCATTTAATTTTTCATCTATAAAAAGTCATAAAATTTATACTATATATTGAATCTCTTTACATAAACCTATGGAAGAGTTTTTAAAAGAGAAAGCAATGTGAGGAAATATTAAGACTACATGATAGAAAGCAGACAGCTAGTCTCAAATTTTGACATATAATGATAAGAATTTCAGAACTGAAAACCCCAAGAACGGGACAAATATCTTAAGCTAAGCAGTTGACACAGACAGTAGCAGGTATTAATGTCAGGAAAAAAATAAAAACATTGACAACAAGAAGTGTTAGAATTTCTGTGGAGTCTGACTTCATTGTAAAGTACATGAAAAAGTTTGGAGTCGAGTTATTATTTCCTCTTCACATAAACTGTTAGTCTGCAGTATTCTAACATACGGTACCAGTGAAGCAACATTGCTGAAACATCAAAGGGATTATACCCACAAATAAAGGGGCTGGGAAGGGCTGTCCCAGCTTTTTATTTCCTTCCTGTGGGAGTTTGCCATATGCTTCATCTTGTTTCAAACTGATTTTCTTGGATCAGAGTCAAATCCCCACATAGCACCACTAATTCTGGGACTAAAAGTTCTGGTTCAGGTCAAGGTGGGGTGTTAAACATCCATAGAGTGCCTGCTATTGTTCAGAAATACTATGAATGTAATATTCTACTGCAGTGTGATATGGTATGAAAAAACCTCTTCAAATATTGCCTTGTAATAAGGAAATATAGTTATGGTTTGTCTTTTCCAAATGAATGTTACTTTCATTGGAACTGCCTGGAAACTCCACAACAAAGCAGATATTCTTTGAAACTGTAACTTTTCATTAAAATGAATCTGTTTCAGTTGAATTTTCCTGTCTCCACAAACAACTTGAGTGCAAAAGAGCAGAAGCCCCTCCTTTCCCAGTTTACAAACAGAGTAAGCTTTCTGGCTCCCAGCACCTTCCCCAAGCTGCCAGACTACAGTTACTGCAGTTCCTATTACTCCTTCAGAAGCCAGGAAGATCTCCATCTGCTTCAAAGTGATGGTCAAACTGCAGTTAGCTCAGCATTCCAGCAACCTGAATTCCTCTTCCAATTTAAATTTAATGCATTATTCACCAGGTCCCATTTTTATAACTTGTGTAATGCTGTTACTCAAAAACTGCAAGAGTATATTTCAGCAGGATGAACTGGACCTTAGAATGAGTTACACTCTCACTGACCACAGCAATATATAAATCCAGGATGGGCAATTCTGACTGAAATGGTAATTCCAACCTCTTCCCACTATTTTTAAAAAGGATTACAGAATTTGCTGTGATTAAAGCACGTATGTTCTTGTGTTTCTTTATCTTTGAGATGGGTAACAAATGATCCTCGGCAAGGTCTTTCCTCTGAGAATACCTTCTTCTAGGAAAATTACTATTTCTAGGGGTTCCCTGTCAAAAGCAGTGGTCATCCCTCTTCCACTCTCAGAACAGAAGGAAGGTGTGATTTGCGGACATTTGGACCTGACTCTGTCAGTAGTCCTTGTCTAGAGGGGGGCTAGTTGAGGACTAGTGGGTGCTTGGGGAGTATTTCTTCAGCAGCTCTTTAAAGATAAACGGAGAGTCTTTTGCATGAATAGTTACACAATCAGCCTTTATTCATTGTATATTTTTATTTGAATTCAAAAATACAGAAAGAAATACTGAGATACATATTGAGAAATATGTCTAAAAGTTAAGCAAAAGCGTAGTGGAAGAAACTGGCAATCTGATTTTTCCCACTTTGGAGGAGACATTATTAAACATAGTGAAGTGCATGAGTGAGTATCTTTACTCTCATATCAGTGAGGACAGAAACAAACAGTAAGGTTTTTTTCTTGGCTAGTTCTTGGCTAGTTGTGCTTTGCCACCTGTCCCTGTTCCAGGCCAGTCCTATTTGTACCTTGAAGGTCATTTAAAAGCTCAGCAGAAATCGATGGATATTTGATCTATTCTGCTAGTGAGCTGCATACCTCTTTTGTGCTCTTCTTCTGATAGTCGGTGGT
This sequence comes from Numenius arquata, assembly GCF_964106895.1. NCBI lineage: Eukaryota > Metazoa > Chordata > Aves > Charadriiformes > Scolopacidae > Numenius > Numenius arquata. Next base: position 109,133,410 of record NC_133577.1, read on the forward strand.
TTAGGTTCTGTTTTATCTGAGTTGTGGCCTTTGTATGGTTGGGAGGTTTTTTTTCCCACACCTGAGAAAACTGCTGTACATCCCCATGGTATACAGGATCCGGGCCTGACTGAAGTATCTATCTTTCTACACTTCCATTATTGATCCTGTAGAACATATAACCAAGGATCGTTGAGATATTTTAGACAGAATTGTTTTTCACTGAAGAAATTCAGTTTCATCTGAAGAAATATCTAACAGGAACATAGTTCAGTAACTTTTTCAATGAGGGAAATCTGAGTTTGTTATTTTAATAATATTTTTACTAACTTTATTCAGATATTTATGCATTATGTAATTATGAAAAATCAAGGTAAAATTAGTATCATGTAGTTATTCTGTGATTTTATCATATCATGCATATTTAATTTTCTCATGAAGTTTTGAATTCTTCCAGGTCAAGGTTTGGGATTTTTTTTCAAAATGTCTGTATTACTTATGAAAGAGAAATGTTGACCCATCTAAATTGACTGGTAAAATGTGGAAGCAGAAGAAGAGGGATGGACTAGCATTTTTACTCCTGAATTAGCTATAAATACTCCCAGACACAATAAAACTGATTTTTAAAATATAGATAATACCCAAAATAACATTGTCCAAATCTTAGCATCACTCCCTGCATACTTGTAAGTAAGACCAGAGCTGCAGTTAAAAATATTTTCTTTCCAGCAGAGGGACTGTTAGAGCTAAACATGAATGTGTTAATTGAATTATGTCCATGAGAATAAGAGCCTATCAGATTTAAAAATAGCCATAAAGGTCACTGAATTAAAACATTTAGAGAGTAGAATAGGTGCTTGGAAAGTTTATGGCCTTAGCAAACAAAGCAAATAAAGTAACAACAATGAGGACATTCAGAGATTTCCTTGTGTTATTATGGGAGGAAAAGGTAAGCTCTTTACTGAAAATATTGCCATGATAACGCCAAGTTGTCAGCACTTTGTAAGCAGATGGCCACAAACACTGTAAGATGAGCATAATTAATAAGTGAAATTGCAATGGTTCACCTTATTTTTAAGTAAGAACATTTTTAATGCAAACATGATCATTAAATAACAAGAAGATGATTGGTTCAGGAAGATCTGAACATTTATTTGAGTATATGTCAATAGAACAATGCAGCCTGCTCTATTTACTTCAGTAGATGCTTCTGTAGAGACGGTGCCATGTCTTAGTTCCTTTCTTTCTTCTTGGAATATCTTTCTTCTTGGTGGTATTTCAAGAGAAAGCAGTCTGTGTTCAAAAATGATAGCAATAGTAATGGCCTTTTCCTTCTCTTAATACTACTAAGCAATTGCATTCTCTTTTACAACATCATGAACACAGCCTTTCCAGTGCTTATTAGAGTAAAAGTAGGCAAAAGTAAGGTGCAAACATTTTCATTCAGATCATGGAAACCAGGATTTTAATCCTGTATAGCTAGCTTATCTTCACATTGTTTTATATGAGCAGGCTTTTTCTCTCATTTAGAGCTATGCAAAATCATTGCATGCAAAGTAAGAAATACAGGTATCTTCCTGAAACATTATGATGACATTTTTTCATACGCGAGTATGCTGAGATAAATACTCATATGCCCTTGGCATCTCAAGACAGTAGGGAGCCAAGACCTTTGGATTTGTTCAGACCACTTAGGAACCTGCTGCAAAGAAAGAAAGGAAAAAAAAGGGACACATTCTCACAGGGAGAGAAAAGAGCATTTCTTTTATTGTGCCTTGATCAAGAATGCTGCATCCAGCTGAGCCTAATCAAACAGAGGGAAATACATGGCAGTGTTTGTGTGCAGAATACACACACACTCCAAGACACAGTATGAGACATAATGCCTGCTGTCAGACTTTCTCCTCTCTGTAGCATCTTATTTTTAAAAATCCATTTTTTCACATAAAGATTTTTTAGTGATTTTTTAATTATTTTTTTTTTTTTTCAAACTGAATGCATCTAGTCATAATTTAGGGATCCATTAAACAGATAAGTTTTGATTTCTGTCTCAGGGATGAAGCACAAGGATGACAGCCAGGAGACAGTTATTTCTTTTCCCTATCTCTGATGTCGATTTAGTGTATTACCTTGGAGAATTCACCTTCTTTCTCTGGACCTCAGTTTCTAACATCAAAAACTAAAAAACACATGAAAACTGTAACATGGCTGTTGGCAGGCATTTATGTAAGATACTGAAAACAACATGAAAACACAAGTAGGTTACACAACTGCTTCCTGCAGTTTCTAGTGATGTGCAATGCGCAGTAACAGGAGACGGCTAAGTCCATTCTGAACAAGATGGAAATCTCTTTTTAATACTCCTCAGTTGTTTTTCTTTGATTCTATGAATTCACACACTCCATGCTTGAATCCATGTAGGTTTTCAGCATCAACACTATTCTATGCCAAGGATTTACACTGAATGAAGAAATAGTTTATATACTACCTTCTTCTATTTTTGGATGATCTTTAGTTCTAATAATATTCATCTCCTATGCATTTGTTTTATGACACACATGACTTTTTATATCTTTATATAATCCCCTCACTTTCCTCTTATCTGGGCTGGAAAGCTGTAATCTAAGCAATAGTTCCTTCTACTGTTTGATATTTTTAAACATTTTTGTCACACATCTCCAGACCTTTTCCAGTTCTACTGTAATCATAGAATCATAGAATGGTTAGAGTTGGAAGGGATCTGAAAGATCATCTAGTTCCAACACTCCTGCCATGGCCAGGGACACTAGACCAGACTGCTTAGTCTAAATCTATTCTATTCCTTTGACGTAAAGGGCAACACCTCCTCCTCATCTCCCCTACCTGTCCTTCCTGAAGAGCCTGTATCCTTCCATTCCAATACTTCAGTCATAGGAGCCATCCCACCATGAGTCCATGATGCTAACAAGATCAACGCCCTGCAGGCATGTGCATGTCTCTAACTCCTCCTGTTTATTCCCCTTGCTGCGTGTATTTGCATAGAGGCATTTAAGTTGGGCCCCTGATGAAGCTGACTTACTGGCTGGAGTGTCTGGTATTTCCTTGTGTTGCACTGCAGGTGCTCTCCTGTTGACCTGTGACCCTTCTCCAGGCTCTGGACATCTTTCATCGTCGTTGACATTATACTGGTAGGAGTGGGGTGGATTGAGGTTCCCCTCCCCTGGCAACTCTAGTTTAAACCCCTCTTCATGAGCTTGGCAAGCCTCTGAACAAAGATACTCTTCCCCTTCTCTGACAAGTGGACCCCATCTGGGCCCAGTAGACCAGGTTTCTCAAAGTGAGTCCCATGGTCTAAGTAGACAAACCCCTGGCTGTGGCACCAGTCCTGTAGCCATTTGTTGATTTGCCAGATTCGATTGGCCTTATCAACTCCCTTCCCTTTGACTGGGAGGATTGATGAATAAGCTACCTGCTCCCCAGGTAGCTCCCTTACCTCTGCTCCCAGGGCTCTATAATCTGACTGCTCCCAGCTGTATCACTGGTGCCCACATGAAACAACAGCAGCAGATAACAGTCAGGGACTATACGAGGCTTGGTAGTCTCTCAGTGACATCCCTGATACAAGCCTCCGCTAAGCAGCACACCTGTCTAAGAGTGCATCAGTTCAGCAAATGGGTGCCTCTGTACCTCTCAGAAAAGGGTTGCGTACTACTAACACCCATCACCTTTTTTCGGTTGTGTTTGTTGTTACACAGGGAGCAGATCAGGTTGCCTTACTCAGCTTCAGTGCCTCTCCAGATGCAATGGGTCTTTTCACTCTTCAGAGCGGTGAAGCGGTTCTGCCAGAGCACCTCAGGCTTCAGGGCAAGTCTCTTCCTCATACTGGTCCTTGCTGTCACAAGCTTTCATTCTTCTGTGTTATTGGCCCCTCTCCCTTCTGTGTGTGCTGGTGGGGCAGGTTTTTTGTTTGGTTGTGCACTGTTGATCCACTGCAGACAGCACTTGGAACCAGCTATCTGTCTCCTTCTCAGCCTCCCTGATGCTACACAGCCTCCTCATGGCCTTCTGCAGCTCAGCCACTTGCTGCAGGAGGTCTTCCAGCTGGGCACATATTTTTCAGGCAGATGTTCTACCTATGCCTACACGAGGAGAAAGATCTAGGCACCTTCTGCAGTCAGAGACCTGCACTGCAGCCTCTCCCTTCAGCATCTCTGTCTGGGTGGAGGCATCAGCCACCACTGGGGTAGATGGTGCAGACTCCCAAGCCAGAGCTGCACCCTGTGTTCCTAGATGAGCGCCCACTGTTCTGTCTTGAGGGTCAGGTAGGATGAGTAGCCTTGACCTGTGCAGATGGTCACAGATCAGTGACTGTTCCTCAACCAGTGTAATGCTACTCCTTTCAAGAGGTGCCCTTCTCACACACCCTTCCTGCGTGAACTGCCACAGAAACTGCCGTCCCAGGCCCTGGCTGATGCCTCATACTCTGTTGTCCACGCTTCTGGTTACTTGCCATTCCCTGGCTGCTTTTTATAGCTGTGGGGGTGGTTGCAGTGGCTCTGGCAATACCCTGGCCTCCTCACTACCTCCCGTGAGAGCTGCCAGCTCCTGGCAGGTGTCTTCACTTCCCTGGCTTTTTCCTGCCTCAAGAAAACCCCCTGTGTGCCATAATGTTTTCACCAGTAAGAGATGTGCAATATTCACGTGTACATATATCATGGATTTCTACAAAAAGGGCATAATGAAGTTTTCTATTTTGTTTTCCATTTTTTTTGTAATAACTCCTAGAATTGCATTTGTTTTCTTGACTGCTGCTGCACTGACCTGACATTTTCATAGAGGGTCATGTTATGACCCAGATATCTCATTTCTCAGTAATGATTGTCAGCTGTCAACCCATCACTGTATACACAAAGATTTGTCATTGTTTTTTACTAATCTTGTTCAAGTTCCAGTTGTGTCTGATCCGTAATCTCTGACAAGATCCCAAGATTCTTCTATGCCCAGGGACTTTCCTAATTCTGATGTGGATTTTATCGTATTCGTTATCCCCCAGTGACTTCTCCTGGAGCTGTTCCACTCTGTATAAACAGAGAGAGAAAGATTTGAGACAAAGACTTAAATATTCAAGGCAGCCCTTCTGTGTTACACTGGGAATGGCTAATTATTTGTACAAAGTGAAACAGTCCCAAAGGAAACAAGACAGACTGAAAGGAAGTTACTGTTCATAGGATTCCTGTATATTCAAGAGAAAGAAATTTGTGGAAAGGACTACCTGTTATGACCTAAATTTTCCTCCATTGGCTATTAAAGACACTTTGCCTCCTATCTGAACACCCTCGTCACTCAGCTTAGTGAACAGAGCATTCATCCGAGCATTTAGAGAGGTAACATAAGGATTCCAACAAGAATATTCATCGTTCAAAGTAAATTCCCTGGCTACTGGGAAAGTCATCCTGTTAAGGAAAGTCTTGTTTTTTCTCTGGTTTAGACAATACACTCTTTACTGAATCCAAGAAACTTTTCCTGATGGTGGGATCCCATCAGTCTACTGTCTAAACCAGAGAAAGAGCAAGACTTTCCTTAAAAGGATGATGCGATATTAAATTAAGATGTACCATCACAAAAAAAATGACTACAGAATATTAAGAAAGTAAATGAACAGATTAAAAATAACTCTTCTGGAGTTAAAAGGGAAATAAATTTGGTATCATAAGTATGAAAAGTTAAAGGGTTAAGACGAAACAAGCTCGATGTTCTATCTGAAATTTTAAGATTACTTACAGTCACTGATGAGGCAAACTCAACCGTAAATCTGAATTTTTGGTTTTCATTTCTGTGTTTTACGTTGGATTCATGGTTAAGTCTTTGTAGTGAATGCAGCCCCAGTCCAGAGCATCGAGTACCTCCCTGGGTCCCCAGGCTGGGATGTTAGCCCACAGGTGGCTGCAACTCAGAGGGGCCCATAACCAGGCACATGGTTGCAAGGCAGCAGGCTGGAGGTCTCGCAGGACTAAGGTGAGAGCCTCAAATAAAAGTACCTCCTTTGGCCAGGGCTCAGCCCCATGGCACCAGGGAGCCTCTCCCCAGGGTCACCACTGGGAAGGAGACACCCTCACCTGCACTGGCTCTGAGCTGACCCAGAGCCCTGACAGCCAAAGCTCCAGGAGACCCATGGAGATGCTTATGCTTATAGGCAGCAGAGGTCACTACCATTATATTTGACATGAACTGTAATGTTTGCAAAATATTCTGAGATTATCCACAAGGTGTAACTCATTAAATATCATGGACAAGGACCAACTAATTTCTAAGTAGTCATTGGGCATTGACATGCTTTAGGCAAGGATCTGTTTAAAACTGTAAAAACTGAAGCACGTCTTGGCAGCCTCAGAAACAGAACTTCAGGTGTGAAAGAAATGCTAACATTGAAAATGTAAAGGATGAAAGATTTTGGATGGTTTGGAATGAAGCAGTAGATGAGACACAATGGGAATACTTGATGGGAATACTTGAATTCCATTACTGTCATCTGAGGTACCTCATCTTCTGGATCATAGTTCTTTGGATCCTGACGAAAAAGATAAGCTACAGTTAGCCTTATAGGCAACATCCTATCTGTGAGATCTCCCTCTTCCTACAATACTATTTACACATTTTAGGTAGTTTCTGGATAAAAGCCCAGATTAATGCTGGGAATAGGAGTCCTTCCCCTGAATACTTGCTCATGGAGTTTTGCTTCTTTGCTTGATTTCTGCCACCAGCAAAGCTGTGTTTTGTTATGCAATGACAGCTTTCTTGAACTTGAGAAACACACCCACATGCACAGCAGCTGATGTTTGCTGACAGGTAGGAGTGTTGTCAGGCTGAGAAGAACACTGAGATGTGGTTGCTCAGTTTCCTAGAGAGGTCCATGCCACTTTTATTATGGGCAATGTCCTCGTCTCATGACTGTATAATAGAAAAGAAACTGGTTGCAATTGCTTTCCATGATAGGCCAAATCATATCAATTTAGATGGAATTTACCTTGTCCAGCTTCAGGCACATAAGATTTTATCATGGGTAAGACAGTGTAATCAGCATCTGGCAGTGGAGCTGGATACTGGGATTTATTTAAGAACCTTCAATACAAGAGCTTTTACCCTGTTTGATTATCTCACACACTCACTCACTTGGTCTACAAAGTGCTGTGTTCACTAGGTTTCAATTTCTCTTCCCCACAGGGAGGTCCCTGCTGCCCAGGAAGGTTAGGCATAAAGTCATGCCAGTTTGTGCTGCTTGCAGCTACCAGTCCCCGTGCATCCCCCAGCATAAACTCTGCTCAGCTCTTTGATATCCTGGATCATCACCCACTTCGTACCTTTCCTCCAGTCAGGACATTCACTGCCTTCATTTCAGACCCTCTTTTTCTTTCTGAGACCACTTCTCGGGAGACCTTCTTTCAAACACTAGCTTTCTTTCCAGAAACCCAAACCCTGGGCTTTCCCACCTAAATAGTGTATGTGTACATGCTTAGCTTTCTAATTGGTGGTTCTCTCTCATGTCTCTATTAATTGTAGGATCCAGGATGTGTCACTTTTGTTCAGTCCAAGTGTTATCAGAATTTACGACCAGTCCATACTGGTTGCAGCTGGCAAGTAACAAGTTTCTGCTTGAAAATGCAAAAGCTCAATTTCAGAGATTCACCCATACACAAACACATACACCCCATTACCTACTGCCTGTTAGAATTTACAGTTTAAGCTATTTTTATCACCTACAACAGGTTTAGACAGCTACATCTATACTAATAATGGCAGAGTGTCTTTAAAGGCAGTGGAGAGGAAAAGATATTTTTAGGGTATCTCATCTACTTTAAAAGTGCCATTTGAAGATGTCATGGACTGAGTCATTGAAATGCCAGTTGTCTTCATCTGTAAAGTAAAGGAAACACTGGGAAGTGACCTCCAGCTCACTTGGTGGCTGGAGGTGGCTCCACAGCTGACTACAATTTAAAGATGTAAGTACTATTCTGCCTAGTTTTTGAAGCCAAAGGGTTGGGGTTTGAGCAGGTCTGATCAGGTCTGAACACAGAGCAGCATTGCAGGTGCCAAGAGAACGCTGAGGTAAAGAAGAGAGCTTCCTAGGTGGCTTAGGCTTCTTTACAGTCAGGCAATGATTAAGGGAGATTGTTCTAGATCACAATTTTACATTTGAGCATATAAGATCCTTACTTAACTCATCTTGGTCCTTAAATCACTTTTCAGAACTGGCTTACCTGTTGTTTTACATTTTGATTTATTTTTTTTTTTCCCTCTGCTGTTCTGTTTCTAGTTCTTTAATAGGAAAAAAAGGTCAACAAAAATAAAACAAGGAAAAAAACCACCTTCTCAATTCTCTTTCATTAGGCCCTGAACTCAGGACTGTTGTATTCATGCATAATTATTTTAAGTTGGAGATTTATTTTTTCTTCTAAATTTTCACAGCAGTTCAGACCATGAATAATTTGTTATATTTTAAGTATGTGATGCAGCATAGTGAACTGGAGAGTTAAAAAATTCCTTTTAGTGCAACAGGTTTATTCAAATAATTATGTCTATGCCTTTGGCAGGTATTTTTATGTATATAGAGATAAGGAAACACACACTCCAGTACAGGTATTTTGTTATTCCTGTTGACATTCATATCAGACATTAAAGCAGCTTATAATCAGACTGAACTTTTCTATTGGCTTTAGGGAATGGCATATCTGCTTTTTCCCCCTCTTTTCTTCTTTGGCTACTACTCAAATGTCTATTTATTTAAAATTCAAGGTGCATTTACTAATTATTGCCAGAGGCATGGTAATCTTAATAGGTCATATATGTCATACTGTTTTATATGCACCCATGAATCTCATTACAGTACATAAAAATGAGATTAATGAGATTTTTTTCATATGTCAGATTTGATAACAGGTAAAATTGTTTATACCTATGACTTAAAAATTAGAACGTGTGTCACATGGAAGCCCTATGTGAGCACATTAGTATAAGGGATTGAGGTCTTGAATAGCAATCCCGAGGGAACAGCTTAGTATTCTGTTTTCCTGTGCTTAGTATATGTAGTAAATCGACTTCAGTATATTTAAACAAGGATCTAGTATCTGAGTTTTTACTTTCTGGATGTCTTTTGGACAGCATGGCTTTAGAATATTGGAAACAATAGGAAAAACAGACTCAAAATGACAAAATGATACTTATTCTAATTGCTGTAAAATGATTACTTGTGAAGGAGGAAATAAAAAACACAGGGTCATGCAATTTTTGTGCTACATAAATGTATTATTTTGCTTGTGTTACTAGCATAAGACACAGTTGCTCTTTCTGTGCAAATATTAAAGCTCATTTACTGGAAGCAATGGAGGGCTCTAGCTCTCACGTTAGCACTGCTGAGGTAAAAAGTGTACTCCAAGTCTGCTGAAGGAGGTCATGGGGAATGACAGTGCTTTCTCCCCTAAGACTATTTCACATGCTTAATGCATATACATGTGTGAGTTTGGAAGATGGAATATTCATGAATTTGGGAGCAAGTGTTCCTGATGCAGAGTGACGTCTGCCAAGGCTGTGGCTTCAACCTTCTTCTTCCTTGCTCTTTTTTGTGTGAATCATGTCCGTTCCAAGGAAGGGAAGCCATGGCACTTGCTGTGGAGAGGAGGGGGTTCCTGACAAGTGAGCACGTGAGAAATGCAGTTTTTCAAAAGTTTATAATCTGGCTATATAAAGACAGTTTTTATGTGCCTGGTAAAATACACTTTACTTTCCGAAAGTGACCTCTCTGACAAACTGTCCTGGGATCATCTCAAAGGCAGGGCTGTTCAAAGAAAAGATTTTAACATGGGTAACACCACATTCCTCTGGGTTTTATTCTTAAAGTATTTATCATGTTGGCTAAAATGTTTCAAAAATGTAGCCTGACTCTACCTCTGTAGACCATTAGTGCGTGCCAGAGACAACTTTATTTTGCCATTTTGCAGAATCTTAGAAAGGGTAAGCCATGTTAGGTCATCCAGAAAATATTTCTTCCAAAGGAGGAATTCTTCTTCCACTAAGCTTTCCAATGCTAACTGTACTCTACATCCACTACTGTTTTAAATGTTTCAAGAGACAGTTTCTACTTATACTCTACTCTATGTCACATTCTCACCTCAGCTTGTTATGGCAGTGTTCAGTGAAGAGAAACCCCACAATGATCTAAAAGAATTAGTTATTTCAAGGGAAAGAAGAAACAATTTTTTTCCCCCCTAATTCACTATTGGGTATATTGGTTTAGTGAAAAGGGCATATTTTAAATCTAATTTTTAGAGAAAATATTTTTAAAAGCAGATTTTTATGTTTATTTTTAAGAAACACGTTAAATTAAAGCCCTGTATAATTCTGGAAGTAATGGATTTTTGTCTGTTCATGCTATTATTACTTTACAAAAAGCACCTAAACCCCCCATAATTACTTCTGGTACTAGATAAATAATTACATTCTCAAAGATTAAAAACCCAGATTATCTACTCTATTATCCAATGGAAAAGACATTAAAAGAAAAAAAGTGAAGAGAAATGGATAGCAAAGGGCAAAAACTGTGGAAATGAAAAGATGGAAATGCCTCTAGGAAGCTTTTGAAACTTTTTGGCTTACTGTTTTAAAAATTGAAACCTGATCTTAAATTCATTTACCTGCAGTTACTGATAGCTATTTCACTGCACCATACTTTGGCACAGAAATAAGTGCAGAGTCTGTTTATTACAGTAAAGTGGATTTCTGCAGCCCTGGGATGTTCAGCATTCCTGAACTAGAAATCTACAGAGTTTCTTTCTTTTTCCTTTAACTCTGCAATATAGTTTTGTTGAGTACAGGCTTCTACTCACTATAGATTAAAAAAGAAAAATTAAAAAATCATTTTACAAGTCTAAACACTTTTATTACCCTTTTATAGCTATTAAATGAAATTATGTCCCCAGCTATGCCAGTGTAGCTGGCTCCAACTTAGCCCAGGTAGTCAAAATTGTGCTTGTGCAAATGAGAGTAGGTTTTGACCCAATCACTTCAAAGAAATGGGACTAATAGAAGTAACTGCGTATGTACAACTAACTAAAATGGTTTTTGCCTGCTGCTAATGTACTTTATCTACCACTATAGATACAATGTAGCTTTGCTTCAATGGCTGTCTTCCACTGATTTTTGGTTACATTGAACTGAGTCTATACTTCCAGTCCTTCCTGAAAAGTCTACAGTGCTGCCATTTTAAAGCTGGAAATTCACCCATTTTCATATCCATTCCCGGACATGGCAGTGAATTGCTTAAATTGTTTTATTCTTTATATTAATGTTATGAATTTAAATTAATATTGTTAATATGAAATCAATTCCAGTTACCCCAGTTAGGATACTTTGCCCAGCTTCAACTGTATCACCATAGCAGAAAGCTATTCTTTTCCTAAAAAACTTCGGTTTGAAATACTCTTCCTGTTTCGATACCTGTGCCATTAGGATAAAAATTTGGAAGTATTTTGTGGAAAAATATGCTTACAGACTACACTAGTCTATTAGGCACAGACTAGCAGATATTCTCTGAAGTTCTGGGCTGATAATCTGACTCCATAGCGTTGCTACTGGGTTAAGAAGCCAGTCATAAAACTGGCATGTTCTTCATTTCCTCTCTGTTTTCAAGATCAATTACTGCGAGTATTCCCATTTCATCTGGCTTGACACCCGAGAATAACATTTTACTTTTTTTTTTCACTTTCAGTGCATATAGGAAGTAGTTCTAAAGTTAGTTCAAGTTTTCTTTACATCACAAGGGAATATTTGGTATTGGGAATAAGAAATTTTATTCAAGTTACACCCCAAAGCCTTAAGGGAGCTGTGGTCCTTTATGCTACGTATGGGCCAGAAACTTCTAAGACATTACTTTTGGTCATATACGAGATTTCTTGATATGGTTTATGATATACATTGGCTGAATATTAATTTTGTAAATACTTTTTAAATACTAACCTTTATCTGCAAAATCCTATATGACTGAGGACCTAGTTGGCTGAAGTGTTTTATGTTTAAGAAATATGTTAAAGGAATATAGTGCATACATAACTAATAGCAAAAGACTTCCATTTTCTCCACTTTTCTATTAGATTAGAAGTAGAAAAGCCTACAAGAATCATTACTCAGTCTAGTTTTAATTTATATCTCATGCCGAATACAGTGGCAAACCTGACTATATCATTTATAAGTCTGCCACTGTGGGTGTTTGCTAAGCAGAGCATAAAATTAAAACTTTTACTTCTTGTTTTAAAATTGCTTTATAGGAAGTTCTTTTATTTCTATTTATTGGGCAGAGATAAGTATTTTCAAAACAAGAAATGGTCACGGTCTTTATTCAAAGTATTACATTCAGCAAGTTTCTTACAAAAGACGCACCTAGCTGGAGGCCTTAGGTCCCATTGACCGCTGTCAGACTACCTCTCCTACAGACCTTAACCAAGTAAGCAAAATTATTTTAGTATGGCTCCATTTCTTTCATTCTGAGAGGTTTTCATCAAATATTGCTAACTCAAATGGTTTAGGTCTGTTCACAGAGAAAAGAACCACACTGCTGCTCTGATCAACACTTTGAATGGATCACTAAGAGACATGCCAGAAATACTTGACCTTGTGAATCATGTGTGGACAATTAACTTATTCAACTTATTCACATCAGCTGAATTAATAATGAACCAAGGAATCAAAATAGCACCTCAATAGGACTTGGCATGGAAGTGTTTAGAACATATATTTTGCAATAGAGGGCACAGAAAAGGTCCTTTAACTTGTCAGAGACACAGAGAAGCAAGCCAGCAAGTTCTTATGAGGCAACACAGTCTTATGTAAATGTAAAGCTCACATGCAAGACCAGAATGAAGAGGGTTTCTAAACTGGAGACCAAGCTGTTCCTGGATGTACACTGATGTACAGCTGACTCTGTGTCCCTACATTATGTTCACTGGTGGTTCTAATCCTGCATTTAATTTGGGAGTGGCCAATACAGGTATCTCAGCATATGCCATGCAAAACAGATTAATGATAGGAGGAACTGTACACATTTGGTGCATTTAATTGTATCGTACAAGATCAGATGCCAAAGCATCCATGTAAGTGATCAATAAAGCTTCATAAATCTTCTTTTTAAAGCTTTTGGGAGTCCTGACTATATGAGATTTGCAGCTATTGTCATTGTTCTGGACTGAATTCTTAAGAGAATATATTAATCTACACAAAACCTGTTATTTTCATACATGGAGTTTCCCTTTGTTTCCCCATTATTATCAAGTGTACTTTAGAATTATATGGTCTTTAACTGCATGTGGTATTTCCTTCCACAAAGACACAGTCCTTAGATTTCTCTTCCCTCTTTTTCTGTCTGTCTCCTCCAGACAATTTCTTGAAGCTTTGGTTGGTCCTTCTTTCTCTGGAAATCTTCCTTTTCCCCATAAGGAAAGGAATTTTAGATAATACATAGAGTATACAGTATGTACCGTATAAAGTATAATACAAGAATAAAGTATAATACAAAAAGAGAGAATAAGATATAAACCTAAGGATAGTGAACAAAAATCACATTATATGACCATAGATTCTCTAAAACACCATATGTGGAATAATCCTAAAGAAGTTTCCTTAAAGAGGACTGTCTCATTCTGATTGACTATCCTTTATGTAAAATATACAGATTTTACCCCCATTATGAAGATAAAGTTATATTTCATCAGTAACTATATTATTTTGTATTATTATGTTTTATGACTTTGTTTGTCTTTTGAAAATAATTTTCTCCTATGGTAGTGACACAGATTACTCTATATTGTGATGAAAGGCCCTGCTTAAATAATTTCTACATGTATTTGCCTTTCATTTTATCCTTTTATTTTGCTTAAGAGAGTTAAAAATCCACCCCCTATGCAACCCTCTATCCTCTGTCCATTTTATTTCTTAATCATTCCATGCGTGCTTTTTTTAAGCTAAACCTCAAAAATCTCTATAGTTTCTTGTCATATAAAAATACATTTATGTCACCAGACCTAAGTACTTTAAGTCCATGTTGTACCTTTGAAAGAGGTGAATCAAGTGAGTAATAGGTGAATCAAGTGAGTAATAGGTCTCTCTGCACTTGATATCTCTGAATTTCACACAGTTTGATTAACATGAGTCTCAAAACAGATGGCCATTAAACATTACCATGGATAAAGGCATGGAGGGTCATCGTCTGTTAATTTAATACATTTGCTGAATTAATAGCTTCTGATGAGCTGCAGTTTGTGGTGTAAGTGAAATCACCTCATTCATTCAGAGGCCCTGTTCAAGAACTTCTTATTTGGCTTAAGTATAACAGTAATTTTATTCTCACTAAAATTTGTACCATGGAGCTGGGAACAAGACCTTTTGATGCCTAAATCTATTCGAACACAAAGTGGATTGTCTGTACATGAAGATCCTGTGTTCTAAGTAGATGATAAAGTTAAAGAGAAAAGAATATGCCATAAATCCAGAGAATAAAATAAACGTCGTTTCAAAATGCCCTTTTAATAAGGGCTGATCTGCACAGATACTGTATTGACTTAACTATACTGGTATATTAAGTGGTATAGAAAAGTCTTTGCAGCCCCATACTACAGATCACATTTAAAAATGGTTTTGACATGACAACTACATTTAATGGAGGTTTCACAAAAAGTGGAGCAAGGCTTCAGATGAAGTAGTTATAGTGATGAATTCACATGGCAATTTAACTGTCCTTATTTTGTGTCACAACATTATTTTCTCTCTTCCTTCTTTCCCCTATTCCTCCTTTTCTCAAAATTGTCTAGAATGAGAAAGTTTTCTTGCAGCTTGAAAGGAGGCAAAAATTATTGTGGCAGTGTATCTGTTAGATGCTTTATCTTCTGGATCTCCAACGTAACTATGTGCATGATGACTCTTTTGGTTGTGCCAAAATGTTTCAAGCGGATTTAAACATAGTGATATTAGGGTTTCCTGACATGGATAATTCTGATAGAACAAAATTAGGAAGAAATTCTTCATTTTGATGTATCTGCAAGAATAGTAATCTCTGTTAGCAAGGCATGGTTGAACATCTGTCAATATTGGTGTTGAGGACAGTAATCTTTTCTTTCAGCTCAACACCAAGACAGCTTGATAGAGTTTAGCTTAAAACAATTGACAATTTCTGAATTAAAAAAACACCAGCAACTGAAAGTAGAAGTAATTAACTTCATTCATTTTAAATAAAGGTATTATCCTTTGGTAGCACTAAATTCTTTACATTCAGATCATGGAATATTGTCTTGATATTTTCTTCAAAACAGGATAATTAAATTGAGTTCTACTAAGACTACCATGCTCTTCCAAGTAATAGATAAAGAGGTAAGAATCATGGCAATGGTAGATCCACTCAGTCAAATACACTGTCCCTGGAAGTGACCAATATTGAACATCTAGCAAGACAGCATAACAGATAAGCATGCAGTGACAGCTTCCTAGCTTCTAGCAATCCATGATTCAGACACAAAGAGTTACATTTATCTCTGGTTTTAGCCTTTAGTGGAATTCTGTGCTACTAATATGCAGAATTCCATTCTGAGTCCATTTGTGCTTTTGGCATTCACCAATATCCCAAGGCAAAGAGTTCCACAGCTTGAGTATATACCTACTTTTCTATGATTCTGCACCAAAAAGTTTCATTTGATGACATCTTTTACCTACCCTTTACCATTACCCTTTTCCTACCATGTTTCTGATAATATGCTTGTTTAAAATCAGCTAGCATATTTCACCCACACTTAGATTTTTAATTCTGGCATTGTTTAGATGAAATAATTTGTACAACTCCTGACATTACTTGATGATCCAGGGGTTTTTTTTCCTGTGCTAGAGGATGAGTCATCACAGCTGGATGAGGAGGTATATTAACCATGGTTTCTGTTATATGAGGAAGATTGAAATTACTAAAGACTTCGAAGCCAAAAGGAATATCTATGACCCACTCCTTTTTTCTTGGGCAATCTGTTGGACAGAGGAAGAATCCACTGCTAGAACCACGCTAGTGTAATCCAAACTGAAATTTGGGTTGAAATGACAAAATGGCAGTGTAAAAGTCTACATGGAAAAACATACTGATTTTTGGTGGTAGCCGAAGACAAGTTGTTAATGATTTTCATCTCTTTCCAATCTTCCATTTCCGTACCTGAATGGTTAAATATGAAAAACAAACAAACAAACAAACAAACATGCAAACAAACAATAAGAAGAGGAAGAGAGAGAGAGAAAGAGAAAGAAAAAAATAGTATTTATTTGCTTTTATCCATTCTGCCTCATACAGGAAAGTTTCTCGCATCCAGACAGCAAGCAATACTTTCTGGTTCCTCAGCTTTGCTCTAAAAACATGATCTCAGCATTTTCCTGAACTTAGGCACAAGGTATTTCAAGGCAGTTGACCCTCTGCTTCCAACATACAGCTCTTAAACTCCCAATTGTAAGAACAACTTCATGTCAATTACTAAATTTTACAATAATTTACAGAAAAACATCATAAACATAGATCTAGGATTAAAGTATTTTCTTTTGAAAGAAAAGAAAGAGAACATCATTCTTTATTTATACTTTTTGCATTCACATATTTATGGTTATTAAATACATAGCAAATAGTATCTGTGGCCATGAAAAACGTCAGTTGAAAGGAAGAGAGGAGAAAGAATGAATACTAATACTTGTTCCTGTATTGACGTTTTCAAGTCAAAATGAAAAAAAATTAATAATTTTGTTTTAAGTAATGAACTTCAAGGCATTTTCTAGTCCTTTTATGTATAAAGTACCATACAGGAAAGAAAATAAATACCTTAGGGGTTCAGATATTTTGTTGGCAACAGAACTCAGTGGAATAGACTATATATAAGGAAGTACATTTTTAATGGATGGGTGTACCATAGATAGAATTGAGCCTGGAAGTATGTGTTTAGTCTAGCTAATAAAATGAGATAATGAAATCACAATTTTATTTAAAGTGGAGCCACAGGTTATTTTCCTGGCTGTCATTTGAGGACACCATAATAAAATCAGATCTGGTTTTAGTTATACTGTTGCTTGAGGGTAATGATTTTCAGGTAACTGATGAACAATAATCACAAAGTACATCATTGTATTGAATGGAAATTCTGTGTCAGTACCGTAAATGCATCATTAAGTGGAAAATAACTTATGCAACTTTGGTGTATCCATAATAGGGATGTGGTGCTTTCTCTGTGAAAAAATGAAATTGATATGAGAGGGGAATTTTGTATGACTATAAACAGCAATGTAAGGCAGAAAAAACAGCAGGAATTTGATGAAGCTATGAAAACTTACTCTGACTTAGGACCTACCTGAGATTTCCATCTTCTACTTCTCATTTCAATTGAACATGGGAAAAACAAATAAACCCAGAAGTTTCTTTCAATATCAGAGGGACATATAGGCTTCCATTTTCAGATCCACAAGTGATCATATATTAAGTGAAGCTGGTCCATGTGAGGGCTAAGAACTGGTTCAGGGTACAGTAAAGGGAAAACAGAAAAAGAACATCATACATAATAAAGGACTGTTGGTTAGGTTAATAGCAACATTTGCAGATAAAAAACTAAATTGTGAATACACATTGCCAGTGAAACCTGACTTCGGAAATTGGGCAATCTAAAGAAGTAATGTAAAGAAGGAGAAGAAAACACTTCAGCAAATGTAACTACATCTATCATGATTCACTGTCAGATGAATTCATCAGTAAGGTCAGATCAAGGGCTTAACAATTTTAGAAATATCCATGGTACCTCAGAAATGCATGAATCTTACTAATACCCGTCCTAACACATTCACATGATGAGTTTAAAAGCAAATAAGTTTAGGTATGACAACTTTCTAATTATTGTAAAACAGTTTTACAGTCCTTACATTCAAGTGCGATCAGTGAGCCCAGAATTTTCTTTAAAAAGAAGTTTTCCAGGCTGCAGATATGTTGCAGGTCTTTCTGAGCCCCCATAGTTGTTATTAACTTCAACTGCTTGTGTGTATAAACGTGAAAGGAGGCAAAAGCACAAAGAGCAGTGAATGAGTGGCGGTATTGAAGATTATTTTGTAGTGCTAGGTATTGTATATTACACGTGTCATGTGTATTTCCTTGTCAAGAACAAAGGTGAAGATTTCCTTGGGTTCTCCATGGTAAATACTGACTTAAGAGTGTTGTTTGGGCTGTTCCACAAGGCAACAGACAGGAGTCCAGCATGGTTGTTACGAGCAGGATGTGATTTTTGTATAAACAGAATACTAAACACCTTTTTGGTTAATTCTCAGTTTATACTATGAGTAAAAAGCATAAAAGAAAAATTCTACATCACATCTAAGCCCTGAATAAGCAGACAATTTGGGGAAAGCTGGAGCTGTTATTTAATTAAGTGGAACTTCTTAATTACATGCAACTTTTCTTTAATAATGTGGGAAATTCAATCCCCATTGCAATAACAATTCTGATTGCTATATCAGAATTTCCTAAAAAGGAAATAAGAAAAATAATGCATTTAGTGCAAGCTACTGGTAATTAACTATCCATACAAGCAATTTAAAATCCTTCAGAAATAAGTGTTTAAAAGGAAACACAGCCAAAAGATTCTCATTTAGGGTTTTTATAGACATGATAATACTTCTTCCCCCTACTCCGCCCCGAGAAACTGGGAGAACACAGTCTTGGAAGCCAGTCTAATACATAAAACAGTATATTATGTATAGAGACTCTATATTTTCTTACCCAGCTTTTGGGAGACTCCAATCCTGTCTCTGTTGCCCCTGTAATACCTGCTGTCAGGGTAACTGTCAGGAAGCATGACTTTCTCCCAGGAAGTCAATTTTAACAGAGCCAAAAATGTCCCAAGTCTGTGAAATAAAGGAAAAATTCAACTCATTGCAATTAACAAATCCTATATGTTCCTCCACCTGAACAGCCTATTTAAATCTCAAGAGGAAATTAAAACTCACCTACAGGTTCATGGAGTTCTCAGTTCAGATTACTGCTACACAAAAGTGAATGCAGCTCTAACAGTTTAGGCATAGTGGTTTTCTAGATTTCTCCTGATTGTCTTAGAAATGATCATGATAATTATAGATAGATATTAGAAAGCAGATAATGATAACAGACAAATCTCATCTGAAATAGGAGTAAATTAGGACCAGACTTCTACTCTACTGGCCTAAATGTTTCATTCTATATCTCCAAAACCATCTATCCCAAAAACATCTGGGTTCATTCTCACAATCTGCCTCAGAAATTCAGAAGTTCTACCTAAAATTGTTTTGGCAGTCCCTAAAGAGAATATAATATGAGGACAGGAGCCAAGATCAAGTTATTGTTCTTCAGTTGTTCAGGACACAGGACTGTATCTTTTATTATAAACTATTCTGCAAATAATTCAGACAATATGCCTCCTTTCTCCTCTTTCCCCCATATAGAGATTGTTTCCTTTTTTGTTTGTTTGTTTCCTTTTTATATTGCCTTTTGTGTCTTTCATGCGCAGAGGATTTTACATAACACATTTTTATCACTTCTGATAGCTGAGCTGGCAAAAACAAATCCTACGTTTGATTTTATGTACCCACTACCTCAGCGAATCTCTGCTTCTTGGTGGTAGATTCTGCTTCTGAGTGACAAGGAATCTTAAATTATTTCTCCTTTGTTATTATGGCACATACTAATTCACTCTTCTATTCATTGCTAGCTAGTTTCTTGGCAAAAACCTCCCATCATAAATTTCTTCTTGTCAGAAACAACAGACTGGCCTAAGGCTTTTGGTAAATGCCAGCAAATTGTAGTCCCTATCATAATGGCTTGGAAAGGTAATTGTAAACAATTGGATTTGCTTGTGCAGTGTATGAATGGAAATGATGACACCATTTTTCTAGCTGAAGCACAGTTCTGGATCAATCTTTCACAAGAACAAAAGATCACCACTAGACTAGAGCAAATGCAAAAGCTGGTTTAGTGGAACTTTAATCTTATCATCTTAAAGAGTTTATACTTCATGATTTTACAAGCCCAGCCTTAGATGACTTTCATTAAACAGAAATGTTCCTGCGACATTAGTACACTATGGTCAGCTGCTATATTTATTATGAAGACCAATTTGATGTGCTGAAAAATTTTGCAGTTATAATTAGCTTGCTATTGTAGAAATATGAAATACTCTTTCATTTTAATGTTTTTATATTTTAGTGACTTTTTTCTGCCTCTGTAATCCACTCAAAATATTATTTTGCAATAAGTCAAATCATTATTTATCTGCTGCCTATACAGATTATCTACTATCATTTCTAATCTATAAATCAACAAAATCAGGGTGTTCCAGACAATCCATTTATTCCAGAGCCTTGATACCCAATTTTGCAGAACATTGGTCTGTTAATTCTTTCACTAATCTCCCTTTCTTTTTCTCCTCCCTTCCATGTGGTTTGAACAATAGGTAATGCAATAATTCTTCAAATACAGTTTCCAAAACTACTGCCAAAAGAGAGAATTATTAACTATTCTTTTTTCAAAGTCCTAGAAGCTAGAGTAGTTTAATACTTGCATGTGGAAGATGATGTTCATCTGTGATTGAAGTCTTAGAAGAATGAAGCAGCAAATTTAAAATGACACATGAATTGCTGAAATCAATCTTATGCAAAGGAAACAATCTTTGCAAGCATGGATAGTAAACTGATTTGATTTGTCATGTTGTGATTAGGTTTTTTTCCCTTACCCTTTCATTAAATTGCAGTTCTATAACCTCCTTTGATTTTAAAGGGTTTTTCCATATTCTTATTGAAGATGTGACACTTCATCCATGCAATGGAGGTGTGAATTTCAATAAAATAGAACTGCTGAATGCTAATGAGGATCTGTTTGCATGATTTCAGGCATATCAACTTTAATAGAAGTTTCATTAGAGTTAAAAAAAGTGATCACACCTAGGAAATGGTCCTGTAACAAAATTAATTCTGTGCACTCAAAGCACCAAAGCAGGTTCTGAATTAACTTGAAAGGAATAAACTCAAGTAAACATTCTTAAAAAGATAAATAATTATACTGATGGAAAAATCTTTCTTTTCCTGGGATTATAAAAAGATTCCATTGATTCCATTGGTCTACGTATGCTTATAAGGGTGCAAACTTGGACTCTCATGATAGATTTATATTCAAGAGTTATTTGGAGTGTTAGATTATGTTTCAGGTGAGGTTTTGTTGGAGTTTTTTTGTTGGTTTGATTTTGATTTTCCCTTCAACTTATTTTCTGTGCAGATGTTGGAGAAGTTGGAGAGAAGAATAAAACATACAAAGATATGGCTCAATGTCTGCCTGAGTATTGCATTTGATTTTATGGATGTCAGCAAACTCTCTGGGATACAAATTCACCAGTTAGATGATGCTATCTGTTCTATATTTTTTGTCAGTTAGTGTATTATCTGCTGTCAAACCAGGCATGATTACATCAATGGTATCCATTGGAAGGCGTGCTTTTTCCCATGCCATAGAAGCTCAGTGTTATTTTGACATATATTTTATATTCCTTGTGTTATTTAGGTATTTTATATTTACAGCACTGTTTAGACGTTTTGACCACAAATTCTGCAGTGTATTTTGTAAAGATCAAAGCAACAGACTGCCAACAGCTCTACTTAAAGGATTTTTATTGTCCTTTTCTCATACACAAGGTGAATAATATCATTACTCTGTGAATCTGTGTAGTAGATAGTAGTAGATAGATAGAATCTATGTAGTAGACAGCACTAAAAGAACTGCCCTTCTCATTGCATTAGCATGAAATGAAGCATGAACTCGAGATTATGAATTTTCAGTTGTCCACTCATCTAAACTGTTGACCAATTCCTTTCCAACAGTAAAGTACATCTCTGGGATCTCAGAGCACCAAAGAATAAATGTTGGCACAGTGCCGCACTGTTTTGAAAAACACTAAACTTTCTTCATTTGCAAAGTCTGATTAGCTGATCCATACTTTATATTCTTGGAGTGATTTAACTTTACTACAAAATAATACTAAATTACTTCTCCTGAATGCCTTTTTTTTTTTTTTAATGTAATGAAGATAAAAGTACAGCTTCCCATGTCTTTGAAAAATGGTTAACTAATGCCAGGGGTTAGTGACAGCAGACTCTGGTGGAGCCTTGATGGCACTTAACATGATTATCAACATCTCCATGATTGAACAGCAGTGTTTTCTAATTAGAATGGTCTTCAATGACACTCTCTACATTTTGTGCATTGTAATGTATATCATTATTCTCTGAATCTTCAGTGTCACTAGCATGACCTTGATGAAATATCATTTTTGACACCAAACAAACAAAATTTGGGTAGAAAAGTTTACCCAAACCATATTGTTAGATGGGCAGCATTTTTGTTTTCTTGTAAAAAATATGTGTAAAGAGCTTTTCCTATTGACTTGACTTACAGGTGTCTTATTCTTATGCCAGTGATCAAATAGAAGGCAGATCTCATGAAGATGGAATGAGGTCAAACCAGCATGTCAGGGAAACAAGACAAACCATTTGATCTCTCAGTGAAGGCTCTCCACATTTACCAATGAACATTTGCGAGCTTTAAGGACAGAGGATTTTCAAAAATAAATCTAGGTGATAAATACAGCTCAATATAGATACCTCCATCTACATGTATGCTAGTTGTCTACCCACCCTTTGTATTCAGTGAAGAGAAATAGAAACCTCTAGAGCGCGAGTAATCTCATTTTACAATGGATGCTGTCATCCAAAGTGTTTATTTTTCTCTTGATTAAAAACTGAATTCAGGACTGCTGAGTCTAAATTTGGAATTAAGTATGGAAATCTAAGATTAGATCAGATGAATACGTTCAAACTCTGCAAGAAAATGTTTTCAGGGATTCTTGTTTGGTTGGGCTTTTTTCTGTGTGCATGTTGTAGACATCCTCTCTGAACACCGGAGAAAACTCTTCACTGACACTTGAATCTTTCTCTTCATCACAACATAGTCTTACAAATGTATGCTTAGCATAACTCAGGTTGAATTTATAATGGTAGTGTATTTAAGTGAACTAATTACCCTGACAATCCTTCCCTCTTTGGAAATGTAGTTTCCAGACCATGACTTGTCAGATAATTACACAATACCACTGTTCTAGTATTCTGAGATGTAACTTAACAAGCTTGCTTAAGGAAATCACCAAAGTTATTTTGAAGAAATTTGTCAGTGCTGCAACTTTCTTGCAAAAAAAATGACACTTTCAATCTATTTTTGTTACAGAATGTACAGCTTGAAATTAGTTTTGTTATTTAAAATTTCGTTTTTCACTTCAAAATCGCTTTTCACTTTTAAACATAAATTGCAGTAGAAATCATACAAGACTAAGGGAAACACATACTAGTGAATCCATTGGATTCATTTATTAACAGCAAAAGTTTACACTGCTATCTTGGGACCTTTTTCCCACTTTTTGCTTTTCAGTATGTTTTTTATTTTTTAGCATTATCCTAACTCATTAATTTGGAATACGTTTTTTTGAATTTTCTTTTTAAGTCTCAGCTAATTCAAAGAGTAATCTTTTGCAAAAAACTTGGCATTTTTAAAATCAATTTACCATTCAGTATGCAAATTCCTTTCCTACTACATCAATCATGACATACATTTGAGGGTTCTTTGTAAACAAAGCAGTACACTGTCGCTCATCAAAGGCTGTACCTCAGGTAAATACTGCTTGACTAAGTTGGGAAAAGAATAAAGCATCCCCATACAAATTCTTCATATATGCACCAATTAAACAGTTCTTCTATAAATATGTAGCAATTCCAAGCCGGAACACTTAATAGTCTTCCTTTGTAAAAACTTTGTAAAAGAGAAGTCCCCGTGCCTAAAATAGAAATATCGGAGGTACTGAAGTCATGCTATTTACTTATATAAGACAGTTTTAAGTTTGTAAATTTGATTCTTGAAGCTAGCTGATATGCCTAAAAGTATTATTTATACTGAGTATCCAGTAGTTGCCATATAAATTAAATTCATTAGATTGTCTGCAAGTGTGTCAAAAATTCAGTTCAAAATAATGCCGTGGTGGAAAGTCTCAAAACTCAGTAACAGTAACCACTCCTTTCCCATCCAGTTGCTCTGTGTACGCTGTGGACAGACTGGCTTCACATTTCTTGTCATTTGCTCACTAATCAATACATTAACCTTGAAAATATTATTAACAGCCCAGTAAATGTTTTATGTTTATTATACTGAAGACATTGTGTGTTTGATCTTTCTGTCTTTAGCAAAAGAGAGGAAGGAAAATACCAACAGATGAATATGTGAAGTACAGCTTGTAGATCCTCTTCCTGGTCAGAAAATTTGAGCTGAATCTTGGGTTTTTTTGGTTTAATTACATACCTCTATGTCACTGATTAGTGACACGCAGAAGGAAGGACTCAGGTTTGATTTGTTGCAAATCTACACATTGCATTTGCCTACACGTAATGCATTTGTTACATGTGCTATCCTTGCAAACAAAGTTTGCACCAACTGCTAGTTGTAGGCACACGCTTTCCTGATAACTATGCATTACCTAAAGGAAATATTTACTGACAAAATTCCTTACATTTTCTAATCACTGCTCTTCCCAAAATGCCAGAGGAATCATATGTCTTTTTATATTACAGTTTTTTTCACTTTTACCTGGGACCAGAAAGAATGAAGCTATCAGCAAGGGAACAAATATTATTCCTGAATTCATAATTATTAATAATTATTTAGTATTATGACAAGGGTAAAATATCTTCCACAATTTTCTGAACTTTAGGGGAGGTTCAAGATCAATTGTTGTTTGTAATGATTTTTTTTCTCACTTTAATCATTCTTGAAGGACTGCATGATAGGAACTTGTTCTCATTTCTTTCTCCTTGATTGTCTGTAAAATGAAGATTGATTAGTGTAGATCAAGCAATTTTTTTTGAAGAGGAATGATTCAGGAAGGTCTAGAATGAGCAAAAAATATGTACTTAAAGCAAAATACTGTAGTACATGCTGATACCATTTGAAGAAGATTATATAATGTTTCTGATACAACTATTGGTCTACCTTCCTATAAAACCTTGATAAAAATACGGTATATTAATTGCAATAGATGACACATGAAATCAAACACTGACATAAGCAAATGCATGCATAGAAGGGGCTCTTTCTGATGCTCTTTTTTCTACAGTTTATTCATATGTTAAGAGTACATTTGAATGCTCTTCAGATCATTGCCATTAACTACTTCCTCAGTTTCCATTAATTTGTTCAGTCATTTGTAGTAATGCCTACTACTTCAACACTCCTTGAAAAGGAAAATTATACTAAAAGTCTAAAGTTTTTATACTTCAGAATTTCTTACAAACATGAGGAAAGAAAAACTCTTTCCATAACATTAATATTTTAAATTGAAATAAGGTAGCTGTTCTCCTCATTTGTTTCTCTTCATTCATGCTTTTACATCAAATAAATGAAATATTATGCTTTTATTTGGGACACTAAAGAAAACACTAGAAACACCGTAAAATGAATACTGCTGTAAACCATTTGCTTTACATTTTCTTGAGTATTGTACATCAAGTAAATGAAAATAAGTTAGTTTTCAGAGAAACGAGAACAGAGCATGCAGCTACATCACAGACAAATCACAGGACAGTTCTGCAGGCAACACCAAAGCTGTTACACTGTTTCCTTGGGGATATGCCAAGGAACCAAATGCTAAAAGCTGGAAAGGATTTGTATAGCTTAACATATGGCCTTCATCATGGCCAATAAAGGCTTCTGGGTGTCCTCAGGTGCTGCCCCTTATGCAAAAAAAAAGAAGGAATGGAAGTGAATCACTGCAAAATGAGACACTTATTTCATTATGACATAAAGCTATTCAAAAATAACTCTGAAGGTGACCTGTCAAGGCACAGTAACAATGATCTAAGATCTTCACGCAAATATTCTTCATTCACTTCAGAAAAACAAAAACTATTTCTGCTTATATATACAATGTTCACTGATTATTGATGATATTATAATATATTGAAGAAATATTATTTAGTTGTTTACTCCAAGGCCAATGTTATTAGTAATTTTTTAATCACAGATAGTTTACTAACCATTTTATTCTAAAGTACTTGCAGTATATCTTGTATTTAAAAGAACTCATCATATAGGTACACATAAAAGAATCCTTGGAATTGTCTTCCTTAATTCTACATTTCATTACCTTTCAATTTTAGGTGGAATCTCCTTTCAGTTACACACTGAAAACATAAAGAACTTCTCAAAACACTCTACTCAAATATGTTTCACTTTTCAGCTCTTATTCAATACTCTCATATTAAATCGAGACTACCTTTAAAGAACTCAGAAAGAAAAATATAATGGAAATGTTTAGAAATTAATAAAAAATGAATGAAAAATGTTTCTGCTGTTGAAATTTCCTTACAAGGACTTAGGTGGATAGAAGTAAAGGAGAGGCTACTTTTCCCTTCTGTTCTCAAAATCCTTTCCTTCTCCCACAAACTTATTTACCGTGCTTAGTTCAGGAGATTTTCTGCATCAAGTAACAAGTGAAAAACAGCATGGCAGATTTACTGCATTATACCATTGTCCTCTGCTGCTTTTTTTTTTTCATTTTTCATTTTTCATTTCCCCCCTTCTTTCCCAGGGGAAAAAAAAGAAATAAACAAAGAACCAAAACCAAAACCAAACCAAACCAAAACCAAAACCAAAACAAAAAAAAAACCCACACAAGACCAAACATTATGGCAAATCATCATGGAGTGGTTTTTCTCATTCAGCATTATTGGAAATAAACGTAAGTTACTGCCTGACAGTACTTATGCTAATTTTTAACATATTATTCCTTTTTTTTTCAACATCTTCCATAAATTCACACTTTGCTGGGTCATGGTTTTCAGTTAACATTCACACACAGTGAACTGAACAACTTCACTTACCTATGTCAAAGGGTTTCAAACTATCCTATTATGTTAGCCCTGTACATATAGCCTTTGAAAGGTGATTTTTCCAGATCATCAATTGTCAACTAAAGCAGTGGTACTTAGTTCATTTAAACTTTCTTTGGATGCAAACACTTTCTTCTCAGATGACTATGAAGATTGCTGTTTTAAACATGCAGTGGCATTGTGTGATGAAGTATTTAGCTGCAGTATATGACCCTCATGTGACAGAATACTGAACAGTTCTCAAACTTCATTTTGACAAGAAAAAAAAATAAGAATGAACCATATAATGAAATGTGATTTATCTTCAAAAAAACAAGCAATACATATGCACTACAAAGGAAATATTTTTCTATATAATGTTAAAAATGTCCTGAAAAAATACAGCCAAATTACTGGCAACTGCAGTGCATGAGCACAAGATATAAATAAACTTCTCTACTGTACATCAATTTATACTTGGTAGTAACTGCTAGTTCACTATGGATTTTATAGGCACTTATATTCACACTGCAACAAAGAAACAGTGCTACTCTTCCACACATCATCTAAGGAAGAAAAAGAGTGAGTAATTGATCCCATGGCAGTAGCCATCAGTAATTTATATTTCAGACACCCCATGTGAATCTATTTTATTTTATTTCTCCTGTGGTTGTAATCATCAATGGAGCAGAGCAAGCAACAGGCTAAGGTAATAAAAAGAGAGCACAGTTTAGTGCTTAAATCTATTATAATGAATCTCCATTAAATGATAAATATTTTATACATTTTTAAATTGCGAAGAAATTAAACTTTTTATCATACAACTCCATATTTTATGCCTTATTTCTCCATAAGAGCATAAGAAGTCAAGTTCCTATGTTGTTCCAAGATATGCTGCATGTTATCCAAACCATTTTTTTCTGATTTAGAAAATGAGAAGCTCAGTAAACAATTAAAAAAATTTAATTCTTTACCTACATGTTTTCTTCCATGAAAGTATGATATTCTGAAAGATTTTCATGTCTAGTCTTTTCTTTCCTGGTTTACACTTCCTTTCACCTCAGAGAATATTTCTTCTACTTCAGTGTGGAGTTAATTAGATCTGGTCTTACCTTGAAGCAACAAAACTACTCGTGTGTCTGCATGCAGATTTCAGTGTCAGACATCAAGGAGATTCAAAGCACAACTCTGTTAATTTGTCAGCATTCTAATTCTCAGGAATGATGACACTAGTCATAATTGTAAAAATCTGAAAAAAAGTTATGTATTCCATGATTGTGTTTGATACATAGCACAGATCATAAGGAAGACCTATAATTCTTGAATACAAAAGGAAGAAGAAAGGCATGGTAGAGAGACAAGAAAAAATTCTGCTGTTGGCTATGAAAATGCAACAGTTACTAAGTTCACTAAGTAATTATAAATTTACCTTAAGAGTGGAAATTATTCTGTTATATAAAGGGAGTGTTAGAAGCACCACAGAGTAAAATATTAAGGGTGAAATATTATGAACTTCAGAAGGAAAGCATAAAGATATTTAAGTACCTGACTCCCATTGATTTCAATGGTGCCTACTCCTTTTTGGATCTGGTCCCAGATCTTTAGTTACAACTGAAATATGCTCAGTTTGTGGAGCTGTGCTACATCTGTGTTTGCATTTTACCATTCTTAGGCACTTAGGGAAGGATGACATGAAACATAATTTAGAGAAATTGCAGACCTGGTTTCTACTATGTGTGCATGCCCAAACACTTAAGGTATTTATTTGATAGCTCCTGAGGATGTAGTAATAAGGCAATACCCTTTTCCTTGTAGGACCTACTTCTTCACTAATGGTCCTGGAAACTGTGTAATGTAAAGCTACCCTGCCAGCTTTATTTTACTGGAGGAATTTCCCATACAAAAGCATTTCTCAGAAAAACAGTTAATCTGACCTCTCAACTTCATTCTAATGTGACATTGATGCAAACAACTATGGTAATCCAATGATAAAACTGGTTTAAAACTCTTAAAATGTTTATGAATTAGGAGTTCAAAAAGCTAACTTTAGGTTTTCTGAATCAGTGAAATGCATTACTTGTTTCTGAAGTTAAATGGCCTATAGATTTTGGTAAAAAGAACATTACGGATAGGAACATCTCTACTTTTTATAATTATATCAATTTGATCCCTCAAATTTGATATTAAAATGTCTTTAACTTTCATTGCTTTTATACCATTTGGAGAAAAATGCTATTAACTGCATAATAAAGAAATGAAAAGATACTAATAGGGCTGAAAATTTAATAGAGTAAAAATAAAAGACAGTTTTGTCAGGAAACTGTATTTCCCAAAAAGCTGTATCAAATCATAAATTTAGCTTTCAGTGGGCAGTTCATACCCACGGCCTAGGTGAAGAAATCTTTCTGTTCTGAGCGTACTCAGCTACGGATCATCTACCAATGATGCGTTGATTAGGTAAGAAGCAAGCAGAAACATTGAGTAGATCATTTTATTATATGGCTTATGAAAAAAAATATTATTTCTTCTTTTGAAAACAATAATTAACCAATAATTATTCTAAGAAACACTTTGCAGCATGACACAACCTATTTACAGCACCATGATCATGCAGTAAACAGTTATATAGCAACAAACTTATATGGCATAATTACACAAGTAAGATGTTGAACATATGTTTTAAATAAATATACATGTGGAAATATTTGCTTAAAGGTAACATTTATTTTTCCTGGATAAGTACACAGTAAGAAAAATCATATTCAAAGAAATACCTGTAAAGAGGAAACCTTAAAATATAAGCAACACAAAAATGTACGAGAAGACATTAGAGCTGGGAGAAGCGTTCAAAAAGTTAAATGACTATGTAGAGGTAGTAGACAACAAACCTTGGTAAAAAAGATGGGGAATGATATTAAAGTTACCTCCAGAACAGCTTCTGCAGCTGCCTGGGAATGACCATTTCTGTTATCTCTTGCAAAATGATCACATTGATTTTATTTCTTACTTTTTTAACTTATTTTTTACAGTTTTAAATCCCAGTCACCATGCCACAGGGTGGGAAAGACCTTGGGCCTAGCACAGACCTAGTGGTAGCACAGAAACAGGAAGGAAGGAATGGAGGAGTGGGGTATCCTCAGAAAGACCTCGTTTGATCTGTGAGGTATGACTGGAATCCACTATGTTCGTTTACATTGCCTCTTTACTAGAACAAACATCCATGCACCTACCAATTTAATTGTTGTTATGACATCCACAGCTCAGCTAATATGGGAATAAGGCTTTTTGATCTGTAATTTTTCTTATCTGCCTTGGGACAAATTGGTGTTGCCTTGCTACTTGATGTTCCTTAGTATCAAGATTACTTTTAGCTATCCGTTTCAGGCTTCCACTACTCATTTATAAGTTTGACTATTATGCCTTCATAAAATATCCTTGTGAATACCATCTAGTCTGGCTAACTTTTCCACTCTTAAATTGATGTATTTTAAAACCTATACCTTTGATACTTCAGGATTTCTTAGAGCTGATTCCAAAGGAAGGATTCTGGCATGAAACACCTCTTAAGGCTTCTCTGTAGTGAACACCGATGGGAATAGTAAATGTAGCTTTTCTGGTTGGGCCTTATCTTGTTCAAAACTTCCTATATGTTCGGCAGTCATAAGCTCGATGGACTTTCTGGCAAACTTCCTATTTCTGCTAGCTTCAAAAATGTTTTCACTGATACTTACTTTGTTAGTTGTCCTTCTGACTATTTGTTTTAATGTTTTATTAGTCTTATATTTAACTTCCCAAATTGTATACTCATTTTTGTTTCGGTAATTTAAACATTGCTTTTTCACTTTTTGAAACAGTTTCTTTAGCATCTAATAGTCATCTTTATTGTACTAATTAATGATGCCAGATTTCTGTCCTTTTTTGAGGTACTTGTGATACTTTTCATTGATCATATGCATTTGTTATAAGACTGATGTCATTGTTTGCTTCTTTTTGTTTTGGGCTTTTTTTTTGTGCTTTATGTAGCACTCCTAAATTGAACATTACTGTAGTGTATTTGTAATAGTCTGATGTTATTCAAGAAATGAAATGAACTAGCAAAGCCAGAGTAGCAAAAGATGCTAAAAATTTACTTTTCAATTTTGGTGTTGGTTTTTTGTTGTTTGTTTGTGGGGTTTTTTTCCAAAAAGCAAGACTTTTCTCAACCAAAAGAAGAAAAGTACGATTCCAGGCATTTTTTGTTGCCTTTTGACCAGTTAGACTAAAAAAATCAATTAAACCAGAAGTAGAAGCGAAAATGTGAAACACTAGCCATCCCTAAACTCTGATTATACACCTTTAGAACATTAATCCCTGAATAGCTAGAGTTTAAATAACTTCAACAGTAAAAATACACTTTAGGATAAAATATTAACTCCATGAAAAGGAAAAATTTCCCTTAATATCAAAATCATTGCAGTGTAATATTTCTTAATGAACTTTGTAGTGGGACTATTTTTAAAATGATTTCTATATTCTGTTAAATACAGTTGAGTTCTTGAAATTGGTCCTTAACTGTTCTGTGTTGACATTTACCTCCTTAAAATGTGCTATACCTCTTTCTTACATAAGAAAGAAATAGCAAAGAGCAAAACATTGAAGAAAACAAGCTGCACAGGTTCAATCATCTGGGGACCATCATTTTCTTATTGCAATAAGCAATGGTATAACATTTACTTACTGTGGAACTGGTTTACATTTCAAAAACCATGTCACTCTTTCAGGTATGATCTGTGTGTTTTCAGATGTCCAATGGGTTATTTTGACCTTTGAGTTTGATCAAATGTGCATTAAATATGCATCTTACAAATAACAAGTTGTTTGGTTTTGTTCCCCCCCCCCCCCCCCCCAAAAAAAAAAAAAAAAAAAAAGGTCTGGAACACCAGGAACTTTGAATATTTTCAAAGCCATATTCTGTAAACCTCATACTTCATGAAAATACTGCAACAATAGCTCAATCAAATTGCTAATAACTGAGGATTTTGTGTAATATTTTCCTGAACATTTCTTTCTCAGGCATTATTTTGTATTATGCCAACAAGAGTAAACATTCCTTCGAAAATGTTAAATTTAAAAGCAAAATTATTTCCCATGTTATGAAGACACACAGTAAGAGGCATGTATTAATGCTAAAGAAGAGAATGCATTTCTTGCATATTTATAACTGCCTACTGCTGCCTCCTTTAAAAGAATCCTCACAGTATAGTTTTTTTCAAATCTTCTTTGACAAACTGCTAAAGAATGACATAAAATTTTCTAATTACTAAAAGAATATCTCTAACAACAATTACTCATGTGTCTTGTATATACAGAACAATTATTTGGTGATCAGTTTAGCAGAGTAGAAGGAAATGTGCTTTAAGTGTTTCATGTAAAGAATGAAAAAGATGAGAGTTTTAACTCTTCAGAGGAGATGAAATGGGCTGAAAGACATAGATTGGCTGCATAGCCGGCAAGTTATCACCACCTCCTAGAAGTCATGACACATGGAAGATGTATGACGCAGGTCCCTACAAAAGTAATAATAAAAAGTTTACATACATATTTCTTCCTAACAATATCTATACTTAGAGTTTGATTCATCTTGTCCAACTTTAATTTCCTAACAGTTAGACACTTTAGTTACTTGCACTCCTCCATGATTAATGGAAAGAGATAAGGATCACCAGAGTATGATCCATTCCATCTCTCTGACATTTCTATGGCTTTTCTTTAACCATGAAGGAGATTTCAACTGAAAATCAATGCCTAGTTTTTACCTTGAACTAATTGCTGAGCTTTTAGCTTATTTACCCTATTTCCTGACAGATATTTGAATGAAGGGAGCACACACTGTAAACCAGTTTTTGTAATTTAAACTGTTTTTCAACTGATTTTGAAATGTGATTTAAGCTATTGGTTTGATCAAACCAAAATTATTTATTGTCTGTACAACCAAAACAACTTGTGAGTGAACAATATGGAGGAGATTCACAGTTGATCTGAATGACGTCATAAGTCTGGAGAAATGTATTGAGTCAGCTGGTAATATATTATATTGAGACTACAGAGATAGGTTGTAGGAGATGGTAATTTCTCTTCTTCCAGGGACTCTATGGGATAGTTTGCTTTGCACCCAAACTCTTTGGATTAGATCCCTTTTCTCTCCTAGACCTAAAATGGCTTGGATTTTTTTTTGTATCTATAAAGTTTAATGTGCTTTCCTGGGTGATCAAGAGGATACAGCAAATGTGGATGGATCTCTGACTTCGAGAGAGCTCTTTGCTGATGCCAGTCTGCCTTGCCAAGAAATTTGTATGTTTAGTATTTATATTTGATTTGAATACAATTTTAATATTATACAATTATTCCTTGTGACTGGTACACTTAAAATAATGAAAAAAAATTTCCAAGAATAAAAATAGAAAATACTTTTTATTTCATAGGTGTTTTTCTTAAATTAAATGAAGATTCAATATAAGATTCAATTAATTTATCTTTTGTCTTATTTTATACTGAACATTTGTCATGGTTAGCGTACAGATGCAGGTTTATAAATTGTTGCATATGAGTCAAAGGATAACAGTATTGTATTTGTAAGTATAGCTAGAAAAAATAAATCACTGACAGGATTGAACACCCTCCACGGAAAAATGAAAAAACCTTGGACCAGTGGCATTTGACAGGATGGCATCATTTAATCACATGCAGCATTTATTCACAATTCCCATAAATAGTTTTCTCTCTTTCTCCAAGATTAGAGAAACAGAATGTAACAGAAAACTAAATGAATGCCAATTAATTTTAAAAGCTGTATATGTATATTATAATTGCACTATAAGACATCAAAGTAAGGACTAGCTTCAAGATAGGGTATCATCCATTTCAAATATTATCTGATTCTTTTTCTATTTTATGATAGTCTGGATGGTTGATTTTTCCATACAAATATGTATCCACCTGTGTATCAGAGATAAAAGGTGACAACAATAGTCAATACATGTAAATTACAGGTAAGTTTCCAGTTAGGGTGAACTATATCCTAAGAAGTAGGAAAATGCCCATCATTTTGTTCTTTGTGTGAAAATCTACGTTAATTTTGTAATTCAGGACTTTGAAATTACTAGAGAATAGGATGGTTAAGGAGAACTACGTGAAATGCCAAGCATCTTTTTCAACACACTTTCTCAGAGATGTTCTAACGTGAAGTGAATCACCATAGCTTACAGTGAGCCTGTGACACGCTGGACAAACCATAAGTATTGAAGGATGCACTTCCATTTACACAGTCCCACATTTAAAGAGATTAGTCTAAACTGCAAGAATATTCATCTGAATAATAAACTAGTCAGTAATTCTGTTTGTGTAAGAGTATGTGCCTTCAATGTGATTTCAGGATTTTGCTAGACAGGATCTTTGAATTCTGAAAACCAGCTGATTGCTTATGTGGCAGTCTATAATCATATTACATAGAAAGGTGAAAAATGGAAAATTTTTCAGAAGTCCTAAAAGAGTAAAATTTTCAGAATTCCTAAGTGAGTTACAATCTAATTTACATTTTTACAAATACTTGAAGAAACTGGGCTCAGACATGTAATTATGCCACTGTAAATTGGAAAATAATCACGTCATAGAATCACAGAATGATTAGAGTTGGAAGGGACCTTAAAGATCATCAAGTTCCAACCCCCCTGCCATGGACAGGGACACCTCCACTAGAGCAGGTTGCTCAAGGCCCCATCCAGCCTGGCCCTAAACACTTCCAGGGATGGGGCATCCACAACTTCCCTGGGCAACCTGTTCCAGTGCCTCACCACCCTCACAGTAAAGAATTTCCTCCTAATATCTAATCTAAATCTCCCCTCTTCCAATTTAAAACCGTTACCCCTTGTCCTGTCACTACATTTCCTGACAAAGGGTCCCTCTCCGGCTCTCCTGTAGGCTCCCTTCAGATATTGGAAGGCTGCTATGAGGTCTCCCCAGAGCCTTCTCTTCTCCAGGCTGAACAACCCCAGCTCTCTCAGCCTGTCTCACAGGAGAAGTGCTCCATCCCTCTGATCATCTTCGTGGCCCTCCACTGGACCCGTTCCAACAAGTCCATGTCCTTCCTGTGTTGAGGACTCCAGAGCTGGACACAGTATTCCAGGTGAGGTCTCACAAGCGCAGAGTAGAGGGGCAGAATCACCTCCCGTGACCTGCTGGCCACACTTCTCTTGATGCAGCCCAGGATGCGGTTGGCTTTCTGGGCTGCCAGTGCACACTGCCAGCTCATGTTGAGCTTCTCATCCACCAACACCCCCAATTCCTTCTCCTCAGGGCTGCTCTCCAGCCATTCTCCGCCCAACCTGTATTTGTGCTTGGGATTGCCATGTCCCAGGTGCAGGACCCTGCACTTGGCCTGGTTGAACTTAATGCGATTTGCACGAGCCCACCTCTCAAGCCTGTCCAGGTCCCTCTGGATGGCATCCCTTCCCTCCAGCGTGTCAAACGCGCCACCAAGCTTGGTGTCATCAGCAAATTTCCTGAGGGTGCACTCTATCCCACTGTCCATGTCTCCGACAAAGATGTTGAACAGCACTGGTCCCAGTACCGATCCCTGAGGAACTCCACTCGTCACTGGCCGCCAACTGGACATCTCAAATATGATGGAAAGCGGCTTAGCAACACCGTCCGCCAGCTCCCTCAGGACCTGTGGGTGAATTTCGTCAGGTCCCATGGACTTATGCACCTTCAGGTTCCTTAGGTGGTCTTGAACATGATCTTCTTCTACTGTGGGCAGTTCTTCATTTGCAGAGCCCCTGGTTTTGCCTTCTGTGACTCAGGCAGTGTGGTTAGAGCCCTTGCTGGTGAAGACTGAGGCAAAAAAGTTGTTCAGTAGCTCAGCCTTATCCATATCCTGGGAGGCCAGGTCTCCTGTTTCCTTCCGGAGAGGGCCCACAACTTCCCTAGTCTTGCCTTTGTCCCTGACATATCTGTAGAAGTTTTTCTTATGTTTT
Organism: Numenius arquata; assembly: GCF_964106895.1. NCBI lineage: Eukaryota > Metazoa > Chordata > Aves > Charadriiformes > Scolopacidae > Numenius > Numenius arquata. The sequence goes on from NC_133577.1 coordinate 109,169,397, forward strand.
TGATATCCCTGGCTAGATTTAGTTCTGCCTGGGCTTTCGCTTGCCTGATCTGGTTCCTGGCCACTCGGACAGTTTCTTTATATTCTGCCCATTCGATCTGTCCCTGCTTCCACCCTCATATAAGCCTGTGTCATATAAGCCTGAATGAACTCTTCCTTTGTGGCTTTTATTAACATGCTCATTTTGGGTCCCCAGTGGGCTGAGATTTTCGCTAACAGAAGAAAAGTTAATACAATGGGAGTTTTGAGCCCTAAGTCTCATTGCAAGCCTCTCCTCACCATGTATGTCATATCTGATAGCAGCAGTCATTTGTTAGCAGGACTAACAAACTCCTAAGTTTGTTAGTAACTCTTGAAAATGTTGCCTATTGTTAGGAGTTTGGCTTTTTGGAGGATTTGTTGGGGTTCTTTTGTTTGGTTGTTTTTCTTTTCTTTGACTGTGTGCTACACCTTTCCTTCATATATTCTCTACCCTGACTTGTTTTCATTCAGATAAAATTAGATCCAAAAGATGCTATTATTCTTCTTATATTTGCTCTTCCTTGTTTTAGTCTTTTTCCTTATTCTCAAGTATACCACTTCGAAATATTTTCTTTTGTCTGCTCATGTATAAGCACACACAAAGCACAGTACTAGTTTACAAATGGACTGAAATACCTGCCAGCCAAACCAAATCGTTAAATAAAGCCATTTGAGGTACTTTTTATTCTTGGTATCTACAGTGTTAGCCTGACAGCAATGATTTAAACCTACAAATAAACATTTAGTGCAATAATCAATAGCAATTATTTTATTTCTTCTTCCTTTTTAAAACTGTTTTTTTTCATTGTAATTTTACAACTCATCTTTCCTGGCCTTCCGTTCCCAAAAAGAGCTTTCAGCTGCTGTCCCTAGCCAGCAAGTCATGCTGTCGCATGACTGTGGAGCGCATAAGCACAAAATATAAATTCAAGATCAGGTAAGAAAGCCTCAATTTTCTATCCACCCCAGTTTTCGTCCCTTTCAGAATGTGCACTTAGCAAATCCCTGTATATAGACCAGGCTTTTGTTCGGTTTTGCAGTTATTGCTCAAAGGATGATGTTCTGTTCTCTCTACTGAATGACATCTAACTATTCAAGAACACAGTACAAGCAAATTTGTGTTGCAGAACAAACAGAAGTAAATCAATTAAGAAAGAAAATAGGGGAAAAAGTCAGTTTGGAAGCCTAACAGTTATACTAATTTCCCCTAATTGAGCATGTTGTGCATTCAGAATCCTTGTAGCCACATTCATATAGACTTCTAAACCTCTTACTCCAACTCTGTACTTCAGAATTACTTACTGAGCAGAATTACTTTTCCTTCTTCTAATTTCCCAAGAAAAAGACTCTCTCTGCCAGAGACTATTTTATTGCTTTCACAAGAAATCTACTGCTGTGCTAGTTTGAAGATGGTGCTCTCTTTCAGTGGGAAATAAACGAGCCAACAAAACCCCTAAGTGAATTCAGAGTAAATGATATGGCTGAAGAGATTGTCTTATAAGGCCTAGCAGGCACATGAATCATTTAGATTAGATACGGGTGGAATTACATAACCACCTTCAGTAAATTTTCACTTTTTTCTTCTAAGCTACTAAGCTTTTCCTTCCAAATGCAGTGATTGGTTAAGAAGTCTTTCACTTTCCCACTCACCTAAATGTTTCCCATTCTGGCAACAAATGGAGTGAGCTCTGAGGGGCATGTAATTATGTCTGTAGGGAAGGGGACATGAATATTGGGCTTGATTTGCTGTGGTTGCTTATTTAATTTAGAATTAAACAGGATTTAATTGGCGAAGCATTGGGCAGAACTGACATCTGCATTGAAGACTTCCTTTCTGTGTCTTTCAGTAGCCTAATCTATGTAGCAAATGGAAAAAGTGAATTGAACGTTTGTTAAAAACTCAGAAAAAAACGTAGAAAATTGTTTGATGTCTTTCTAGTTTTACCAAAAGTCATTTATCTGCTTATGAAATTCCTTTGAAAACATTATTTTACTTTGTCTCTTCAAAATCACATAGGGTTTTTTTTTTGTTTCAGAGGGTGATTGTGCAAAACCAGGTAGGCTCAATCTTCTGGGATAGGCCAGGCTGATCAGTGTACTTCTAACATAGTATTCCTACCAGGATATACGAATGTATACGAAGAGAGGCAAATTGTCTGGGAGCCAGTCCATGTTCCCATCTCCATTGCTCTTTAAGAGCAATGTGGAGCAGGCACAGCAATCCCTATTCCTCATCTATTTGTTATCATTCCCTGACTTCCATGCACAACATGGTGCTTCCTCATTTTTCTCCCAGACAAATTGAATCCCTTTCTCCTTCAATGTATTTGTTATTAACATCACTCACCACCACGGCCAGCACCTGGAATGGGTGAAGCCATTTCATCAATGACGTTTTCAGTATTAACATTTCCTGACAACCTTTTGTTTGTTCCTGTTTTCAACCAACTCTATTTTGTACATAACCGTTAATCCAAAAACAAGGAATCTTGGGAGTGGGTAGGGGATTGCTTTTAAGCCATGCACAAAAATATTGTCACTTTGCTCATTTCAAACTGTTAAGCGGCTTAATATGTTTTCAAGAAAGTTGCTCAGGCAGATCTGGATGGAGGAAGCTGGATTCATATAGATGGCAGTGGGTCTGTGAGTATGGCAGGCACCATTCCTCATTGTTTACCTGCTCTTCCTATGATGTGTCTGAAATGATTTTCCCCTACATTTTCACTCCATTCACGAATGGATTAAAAAAGTATAGTGTGTGTGTATATGTGTGCGCTAAGGGTTGTGGTGAGTGCAGCATACACATGTGTTCCCATAAACCAAAATATAACTGTTAAGTCTAAATATAGGCATATTGGCCCTGACAGTGTCTTTTTCAAGATGTTATATTTCACTTTGTATCCATTCTATTAATCGCTTTCTTCCCATAAGTGTTATATTTATTATCTGTCCCTGAGAGTAACTCATGCACATTTCTTGGTCACTTGGAAATTCAAAAATATTATTGATCTTATATAAAAACTCTCCTGAGGCACTTGCATGAAACAATCTTCTAAAGGAGGAGATAAATAATGTACTACATAGTGGCTGGCAGGTGTTTTGTTAGCTTGAATCCACACATACTATTTAGGAGGGGTGTGAATAGCTTTCAAAGCAGATGATCATCTGAAGGAATTATTGGACAACAAATTCTGAAGCAGACCTGTTAAAAATTCATTTGCTTTGGCTTGCAGCATCTGTGCAAAGGTTATATGCAGTTTCCATTCCTGTAACCTTTGCACCCAGTTTTGTTTTTTTATTAGAAGCTCACCATTTGAACAAATTCCGCCAAACTGCAGGTTAACTTGGTTTGTCTTTGAATTTAGTTACTCTCTGCATCTGCTCTATTATAAATTGAATATATAAAACATTACTTGTTGTTAAAAATTAATATAAGCTAAATTCATATGTTTTGCTTGCAAATGGCATTTATATTATTCCTTCAACATTCCTTCCAGTGAATTGATGATGAAATTTCATGGTTTTGGTACAAAAGCCAGAGCCACACTAGAAATCTTTTAGGTGTTCCACTGTAAACAGCTGTGTCTTGCCATGGTTTTCCAGAGAAACAGACTCCACTTTGAGAATATGTCAGTATTCTGAGTTAAGTCTGAGTTAATCACCTTACACTCTCTTTCTGAATGAGAATGGATGGAAATAATTATTTCTTTTCATCTATCTTAAGGTCCTCTTTTAGGAGGTGATAGATTATCTATAAGCAATACATATTTCTTTTCCATGCATATAAAAGTAAATTAGCTTAGAAATAAATACTTAATTTTAAAACTCTTACCAGATAGCTGCTTTGGTAAGTATGCTTTTCATAATGAAAAAAAAAAAATCTAAATTCTTTGCTAAGGGCCTTACAAAATATGCATATTGTGTCTGCTGAATGTGGATTTACACAATGGATGAAACCATGGTTTAAAACACAGATATCCTTTTGATATTTTAATGACTGTTGTTAAAAGATCTTTTTCTACATCATAGCACCTGAGCATTTATTTAGATCAGATAAATTATTACTTGTAAGTTCAATTCGCTTTTATAAATTGAGAATGCTCGCGTGTTTTGAGTAAAGTAGAATTAGTAAAGTAGAATTAGAACTGAAAAAATAATTCATAACTGTTAATTTATTTGACACATTTTGCCTTTTCTTTTGTTTGAACATTATCCCACCAGAGATGATAATATAGAGCACATATCTTCCATGAATAATTATTGAAGTACAGATAAGCCTAGCAGCAGTTTTTCAAAGCCTTTCATATTTAAAATTCATTATACGTTGGTTAATTTTGATTGCACCTTTGGGTTACCTGCTACTGTTCCTGACATTTTCTTTAGAACATTCATTGCAAAAGCACTACTTTTGCTATTACTAAATTATAACTCAAGTGTTACGGGATCAAGATCAGTAATGTACTTTGCTTTTGCTGCTTCAGTCTAAACTGAGTGGTGACAGTCATTTTAATGTGGCAGTATACAGGGCAACATGGAAAAATGTTTTAAAATCTATTTCAGATTATTATAAAGTAGTTGTTGATTAGTGATCTGCTTTATTTAATATTGTTTTAATTCACTTTAACTCACTTGTTTCACCCCATACCAATAACACATTTCTTTAAGAAATGCTCCTAGTGAATTTACCATGAAAACATTAGACTGTTTATAGAATTAAGGTCTTAAGAATTGTCAAAAAACAACAATTTAGTCTCCATGAGTTACTGACTTTTCCATACAGTTTCAATCACACCTTCCTAAACAGAATCTTTTCTGTAATATCTTAACCAAACTCTGCTACTATTCCTTTTTGTTGCAATTTAATAGACATTTTAAGTATTCTAAACCTTACTGCTCTATGTCTCAGATTATCACCAACACAGATTTGTTTTACTTTGTGGTAAACCACATCAGGATGACTGATCCAAAAGAATAAGAGCTATTATGTATTTGCTGGTCAGTTTTCGGTTGGATCTCTTCCCTGAATAATTCACTGGATATCCACTGAAATGCTTGTTGCAGTACAAGCAGAAAGAACAGAGGGGGGAACGAACAAGTGTCACTGAAAGGTGAAGTAGACTGTTTCTCTTAGTAACAGCATTGTTTTATGCCAGTGTCATTTTAAACTTAAATTGTTTGCTGGACCTCAGTGTGAAATGTCGGTACTGTTATTCAGGAGCTGTTGTCTACCGGCAGGCTCATATGACATTAAAAGTTGAAATTAAGTAGATTTGGTTTGGTATATAGGACAGGATATAGTGCTGGGACTCATGTCAATCAGCTTTTGATGTCTACCAGGTACCAAGTGAGATTCTCATGAGTTGAAGATGCTCAAATTTAGGTGTATACATGAAATATTCACAGATACGCTGGACAACTGAGCTTACACTAACAGCAATGCAGAAGAAAACTCAGGCTTTTTGCCTATTTGTAGACATCTGAAATGTTACTTGAAATGTTCTAAAGTACTCTTCTGCCACTCCAGGAGGGCACGTGGATTTTGTGTCTGTAACTTCCAGTAGCTTCAGGCCTGACAGGATGTCTCAGATACTGCAGGGAGTTTAGAAGCTTTGTTTGTGTGACAGATGTAAGTTATTTTAGTGTTGGTGTCAGTCTCATCCATGATTTCTGTATCTAGGAAAGACTGTTTCTGTTTCTAGTAAATGGATTTCACTTACAGTATGATTTATCTCTTGTAAGGCAAAGTCCAATATGGGCCAAATGAGCTGTGCTCTCTACTGATTGCAAAGGAATTCTAGACAAGTGTCTTGGAGGTCAAGTTGGGTGAGACAAATGTGACACAATATGTCGTTTCAGGTAAGGTGTCCTTGACCTAATATGATTTGGAGCATGGAAAATAGTAAAATCACACATTCTTTGTAGCATTATTTTTTACACTTTAAAGAGTCACTTCAAAACTCTCTGCAACCAGGTCATTCATAGAGAAACAGATGACTAGCTTCAGGCACACAAATTTAAACCTGTTAGACTTGATATGAGAAAGAAAAGCCACAGAATCAATCTCTAAATGATCTGAGTACACAGCCACTGAATATTAGAACAGAATAAGTCATCCTGTAATTATTAATGAGTTTAGCCTCCACCATATGAGAATGAAAAATTTAGTAACTTTTTGTTGGGATTAGGACTATCCCTTTTGAAGATTATGTTTGGGAAATAATAACACCATCACTTTCTGCACCTCTTGGCCTAGGAAGAAGAGATCAGCCTTTGGAGAACCTAGAAATGAAGACACAAAGGCTGTCACACACATCTTCAGATGTGGTAACTTGCATGTGCAAAGGATTTTACATGTGGAAACAAAGCCATAAAGCAGTTTGTGGTGTCTCTGTGACTACCAGTGTTCCTAGGGGTCATATTCAGTGTTTAATGAGGCATTTAGTTGCCAATGGCCCAAGTGACAGTCTAGTCTATAAAACATTTTAAAAACAATAACAAATAATAAATTATAATTAATTTTCCATTTCTGCTTGATTTTATTTTAAAGCAATTTTAAATTGATGTTTGTTGATATTTCAAGCAAATTACTGGTTGATACAATGTTTTAATTGCAGTATTTTTGAGACAGCTGAAAGGAATCCAAGCATAATAGTTCAAGTCATTGTTTTGTTTAAAATAACCCTTGTATCAGCAGACTGGGTATCAAAACACTACTGTTCAAATTGCTGGAGAATTAGAAAGGGTGAGTACCTTGTGTGAAACTAAAAATGTTATGTAGGTTGGTAGTGGATAAAGTTTATCCGGTTACACATTAAAATGCCAATTAATATTTGGTCAACTTCCTTAAATGTCAGAAAGCAAGGCATGACTTAGGTGGTGTACTTAAACACCTAAACTTTGGACAAGTAAAATTAAGTTAAATTCAGGATATCTGATGCAAATAATTTCTGACTACAAAATATAAAGCTACTAAATAGTATAAATACAATAGTTACCTTTGTCTGATCTATCAAGAAGTATTCTTCTAATATATGCAATTCTTTGTTCCATAATAAAATAATTGAAGTAGAAAGGACTACAAAAATATGTGACGTGACAGATGCCTTCAAAATGCTTGAAATGTTATGGGGACTCCAAGCATTAAATGATGCCATAATAACAAAGTAAATACATTCAATAAAACACTTAAGATGCACTCTTAATTTAATCATGTGAATAACAGACTGCTTCACTGGTGCACTTGAGACATTTTGAAATAAAGCGTGAATTGTTCCATTGCAAAGGTATATATTACACCTCCAACAATCCATGTGATCAGTTACTACTAAACCACTTTTTTTTAATATTGCAAGGAATGTTACCATCATTTTCTTACTCTTTCCTTTCCTTGTTTGTAAAAAGTATTGGAAAATCCAAAATAATAACATTTATTTAGAGGAAAGCTTATAGATCAGAGCAAATAGTTCATATAAACGTTTCCAAAGTATATTTTGTAAGATTTTTTTACTTCTTCATCTGATAAATAATTCCCTAAACACTTTATAATTTATTTCAACAAATGTTATAATTTTATAACTGCTGATATATGCTGCATAAAACAATTTAATATAAGATAATGACAGAAACATTACAATGAATTTAATCCTGCAGGGAATACCAATATTTTGACATTTTTCCTCAACCTCTGTCTTAACAGAGAAATAATAGAAAAGAATGGAATGTGAAAAATGTTCCTGGAACTGAAGAGCTGAAGGACGAGCAAAAAAACAGAACATGGATTAAGAAATAGTAAAGCACTTGATTTTGATTCACTTAAACAGTAAAGTCATAACTTTGTAGGACCAGAGTCTCTTTTGAAAACAATAGTTCAAATGCAACTTGCAGTCACCGTTTCCTGAGAACATTTTGACTGCACTATCTGTGCTGAACACATCTCAGCCTGAGAAAGATAGGTTTGCATGATCAGAGGTGTAGATTGTTCTTGGGTTGCAGTGTCTATATGGTGTGAGAACACCGTTACGTAGGAGTTAAGATCAGATTCAGGAAAAGATTAATACAAGTCATTTGAGCATGTATGAATCAAAATGAAATATTTTGTTTACGGTATTTCATTAAGGAGGTTAGTTTACACAAACCATATCTTTAGTTGAAATTACTGTTTTGATTTTAATTGGAAATTACTGATCAGTGCCAACTTCAGAGTTAGTTAACAGGATTATTATTGTACTATTCACATTCATTATTTTTAAGAGCCATCTTTTATACACCTAATCACATTGAACAGCATCTTTTTTCCATAAGCACTCTCATGAGTGTTTACACAGGAATATTACTGACTGTGAGAAAGTTGTAAGAGTTGGGAAATCAGAATCCACATTACTATGATAAATTCTGTGACATAATCTGTGACTATCTCCATATCTATTTCCATGTGCTGTTTTAATCCTCTGATGTCTTCAATGTACCTTTTTTATTGAATTGAACAGCATTCATTTCAGGAGACAAGTCTTCTTCATCATCTTTGGCTCTTAGTGGTTGAATTTACCTAATCAGATACAGGTGTATTCATTTAAGCTCATACTTAAGACATCATTCAGAGATGGAGTGATCAGGTATTTCTTAGTTATATCCTAGGAGAAGCTATTTCTCTCATTTCCTATACAGTCTGGTGTGATAGTTCTACTGATCAGATGCCAGTATTTAGAAGCAAAAATTATAACATAAATACCATTCTACATGTGCATGTGCTGACATATACGTTGGTGTTTATATTTTAAATTTCTCTTTTATGAAAGTTAAAAAAAAAATAAAAAAAATAGTGCCAGAGGGTGCTAGATCTCTAAAGATTATCTGCAAAACTGTTGCAGTTTGGTTCTCACAGATCATCCTTTGGCTGATATGAACAATTAGGTCCTCTAAAGAGAAAGATTTGATTGTCTTACTGGCTGTCAACATGAACCATTGGGAACCATCTCACAATGTGGTGGCTACAACAGAGGAAAATGGAAAAGACAAAACCAAATCACTTCAGTATCCATTAGACTTGGGATCTGGGGACATCTCCTTTCTGCAATGTGTCAGATGCTGAGAGTGTGACTTCTTCCACACCCAACTGTTTAATCTGTCACAATTTATCTACTCCCAGATGTAAATGTGCTGAGGAAGATCAGAAAGGACCACCACTTAAGTGCTGATTGGCAAATTTACTAGATTTGCATGTCCTATCATTTAATGTGCACAAGATCATATAGGCTTCCACAGATTATTTTAATGTTTTGAATTCTTTGTGGTTTATCTCTATGGCTGTTTAAAAAATTCAAGAATTCAGAACTCTGAACATTGTTTTGGAGGTTATTGGTTAGCTGTGACTATCTCCTGGAATCACAAAGTATCATTTATTTCTGGTGCTCAGGCAGAGCATGATTCATGGTTGCTTCTCTGTGTATTTTTACTATATAATTTCTCATGTACATGACATTTAAAGTTGCCTTCCTTCTAAACATTTTTACCACAGAACTTCAGTGCTTCAAGTATTCACTTAAATTGAATAATATGGGGAAGTAAGTGTCGCATAGAAGGCTTTAGATATAAAACAGAGTGGAAAGTCATAGAATCTATTTCTTTTTATTACTGTTATTTCCACTTTGAAGTTACCATGTACAGAATGAATAGAAGATGTTTATAGTTTTATTTCACCAAGCCTTTAAAAGAGTTTAGATATCTTTCCTTTCAGAAGCTGTTATACCCATTATATTTTGTGACATTAATGAAATACATTTGGTATTCTGAAAGAAATAGACACAAACTATGACCCTATGCCATAATACAAGAAATAATAAAAAAAACTTGTCCTTATCTCCTCAGTTGGCAAATTCAGCTCATAAGCAAAATTTGAATTTTTCCCAGCACTGTCTACAGCATTCTTTGTAGCCAAACACTGACTACATGTTTTACAGCAGATGCAAGAAATATTTCTATGGATTCTACTGATAATGTGTGTTCAATGCTTATCACCCCTCAGCAAACAGGCTTGTTTATCTGGTGATGACCTGAACTGCCTGACTGATTGTCTTTAACTCAGTACACACGTGATTTTGAAGAAAATTTTGCTCTGCTGGTGGTCTTAGGATTCTGTATGGAAATCCCTGGTGGTTTTTAATTTGACCTTGAAAGGATACAGGAAGAGAAACCCTCTGTCTTTCCTTGATAGGAAAGAGAAACCCTCTAACTGTGGAATTGCCTACATGAAGACCAGTAAATTATTATTATATTCCCACAATTTCCTTCCATCTTTACATATGTCTTCATTTTATAACAAAACCTGCAAAAGCTATTGATTTTTTAAGTTTTCCAGCACCGTAGTTTATTCATTTTTAATCTGTTAATATTGTAGATATAACAGAATGTAGATAATTGGTAGTTGCTATATGTGGTTATTACTGTTAATTCCAAGCAATTATTTCAATTGCTGAACTACTTTACTGTGTTGTGTGTTCTACACAAATGTTAACACTTTTCAAACACAAAGCTTGCTTTGTTAATTTTATTCACAGCTCTTTGCCAGTTTTCTCAGGTTGCTTTAGTGAGTTCCTTTGAAATGTTTTGATGATTCTTACTTCAGTGAATTTGGAAAACTGCCTGGTTTTTTAATGCTAAGAGTGAAGCTTTAAATATTGGACACACCAGGCCCTACTTACTGAAAAGAAAAAAAAAAAAAAAAAAGTTGAATTGTGAAACCAGTTTTGAAGCCCTGAAAAAATGATTTTTAGAATATTGTTATACTCTTTAACCCATACAAGATTTTAAGAGCACTTACTTTGTGTTGGATGTACTTTAGCTAAGTATCTTGACATTTGCTCAGAAGGATATTTTCACAGAATATTTTTGGTTGGATGGGACCTTTGAGATCATCGAGTCCAACCAACAACAAAAAAAAAAAAACCAAAACCAAAAAACCACCCAAAAAATCCCAGAACACCAACACCAAAACCAAACCAAAACGAACGCCCAGAACCACACACCACACCCCACACCCACAAACAGACACAAACCAACAATCTCGGGCACTAGAGCATGCCCTGAAGTGCCATGTCTACACGTTTCTTAAATACCTCCAGGGATGGCGACTCCACCTCCTCCCTGGGCAGGCTGTTCCAGTGCCTGACCACTCTCTCAGTAAAGTAATTCTTCCTAATATCTAATCTAAACCTCCCCTGCCGCAACTTTAAACCATTTCCTCTGGTCCTGCCATTATTCACTTGGGAGAAGAGGCCAACACCCACCTCACTACACCCTCCTTTCAGGTAGTTGTAGAGGGCAATGAGGTCCCCCCTCAGCCTCCTCTTCTCCAAACTAAACATGCCCAGTTCCCTCAGCCTCTCTTCATATGACTTGTTCTCTAGACCCCTCACCAGCTTGGTGGCTCTCCTCTGGACACGCTCCAGCAGCTCAATGTCCTTCCTGTAGTGAGGGGCCCAGAACTGAACACAGTACTCAAGGTGATGCCTCACCAGCACCGAGTGCAGAGGCACGATCACTTCCCTACTCCTGCTGGCCACGCTATTCCTGATACAGGCCAGGATGCCGTTGGCCCTCTTGGCCACCTGGGCACACTGCTGGCTCATGTTAAGCCGGCTGTCCGCCAACACACCCAGGTCCTTTTCTGCTGGGCAGCTTTCCAGCCACTCTTCCCCAAGCCTGTAGTGTTGCCTGGGGTTGTTGTGACCGAAATGCAGGACCCGGCACTTGGCCTTATTATTGGCACATAACACTGAATACATTTTAGCATTTTCCAAAAAACTGTAACATGATTTAAGAGCTTGATCTATGCAACAGGAGAGAGAGAGATAAAAGAACCTGACTCCCATCCCTTACACAGCTACAGAAGAACTTGCACTACAGCAATCTGTGTTTAGGCATCTCTCTATAAGGTTTAAACATGAACATGGAAGTAAATTATTTCTTCTATGTCAGATATATTTCTTCACTCCTTTAACTTTTAATATTATTTTCAGAGTTAAGTTGGTTTGTAAATAGTTCAAGTTCACTACAAACAGAACAATCTTTTTTATTTCACTGCATCACTGTTGTCCCTGTAGTAATAACTAATTACAATGTATTTAATTAAGTGTATTAGACCCTCCTCTCTCTTCTTCATACACACAAGATTTTTCCTCATATCAAAACTTGTATCCCACTTCTTTTACCCACAGATAGCCAAAGCAATCTTCACTGCCATTCATGCTTTTAGGATCAAGCTCACTGGACTGTAGACATGTCAGGCGCTACTTACCTCACAGAGTGCTGTATATCCATGCTAGTTACCCCATTAGTCCCTTTTTGGTCAGTGAGTGATAAAAGCAATCTTTCAGTGGAAAGAAATTAGGATTAGATTAATCTGATCTATTAACACACCTACTATACAGTGCCCAGAATTATGATGCAGAAATTTTTATTTCTTTCCGTTTGCTAAGAGGTTCTACCCGAGTTTTATAAATCTTAGTTTGATGTGATTATTATTGCTATTCCTTCTCAGTTTATCTTTTTCTGTCTAGTTCTCACCTCATTCTTCTGCAATGTAGATAAAACCAGTCAAAATTTTTAAAGAGGAAACAACTTTACAGTTGAATATATTTGACTTAAGAGCTTTCAAAGGGAAGATTCTTGGTGTAAGTCATTATGTCTGCTCAAATTCATAAAGAAACAACAGAATTAATCTATGAATTGTGTATTCATTCTAAGCAACTACATGAATGCAGGTATGTAGCCCAAGGAAGGGACTTTGACATCAGTTTTTCTGTCTCTTTCTCTACCTTAATGTAAGTATGTAAGTATTTCTACCAAAGAGAACTTGAAAAAAAGTGAAAGTAAATTCACCGATAATGGGAAAATTTCACTTAACTGAGAAAGATGAAAGAGTAGGGAGATACACTCTGGATATTTCTGTTCAAATCAAGCACTTAACAACAGAATAGTACCTTCATTGGAGTGAAAGAACACAGGTTGTAATTATTTTAGATTGTCTTGGTTTTCAGGAAATTCTAAGCTTCATTGCATCAAAACCAAATGGCAGGAACTTCTTTTTTCACCTTATGACACTCCTGGGCTTTTGGCTTAGCCAGATACCTTTTGGCAGTCCTAATTGCTGTCAGCAAGCGTACAAAAGACAGTCACAGAGCTTGTTGAAGTTAATGGGTTTGTCAAACACAGTTTCAGGCTGAATGAAATGAACAATTAAGTCTTTTTATGTATCAACGATAGCTGGAAGCAATGGAATAATCATCCAAGGCAAATAGCAGATCAGATTTAGGTTGAACACAGGCTTTGGACATATGAATAGATTAATTTATGTCAATTCTAGCTGTCCTGATTTTTAACGTAGTTGTGAACATGTGACGAATATAAAATGTTATGTTAACATTTTAGGTAAAAGAGGGCTAAGCATCCTGTTTTTAAAAGCTTATTTCTCATATACTTCTGAATAGTCAGAACAGATCTCATACTTCTCAATGCACGGTCTGCTTAGTTTTACACAGTTGACATAGTGTGATCTGTGTCACTTTTAATGCTCTAAATATTGTCTCTCTATACACAGATGAACCTGACTGTGACACTTGCCTGTCTAAAGTTGCAGGCATTAGGCATTTGGATGGTAAAAAGATGGGGTTTAATGGAAGCTGGGAAAGACCCGAAGAAGGTTGTTAATGTTACGTTGTTAACCAATTGTTAATGTCAGTGTTCAGAGGTGCAAAGCTTTTTGGGCAAACATCTCTCTGCCTCTCAGATTGTGGAGCAAAGAGATTGTGTCCTCTTTTATTTCAGTTGCAATTGGGAAAAGAGTAACTGGGTTCATATTCCTGTTGAAAATAAACAAGTCTATGTACGCAGGGAATACATATTTGGTATGTAACCAATTCATCCTCCTAGCAGAAGCAATCTTTCCTGCCTGAGTGTTAGACAGCTATTCAGACCAGCTTGGTAATCTACCTGTAATGTTGCAGCCAACATTATCTTCCTTGCCTGCTGACTTTTACTGCTCTCCAAATCCCCTTGCTGGCAAACCTTTACTACTCTCCTAAGTTTAATTTTCCAAGATTGTTGCTTTCAAGGCCCTGCACAACTGCCTGCATAGACTTTAATAGACTCACTTAGGTGAGCAAGAATTTCTCATATTGAATGAAGCTTGAAGAGTCTGGCCAGGAGAGAACAGTAGGCTTTTTTCTACAGCCAATTTTGCTGCTATGCATTAAGGTGTCTTCCCTGACTCCTTTTCATTAGTAGGTCTATTTCTCCTGACAGACAGCTTTGAGTCTTGCCACAGCCTGAGACGAGAGCAGACACAAGTATTCATTTCACTTATATTTCAAATTCCTAACATACAGGAACATGCTATCTGTAACCACGAAACAGATAGTGAGTGACTTATCCAATGTTATGCTGTATATGTATGTTTGTGTTTTTACTTATTTATCAGTAATGTCAATATATTTGCTCCTTAGCAATTTTGCTCCCTGAAACATAGCAGGAATTTGTGCATATATAGTTTCAAGCTCCATCAGGCAGGAAATTCAATAGTCTAAAGCAAACATTGTTCCATATACTTGTTCTGTTTCCTGTCATTGCTTTAACTACTGCAGAAATGCAAGTAACTGATCTGAAAAACATTACTCCATGTTTATTGATTTGTGGATGGAAACACAGGATTCTACTTGGGCATGAGATTGTGCCCTTTGCACAGCAGGATTTAGCATTGCAGGTATTCACTACCCATTAAAAAGCCTCTCAGGAGGTCCAAAATCTGGTCATATGTTCAATACCAAACCTGTGATTCTATAAAATGAGAATTTTGTTTGGTTGCTTTGTTTCTTTAAATATATTATATGAATAAAAGTCTAGGTAATATAAAGATGTATAATATTTTCTGCCTCAAAAATACTGTTCTGACTCTGCAATTGCAGTTGGGATGGCTAAGACAAATGACAGAAACTGTATTTTTCTTGAGTGCATCAATTTCTTAAGGAGAAAGAGAAGATTGAAAGGCTATATCTGCTTTACATTCATTTTACACTGGAGAAGCAGAGAGGAAAAAATGATAAATCCCTTCAACATGTTACCTGTTTGCTTTGATCATGAAAGTACCTCTAACGCACAGAGAAGGGTGTTCATGTCCCCTACATGTAGGCTTTTAACAGTAAAGTCTGTGCTTTAAGCAGGATCTCAACAGTGGTTATGTGGTTAGGAGACAGAACTAGCAAGAAAATCATGGAAGCCATTACCACAAACCAACACAAAGCAATGTAGCATTTTCTGTAATTTTAAGTATGCCTACATTTTGCAGGCTTTTTGTTTTGTTATTGCTGCTTACTTAGTTATTTCTATATTATTAACCATGATATTGCCTTGCTCTGTCTGAATCATACATAGTATTATTAACACTACTGTTCACATTCTAAGGACAGATGAAGAGCTGTACAAGGTCTCACAGGGACTAGAATGTGCTACAACAGGAAACACTGGAAAAAACTATGGTTGATTCAGCCTAAAGGTGTCTTCCACCTTTTAAGAGTTATATTTTATATTAGACTCTTTCTCAGTCTTCAAAGAATGCAAAAGAAATGTTCTCCATTCATGCACTGTCTAATGATACAGCAAAGGTGTAGCCATATTCCCCTAAAGTCATTGTGAAAATAACTACCTTTTTTTAGAGGTAGTAGCATCAGTAATGTCTGTGGATTTGATTCTTTTCTCACACGCTCTTTTTCAGCACTTACATGCTTCTCTGTCTTCTCTCTCCATTCCTCACACCATTTTGGTAGTTGATCATTCAAAGAAAACACTGTGGACCAGACGCGGTCATTGTGTTTGAGCTCTGAATGAAAGATCTGGTGTAGAACCATGCAAAATAGTCACATATTTTTAGCAATTTATACATATAATATGTTATTAAGAAACATTTGATGAGGTGACCCAAGAAGTCTCCTCCCTCATCTCCACAGCTCCAGAACTGCTCTACTGAGCAACATGCGTGTCAGATGACATCTGGTGATAAGGTATGGGATAGGGGGGTCTTCTGAAATGTGGGCATCAGCAACTGGCAATCCAATGCAACCTCAGGCTTTGCATTCCAAGTGTGCAAGCAGGAAGCCTGGAATCAGAAGAGTCACTCAAAGGGCAGGAATGAAAATTATTCTCATGGTCACAAGTAGTAATTCATATAATAAGCACACGTGCATGCTTCAAAGTACTTAAATCTTGGCAGATATACCTGTGCCACCTGTGTGCAATGTTCTCTGTAACAGAATTGTGAGAAAAGGATTTGCAATGAAAGAAAACATAGCTCTTCTCCACCTGAAAAAGTACTAATTGCTGAAGTGGTGTGATTCAGAGAAATAGATGAATTTTTTATATTCCTCTTCATTAGAACCTTAAAGCTGAGCCAAGATCCATTGTGTTCCACTGAATGCAATAGCTGGATCAGATAGTTAGCAGACACTTAATCAGAAAGCATCAGAGTTCTAATAGGATATAGTATTATTATTGAGCAACTGTGACGACTCATCTGCCCATACATTACTGCCCTTTAAAAGTAATCCAGAGTCTGAATCAATACCTAACAGCTCAGGAACTTTCTTTATTTATATCTATTTTTATATATATAATCTGAACTAAATGTTATTGGGAGGAATTTGTACTGTCACAATCTTGGACTTCATAGAGGTTCATGAACGGGAAATCTGCTTGAGAATTTAGCTTGCAGTAGTGAGTTTAAAACAAATAGATAAGCAGGGAAAGCTCACACTAAACACACCTGGCATTACAAAGCATGAAATAATTCATCTCTATGATAGAGAACAGAAGTAGCTTCACATCAGGATGACATGAATAATTAATTCACCTTTTGTTCAAGAACATGCTCTGAATGGAAAATATATCTGAATTGGTATGTTACCTTTACTTAATAACATATTTTTGTTGCCATGATTTAACAACTGAATTCTGATCTAAAAAGAGAAAATTCCTCTGCTATCAATCTTTAATAAGCTATACTAAATAACAGAGCTGTAATTCAACAGGCTACAGCCAATAATTCCACACCTTGGATGTTACATGACATAAATTTATTGAGAAAATATTGTCAGTAAAAAAAGACAAACTGTTTGGACTGTATGCAAGGATGCTAGTTTATAAAAGGTTGTGACTAAAATTTGATTAATGATGGCAAGGAAACTCACTTTATGTTGCGAAAAGTGTCATGTATATTTGTCTGGGTTGTAAAGCTTCAGCATTAACACAGTTAAACAAATCAGTTACATGTAACTGTTTCAGGATCATATTATGCATATAATGACCTAAGTAGCCCACATATTCCCAAACCTGATTTTATAAATGTAGTACAAACCCACTGTTTGTGTTAATAATAGTTATAGATGTAATTAATAATTTGTGCTAATTTGCACCTTGCCTTAAAGAAGCTCAGACCTGAAGTAACCAGAAGGAAAAAAATACCCATACAAATGCAATAAAGCCTGTCTTGTAGGTACCTTTATAAAATAAAATAAAATAAAATAAAATAAAATAAAATAAAATAAAATAAAATAAATACACAGAACCATGTTTTCTGTAATGAAAACTTTTGTATGGAGTATGGAAATATATCTTTACTTATATGCATTTTATTAGTAGACATCAGAAATGTGTTAGTAGAAAAATGAGAGCTCTGTCTGCTCGATTATGTTCAGATATTTTTTTGCCTATATTATATATATATTTGTATGTATTATACACAGAAAAGGAACTATTCATGACAGTTAATGTGGAAAGACAGGAAGAAAATAAGAGTACCAATGTAAAGAAATTGCGCACAACTGTCATTCAGTTCATTTGTGCAAGTAAGTAATTGTATTAGGCACAAGGTCTGAATTCAGGAGACCTAGATTCAAGTCAAGAATCTACAATGGGCTGCTTCTGTGATTTGAGCATAACACCTATTCTGTATTCATATTTCATTTTTCAGTCCTTTAAGCACAAATCAATTACTGTTTGACAATTACACACAGGAGAGAGGCATATCTATTCCTCCAGGCAGATTCCAAATGTTGATCAGAGCAGATTTTCTTCTTGTTATTTTGCTGCTTTTTAAACTCTAGGTTAGTCCTCTGAAGAGGAAAAAAGAGGTGGGTCAAACCATTTTTTTTCCCTTGAAAACTGATTATTCAATTTGTTCCAGCAAAGCTATTCGCATGGATAAGCTGGTCTCCTGTAGACAACAATAATTGAAAGCAAACATTGAACAGCAAGTAAAATAAGAAATAAAAAATAAAAAAATAGGAAAAAACAACACGCTGCAAATGAATAACTATTCATACAGCCTTTATCTATGTACACCCTTCAGTGTTATTCTGTAGTACTCAAATGATCTTTCATTTCTTCTTCAAATAATTAAAATAACTATTTTATACAACACTGAAATTTCTCCTCCCTGGATAAAAAGTATTCTTTTAGGAGAACACATTCTATAGGCAGGTTTGAACCCCCCAAAATTGTCTGTATTGTCTACGTTATGGCGATTCTCTGATGAGACTGACAATAAGGCAAAGATATGCTTCTCAGAATCTGAAGTCTGTACAGAACAATCCAAACTTCAGAGGTTTCAGAGGGTTTTGGTGGGTTTTCTTTTCATCTTTTTTTCCCCCAAATGCTAGTCTGCTGTTTATATGGGACACTCCAGACTATATTTAATGCCAGAACACAGAGCTGTAATGCAGCCACGCAACACTGCAGAATGAGTGTTTTTAATAAACTGAGTGAAAAACGTCTTGGAAAACAAAACTAGTGCAACAGTATTAATTTGAGTAATGATTTAAAAAATGAGGTCCTATGTATATAACAAACCCATTTCCGTGACAAAAGACTAAAGATGAGCTTTAGAAGAATATATCAGCTTTACCTGTAGGAATTCACAGATTACACATTTTTTGCACTTTTTTGTACGGCACGTTTTTGTACCACAAATACTGTTCCAAGTAAAAGATTCTGAACTAAAAAGACCCCCTGAAAGGGACAGTCTTATTAAAAAGATACATATCCTAAGGATTACTTTTAGGGATGCCTGATGAAAGCTACTTAAACATCATCTTTTCCTTCAGTTAAAACAATTTCATATTTCTTCAGAAGCTCAGTTACAAATCAAACTTCATAACTGATGCACCATACCTTGCTGTTTTAAAGCAGTTCTCAAGGTACTTGAAATGACCTGTACTGACTTAAGTGGCAAGAGTAAATTATTACTCCTTTTTATTCTTGTTAGCACTACAGAGGCAAAACCATGGCCATATTATTTCTTCTCAAGTGTAATTGAGAAAACAAAGTATTGATTTATAATCAGTAAAACCTGTGCAGTCCCGTTGGTTATAATAATTTCTAGCAGAAGAAAGGTGCTAAGTTTTTCTCTTCAAAGTCACAAAATGAAGATTATGACATGAAAATCTACTGGTCCAAGATTATGACTGACCTGAAAGGACCTCAAAGCAATGAGTGATTTAATAGATAATTAATAAGTAACTGGAAATCTATCTGTACAATGTGCAGAAGTTTTGAGATTCCTCATCATTAATAATAAAACACTGAGATAATCCCTAGTTTTCTTAAAGCTCCCTTATGCTATCATACAAAAATTAATATATTTTCTAGGGTAAAGTCCTTCAAATACATGCATATGGATGTCCAGCGTCACTAACATTCACAAGTATAAGCTCTTTTATGGGCCGAGACATGGCATTTTATGTGTTATGTTTACGTGGAGGTTGACATGGGTTGTGCTTGGCTGACAATAGCGTTAGCATAGGAACTGCAGTTAGCCCTTAGGGGGAACTGAGGAGCATTTTGAGTGTAAACAATCTGTTGGTCACTGTGAAAGTTGCAAACTTGCCAGGAAACTTCCAGAGGAGCAGACTGTGAGCTCCAGAGATGGCGACAGCCAGCTGTCAGGCACCACAGGTCAGTCAAGAATAGGACACCCAGTCAGAGGGTGTCTGGAGTCACATGGGGAGACATTTGAGGAATATATATAAGAGGTACCAGAGAGAGAAGCCCAAGAGATCCCTGGAGACTAGAGAAGAGAGAAACAAAGAACAAAAGACCCCAAGAGAACCCAAAGCCCTGGCCCCAGACTAGGCACTGCAAGGCTTGAAAAGATGTGCTGGCCCATGAGACTTTTCTCCTGGAACACTTCATATCTCCTGTGGGACAGCAAAGTTGTATGAGGAACCACTGTGCTAACTTACACAATTTCTGGACTGCATCATATCTCCCACAGGACAGGCAAGTCTCGTAATTTGAAAAATTGTATAGACTTGTGATTAAGATGTTTTGGTATCCTCATGCACATATTCTCCACACTGCCACTTTGGTCCTAAACTATGTCACTTTTAGCTGTCGTAACATCTTTGCATACAGAGTGCATTACACAGTCGCAAATAAAGCAGGGAGTTTTCTGATCATTTAAGTGACACACAAAGAGTTTTGTCAGATAATAAAGAGACCACATCAGAAGAAAGGTCTTCAGCTATCTGGGATCTTGACAGATGCATATCACATGGTAGAAAAATATATATTTTATCAAGAATGGATTTTTTATGAAACATTTCTGAGAAATTGAAATAAAATTATGTAAGTTCTCTTTAGGCAGAATGAATGAGAAGAACAAAGTCCACAACATCAGCAACAAATCTAAGCTTTACAGACAATGTTGGAAACCTAAAGAAAGGTTTGTGGAACATCACTATTTATTTGTAGCAAGAGTGCATAGATAGCGATTTATTGGCATTCTGTTATAGTGTTTTGTTATCTTATAAAAGACTGTAGCAAAAGGTGAAAATAGTACCACAATTGACATTAATGCACGTTTAGAACAAGCTATAAATGGAGAAAATAAATTAATATATTTTAAATCTTCCACAAAAGCACTAGACTGTAAGGACGTTCTTTTGACTTTACCACAGGCTACAAGAAACATTTTTTAGTATCTCCAATACATTTGAAACATGTAAGGGTTTTTGTTTAAACTGATTTTATTTTAAATAGATATTTTAATTGATTCTGTGGTAGTGTTCTGCCTCCCGCCATAGGCACAGTATATTAGCCTAAAGGCTATAAAGGTGATCTCTGCCTCATGAAATAGTTTATTGTACTGATCATTCATATCCTTTTCTCCACCTGTTCCTGCTTGACCACTATATAATCTTTGGTATCCTTATATTGTTTTCACCAGAAAATGTGATACTGTTCTCTCCTCAGTTTAAACATAATGTGGTCAAATCTGAGCTTGCTGTTTCCTTCACCAAGATCTCCATACTCCCTGTTTTGATACTGATCTCTAGGTGATAGAAACTTCAACCTTACCACCTCAACTCACAGACCAGGCTCACCTAGGATGCTTCTGCTTCTTTCCTGTGCATGCCCACTCCCCCATCATACTTTCTCTTCTGCATGAAAAGAAGTTCAAACTTTTGTCTTCGGGATCCACTACAGCTCTACCCCTTGCTGTTCAGTCTCTCATCTGTCAGCATCATTATCACTTTTACCAACTTTTTGTTCATCTTTCCACTTCTGATACTCTATCCTTGTTCCAAATACCTTTCCTAGTACCTAAAATCCTTCTGATCATTATAAAAAAACATGATATTTGTCCACTCATTCTTCACATTCTTAGTTGTGAGTTAAGGAGAGCCCTATTGAATTCACCAGGATTACTTTTATTTTAGAAATTTTTGCAATAACTCTTGAGCATTGCCAGTCACTTAGTTTGCTTTTCACTATAAAGAAATATAGTGGATGATATTCTAAATACATTATATTATAGAAGGTCATCATGGTTTTGAGAAAAAAAATAAACAAAAACAGTCTTGTGCATCTTGGTAGTTTTCATTTGCAAGAAAATAAAATTTATCCTAAACTTGGAGTAATTATCTATTACTTTTTTTTTCCCCATTTTGTGTTATTTTTCTTCATTTTTATTTAAATGTTTGGTGTTTTGTTCTTAGAAACACTTAGAATCACTTAGAAACATAACATAGCCAATAAATACAATTAGTCAGATGGACTGGAAGTTAGAATGGCTTTTCATTCATTCTCTGTCTTCAAACAGATAGCAAGCATTGTCATGAAGATCTTGATAACTGAAAACTAAGGTGTTTTTCAAGCTAACTTACTTTGATTGAAAGATAAACACAAACCAACTCCTATGTTTTATAGATGCATTTACACAAACACGGATACCAATGCAAGCAAAAAAAAGGAAACCGGAGATATGGTAATGTACAGGAAAAAGAAAGTAAGGAAATTAGGACTCAAGCAATCAATCTACACCAAAAATTCTGCCCCAGGCAATGGCTGTATTCACAGAGTGGGAATCTCAAGCCTTCTTTCAAACCAACCCCAGAATGTGTGGAGATCAGTACTTAGAAATGAAAGAGCAGTTTTTTTCCTGAAACGTTTGAAATTATGAGAGTCATTCAAGAAGAACTCGGAGAAAATGTAAGCAGCAGAAAAGACATGAAGATTTCTTCATTAAAAATAAGAAGTTATGCCAGGTTAAGACACAAAGAACTAGTCAGGTATTACCAACTAGATTAAAATTATGTGTATAAGTATATATAGCTCTACTCCTTGGATATAGTTATTAGATCTGATCAAAGTCATGATGCATTATCATCTATTAAATCCTAAGGAAAAAAGAAAACAATACATAACATAACATAGCAAAACTACATTAGCAAATCAGTAACATGGATAAAAAAGATTTCAGACAAGAAACTTAAAGGAGTACAGGAAGGAAACTAAGCTACTTTAAAATTGTTTTTGAGGGAAATAAACACAAACTTGGAAGAAATACGCTAAACATTAATCACCTGTCACGGGTTAATGGCAGCAAGCAATTAAGCACCACACAGCTGCTTACTCACCACACCCACCCACCCCCTGTGGAGATGAGGAAGTGAAGCAGAAGTGTAAAAGTAAAAAAAAACTCGCGGGCTGAGATAAAGACAACTAAATAGGTAAACAAAAGTTGTGATCACAAGCAAAGCAAAATAAGGATTTCATTCACTGCTTCCCATCAGCAGGCCAGTGTTCAGCCATCTCCAGGAAAGCAGGGCTCCATGACTCATAACGGTTTACTTGGGAAGAAAAGCACCATAACTCCAAACACCCCCCTGCTTCCTTCTTCTTCCCCCAGCTTTTATTGTTGAGCATGACATCATATGGCATGGAATATCCCCTCGGTCAGTTGGGGTCAGCTGTCCCGGCTGTGTCCCCTCCCAAGTTCTTGTGCACTCCCAGCCTACTCAAGGGTAGGGTGGTGTAAGAAGTAGAGAAGGCTTGACACTGTCTAAGCACTGCTCAGCAATAACGAAAATATCCCTGTGTTATCTACACTGTTTTGATCACAAATCCAAAACATAGCACTGTACAAGCTGCTATGAAGAAAATTAACTCTAACCCAGCCAAAATCATTACATCATCTTAAAGCAGTCATGTGAAAATAAGAAGGAATATTATCTCTTTTCAGAGAAAATAGTAGAGGTTGTTAAATTAAAATATAAAGGAAAAAAGTAATATTTATCAAGGCTGTCATTGTAAGGTTGGTAAAGGTAGATCCACTCTTTCTACATGAGATAATCAAACTCCAAAAATAAGACATTACATAGAAGGGTAATGAATCAATGACACTTTATTATGTTTTCAACATCAGCATTTGAAAAGAAACAGAGAAGCAGAAAGTGCTGGGACCAGATGGTATCCTTACCAAGATCAGCACAACTACTAGTGGTTTCATCAGAACTCTGTGAATGAATGCAGCATGCCAGGGCAATGCTAATTACCACATTTTGAGCTACTATCCTATCTCATGTTTAACTACCGTGAGGAATCTGTTAAGACTGTTCGTATCAGAACATATCTACAACAATCTATTTAGGCAAAGATATTTCCTGTGAGATGCAAACAGAAAACAAGAGGTACCAAGGTTCAGATTCTGATTGACAAGCTAGTTATAAAAACCGTCAAATTCACGAAGAGGAACCTCTAGCTTAGTGTGGATGGATTATAATGATGCTTCTTATTCAGGCCTGTGTTTCGAAATGTTGAAAATACTGAGACTGTACAGTACTCTAAATAATACAACAATTTTTAGAGTTTTACTAAACATCACCAAAGACTGATATTTAGCTATTGTTGATATCAACTGAGGGTCCTTCAAGGAAGTTTTTTTCCCCATTTATTCTTCAATATTTGTATTTTGACTCCCCTTTGGAAAAAAAAGTTGTCTGGACTTTAGCAGGAAAAAGCATATACTATTATATGGGTAAAATGTGAAATACTTGCAAGGGAGATTTAGAGGACTGGACCAAGATGTAAGAAGAGATGGTCTGAGGAAGTAAAAAATGATGTTTTAAAAAATATAGCTGGTGAGTCCTTGGTAAGACTAAGAACAATGGATTTAAATCCATGAACCAAAAGGTCCTGGCTATATAACAGCAAGCCCTTCACACAAACTTAGAATATTTGTGAAAAAGAGGTGAAGCAAGCTATAATTAAATAAGATGGTAAGCATGATGAGATGTTATAATGTGTGTCATTAGTCACTGTTCAGTGCTGGTGCAGAACAGGCACCAGAAGAATCATAGATAAATTGTGTCCTTTGTGATAAGCACCACTTCTACACAGGCTGAAGGAAATATGAACATTGCCTAAGCACCAGAAATGATTACATGATTTCATATTGAATTTCTACAGGCTGTTGGAAGCCAGATGATCAGACATTGTATTGATTTAAAAATCTTCTCATTCACAGAGCATACCCATAAAGACTATGAAAGAAACTGCTTCTTCATTGGACAAACACCTCTCAGAGAAAAAAGAAAAATCCCTCCACAAATCTCATTTGCTAAGGAGAGAATCTGTAAGAATAACATGAGAAAAAGAGAAAAAAAGCCTGTTAAAATACCACTTGTTACATGTAAGTACCCTGCAGTCTAAAAGGCCCTGTGGTCTTAATCAGTTAGAGTTTTCCTTTAGCATATGTCTCCAAATACCTGGATTTTAACCTTTAAGCCATCTTCCACATTTCTACAATATGTTGACCTGTTGACAGTACAACCAACACCAACTACTGTGAGACTTTATTAATTCATATCAATAGGAAATAAAACAAACAAACAAAATGAAAATAAATTTTTAAAATTGCATGTACAGTAACTATTCATTAGAAAATATTCCTATTACTCTGCGTAAAAAGCTTTTAAATCCTGCAGTGCTATCACATCAAAACATTGTCCAGTCTAGATTTCTGCTCTTGCTAAGTAGAGCTGGTTAGCACAGAAACAACAGTCTCAATCTCAGCATTAGCAATTTCATTGCACTGACTGCCAACATGAAAAATACCGAGGCTGAAAAAGAAAAGTATACTGACAGTTGGTTATTCATACAAGAATTAACTAGTTGTCTTTTTTGAGAAAAGAAAGACTTCAATTTTTGTTTTACATTCAGTACTTGACTTAAGATAATACTTTAATTAAATGAACCCAAAAGAATAAACAAATCTTTCCTGACAGGGATGAGTGCAGGAACAATAACTTACTAATGCCTTTATCAGTACAAAATTAGGGAAAAAAGGTGAGAAAGTTAATTTGCCTAACTCTCCCATCTCTTCTGAAAGTCTAGTGCTATACAAAATGTAAAATATTAAAAAAAACCAAAAAAAACAACAGAATGCAAAGGTGAGAGTTTTCATTATCACAGCAAATTTTAAATGGAAAAGTATAAGGACTTATTAAAAGATCATTAAGAAGCTGAGGGATTAAACGAGGCTTCAGGAATTAAAAACATCTTTAGATAAACAAAGCCAATGAAGTACAAAACATAGTTACTGAAGAATAAGAGAAGTGAAAAAATGTTAAGAATTTTTAAATGAAGACATTGTGCAGCAGTTAGACCTTTTTTTCAAAAAAAGTCCCTTATCTTGAATGGAATGCCTAAGCACATGTAAAGGAATCTATAGGACTTTGTACAGAGGGAATTTGCTGTTAAAAGTACCACAATTTAATTTATTAATCTTTTTTAAAAATCTTTTTTCAGTTACTTAAATAAAATTGGAAACTATCTGAAAACAAGTATCCCGTTTACCATTTCAGATCTGAATATAGCCACATATACCTATGGAAAGACAAATATCACAGAATATAACTTACAGTAATGTTTATAGGAATTATCAAGAATTTGTTCCTGTCTTTTTTGCAGTTAAACTTGAGGGAATAGTCCAGTCTTTTCCTCTTTTAATATAGAAGCTACTGAAAAAGGTTAATGAAGATGAAAGTAAAAGTTTAAGCAGAAATAGAAAAGGGAACTAGACAGGGAAAAGTGATGGGATAACATTGGACTTTGGTTGCTTTTGTTTATCTGTGCTTTATTATCACTGCAAATTTTTATTTTTTTTTTTTCAGTAATCATTCACCATTTTTACACCTCCCATTATAGTGGAAGTTTTACATCTATCTCTTTGTTTCAACTGAGATATCCAGGTCTGCCTTTCAGATCTAACGTGATCTATAATACCATCAAATAACAACAAGCAAATATGATATAAGAAAATTTATGATTATATTATCAGCTTCATTAAAAACTAGTTGCTGCTATTTTGATAAATACATTAGTATTTAGGTGTTTCAAGCCAAAGAATTAGGGAACTGGAATCAGAAATGACAAGTTATGCCCTCTTACATTATCCTCTGCATCTCAGAAAAGAGAATAAAGATCTGTTGTGAATTAATATAAGGAGGTAGTATTTATATCTCAATTAGATCTCACTAAAATATGGGAATCTCATATTTCATAGGAAATGCCAAATGCTTTAAATGTTCTTTCAGTCTAAATAAAGGTAAAAATTAAGAATTTGGCAGACTTTTCTTCTACCAGAGAAATAATGAAAAGTTGTTCAACACTAATTAATAAATAATGCAAAAGCAGAAAAAAAAAAACCCAAACCACAAAATACTTCAAGTTTTCAACACTCATGCAAAATTTGTTATTGAAAACTTCAACACAATTCGGATGTTGCCTATGTTATTTTCCAATTGAATTTTTTCTCCAGATAAACTAGATTCTCCAATTCAGATGACCTGGACAACTCCAAACTGTGAAGCGATAATGGATTAATCCATTGTTGTCAGTAAGCATTAAGTTGTATTTTAATATGAATAACATAGTGATAGAACCAGCCAAACTGAATTGAAGGCTATAGTATAATCATTCATGAAATATGAATGATTATGCAGTATAAGGAAAGTAGCTAAATGTAACCTTGCTAAAATAGTGAAAAAAAAAATCTTTGCAAAAGGCATTGATATAAACTTATTTTCAAGTTTGCAAAGAAGATTTAAGTTATTTAACAACTTCGTTTAACCACTTCAAAAAATGTTGTTTTCTTATCAAGCTGAAATTATATTAAGTCTTTAAGGGGTAACAAAGGTTTTTTTTGTTATTATTAAGCACAAACTTGCTCATGCAAGAGGTTATTTTCCATTATTTACAGTTTTGCATCCTTTCTTTTATCTATTCCCATATAATTGCCTTCTTTTAATCACTCCTTTTGACAGCCTCTCTCTTTCAAATTCATGCTTACTTTTATGCTTACCTATGTCTCAGGAGTTGTCAGAATGTGAAGGTCTGGTATAAACACGGTTGCAGTTGTATAGAAAACAATTCTTTGGCTAAGTTGCTTCTTAACAAACTTTAGCTATGTAAGTAATAGGAATCTGATCTAAAGCTAGTCCATGAAGAGAGAAATGTGCTTCCACTGGATTATTCATCCTACTGATTTCAGAAACCTATTTTAGAGTCGGATGAATCCCTCTCTGGAGTTGCCTGTGTCTTCTTAAGAGTAGAAGAATCCTGTACTACTATACGGTACTAAATATTTAAGTACAGAGGGGCTCAAATTATGTAACACATAACTGATGAGCTCCAGTTACTCTATAAACAAAATTACTCTGAAGAATTACTCCCATTGAGACCAAAACAAAAGATCATTGCAGTCTTGTCTGCACGATCAAGACTTTCTCAAGCCTCTCCTGGCTGGTGCACAGAAGTGAATGTGAGTCCTTTCTAAAGGCAGCCTCCCTCAATGGGAATGGTGATCTGCCTCATGGCAGCAAAAATTTCTCAGTGAGCAGGTGTACCCTGCAACTTTCATCCTGTCAGCTGTAGACATCCCTCTGGTCCAGTCAGCTCAGCACCACGTGCTCAATACCCAACAATGGGCTTTCCAGCCAGCTGCCTTTTCTACCTTATTGCTACCCCCTCTTAAAAAAACACATCATCTGCCATATGTTTAAGGCCCAGCTGCACTCAGTTCTTTAAAAGGTAACTTGTAATAGCAGCGGGGTGTCTACGGACCAGGCGCTTATTAGTAGCTCTTGTCCTAAGCACATTCAGTGAATCCATTCAGAAAACCTGTGCAATTTTTTTTATCAGCATAAAACTCACCTGGGCAACTATATGATAGAGAGCAAACAAAGGTATACGGTCAACAAAACTGTGGCAACTGGGGAAAGGATAAATAGAGGTTGGCTGTAATTTGGGAGGGAATGAGGGTGGTAAATAAGGTGAACCTGGGAGGAGAACAAATTAAACGATGTGATTGGGACCGTAGGGCCTTCCTTTTGAGCAGACCCGTGCAAGATCAGTGGGATTTGCAGCAGAACAGCAGATCTGTCATTTCTTTGATATTTGCATCTGATTTCACCTTTTGGCTCTGGCACCTAGCCTTCTCTCCCTAATACTGGCAAGGGAACCAGAACGTATGGACCAGACATCCTCATTTCCTGACACCTGACACTTACCCAAACTGGGCACTTAAGACTTATTTCCTAAAGAAATCATGCTGAGCTGCCTCTCTGGCATCTCATTGTTCTTCTACTGGGAGCTGGTTTGCATTTTCATGCCTCTATTTATACTAGTGTTGTTAATTCACATTTACATTTGTCTGAGGAAAAATCAGATGCCAACAGATTTCCTGTAGCAAAATATTCCCCTAAGGCTTTGCTCTTCACTGTCTTTCCTGCAGCCAGGTGCCCTGCATAAAGTAAATATTAAGTACTAATATTTTTATATGGTGAAGTTTTACACTGAAATTAGAGGAATGTGAAATGATCAAAATGTAAATTGAGCTTTCACACTCTGTGGCATGATTTTTCATGATTGCCATTAACTGCACCCTTGTCGTTACCAAAGCCCAGTTAAGGACGACTTTACCTTGAATGTTCTCCTTTCATAGAAAAAGATCCAGCAGGGGCTCATGACTGGTGCAGTCAGTTATGTTATGTCTTTCAAAGTTTGTGGTACAGGGATTCTTCTAGAATAAATGAGCATGCCCTTTGTGCATTCTCAGATTCTAATGATTTCTGCCTGTCAGAGTAGTGGTTTTGGAGCACAATTAAAGTAGCCACATACGAACATAATTAGGTATATCTGACACACATGGAGGTTGAATGGTGACAAAGTTCACAGGGCAATTAGTGAAAATTCTCTTGAGTTCCTGAAGTGTTATATTGATAACACACAACACAACTAGCCAGTTCAGCCTGGTGTGTGAATATATTCAGTTTCACTTGTCCTGGTCTGTGCCTGACATCTCATTGTCTATGACTTCCTTATGGAATTTTCATCTACTGTATCAATGGACGCTACGTCGACCTCTTTTTTTTTTTTTTTTTGAGGAAACACAAAGTAAGTTTCAAAGCACAAAGAGAAAACAGTGCACATGAGCTACACGCTTTGGACAGCAGATGATTTATAAGGCTTGACAAGGCAATTTACAGATTTTCTGTTTCTGCATTCAGAATATGCTCTGTATCTAACAGGAACTCCTGTTAATTACCACATGAAACAAAGTCATAGGTGTTGTGACATAAAATATGGAAGATTATTTTAAAAAATACACATTTGATCATTTATCATAGTTGAATGAAATCAGAATCAGTGTAAAGGAAATTTGATAATGATTTGTCCCAGCCTATGGCATATAAACCAAAGCAAAATCCCATTTCTCACATAAGTAAAAAAAGTGGGCAATATAAAAAAACCAACCATCCAGCTACAGCAACTTTGTTGATTAAATATATCTTGGCAGTTTCTGGCATATTTAAAGCCAACTTTGGCAGATTACAGGCCTGGATTTGCTGCATTTTTATTCTAATAATAATGCAACATAGTGTAAGACGATTGCTTCACTGGAGTATTTACTACTGAAGAGAAAATTGCTTTTATAGTTATGCATCCCCATTAAAATTTACAGAAATGTTGACAGCTATAAAAAAATAAATTCATCAACAAATTATAAGGTTTGAATTCTCCCAGTTACGTGTGTACAACATTTTCTCTACTATTAAAAGGATTTAAGTACATGCACTGAAGGATAAGCCTAGCTGATTGGATTTTTAATTTCAATTTTCATTGTAGTTTTTCCTGCTAAGGATTGTCTATGGGAAAACTATATTTATTATAATTTGTCATCAATTTATTATAATTTGTCTATCAATTTGGAAAACTCTGTTATAATAGAAATAGAAATCTTGGTCTTGATATCATTTGCACTAACTAGTCGCATTTTATGGCAACAATGGCTACAATGGCTGGGCAAGGAAGAACTTCATGAGGTTCAACAGGGAAAAGTGTAGGGTCCTGCACCTGGGGAAGAAGAATGTCAGGCACCAATACAGGTTACGTGTGGACCTGCTAGAGTCAAGTTCTGAAGAGAAAGATCTGGGCGTCCTGGTAGACAGAAAAATGACAATGGGCAAGCAGTGTGCTCTTGTGGCCAGGAAGGCCCATGGAATCCTGGGCTGCATAGGGAAGAGTGTGGCTAGTAGGTCGAGGGAAGTCATTCTCCCCCTCTACTCTGCACTGGGGAGGCCACAACTGGAGTATTGCATCCAGTTCTGGGCTCCCCAATTCAAGAGGGATAGGGAACTACTGGAAAGAGTCCAGCGAAGGGCAACGAGGATGATTCAAGGATTGGAGCATCTCCCTTATGAAGAAAGGCTGAGAGAGCTGGGACTCTTTAGCCTGGAGAAGAGAAGGCTGAGGGGAGACCTTATCAATGCTTATAAGTATCTGAAGGGTGGGTTGAAGGAGGAGGGAGCCAGACTCTTTTCAGTGGTTGCCAGTGAGAGGACAAGGGGCAACGGGCACAAGCTGGAACATAGGAGGTTCCACTCAAATATGAGAAGAAACTTCTTTACGGTGAGGGTGACAGAGCATTGGAACAGGCTGCCCAGGGAGGTTGTGGAGTCCCCTTCTCTGGAGATTTTCAAGACCCGCCTGGATGCAGTCCTGAGTAACATGCTCTGACATGCTCTGGGCAATTCTGCTTTGGCAGGGGAGTTGGACTAGATGATCTTTATGGTCCCTTCCAACTCTAAAAAATTCAGTGAAATTCAGTGGAATTATGTCTTTCCCTAGGGAGGGAAAAATGTAAGCAGAGTAGTCTTAACCATGTAATTTGCAGCAAAAGATAAACTAAATCTTCACCCCTCTCTTTTCGAAGTGGGAGTGGCAGTGGCATTTATTTTTGAAGAGGATTATTGATTAATGACAAAAAGATATTTACCTGTTGTGCTGTTGGTTGTGCTTATGCAACGAAATGGGATTAGGTGTCCTATTTCTCCATGACTTGCAGTGGGATCACTGTGCTCTAAGTTTAACTATAGATCTGCTAAGTATAGAAAAGGCCACTTCTTGAGAGACATCTGTTAGTTTGGATGTTACTCAATTTTTGCTTCCCACCAAGATTACCACTGCAAATGAAGGAATGGCTAAGTCACTGGCAGGAAAGACTCTGACTGAGTTATTATGTTAAGCATATGATTCCATCGTCTGCCACCACTCAGACCTGTTTTACTTTATTTTGTTGCCGAAATGCTTCTTGATTTCTAAATGCTCATGAGATATAAATGATTCTACGGATCCATATGACCACCAGGGGTTTCCTTCATAGGCTTCACAAGAATATTTTTTTCTGTTAGGACCATGAATTCTGTTTAAAGCAAGTATAAGAGATTTTAAAAGAGTGTATTATGTTTACTGCCACCAATTCTATTTTTTTCTTATGAATGTCTCTAATCAATCTAGAGCTGCCCTTTGACATTTTAAAAACTCCATTCAGGCCCTTTTTCCCTGCTCTGCCAGTTCTTCCCTATTTTTTCATGTGTCCATGGATTTATATAATATGACATGAACTGATCTTTTTCTTTCCCCAAGCTTCAAGATAATTCATTCTAGAACTAGTTCTGTAAGAGTGGTCTGAAACATAACTGACCACAGAGAAATGCCAAATTTTAAAGCACATTAGGAGGCATCCAGTGCTTTGAATACTTAACCGACTGGTATTCAACAGTGAAGATCTGAACAGATTATGAAATCAATGAATAAAGTCACAGAAAACTACGAAATAATTGCAACATGTCACCCTGACATGACCCAATGTACTCTTGTATTGATGCAGCATCACAGTGAAAACATTGCAAAGCAATATTGAGGCACCCTGCTGTGATTACTTTGTGTTTCTCCATGACTATTTGACACTGCTTTTCTTATCTTCCTTCTCTTTCCTCTTACTCTGAACTTCTTAGAAGAGCCAGGTTATTTCACATTGTGTATCTCTTTCTTTCTTTTTTTAACCCCTTTTTCACTACTTTTTTTTTCTGTCATGGATGATTTTCAGTGACCTAGGTTTATTTGCTCATAACTTCGTAAATGTCAAAGAGCATTAAGGCAAGAGCAGAGATCTTACACTGTATATATACTCTGGGTATTTTCTGGTCAAAGACAATAGAAAAAGAGCTTTATGAATACTTACTGACAATACAGAAACTATAGGCAGGGATCAAAAAATATACATGTTCCTGTACTCCAGAAGGATCCCACTAGCTCAACCCTTTGTGAGCCTTGATATTATAACTATAATATAAGGAAATATATTGACTTTTTAAAAAGGAGATTCTTCGAGCTTTTAGTGTGTCAAATTTCAGCCCTAATGCAAGGTACAGATTCAGCACAGCATATGGCTTTCAAGATGTTATTACAGATTTAGAGTATGCAGCCGTTTTCTGTCCTGTGAAATTACTTCTCATGAAATATAGTTTTTGATTTGCATTTTATTCTGCTATCCTCCATTATTTGATCCTTCATTTATATTTTAACTCCCACAGGACTCACTACTGGGTAATGCCAGATGTTGAGTCAGCAACATGAATGCAGCTCAGACACTATGATTACTAAGTTTTATCTTCTAGTCTCTGAAGATGCAGCCACCTGCTTTGTTGCAAAGAAAAATGACTCATATTGTACGTAGGCAGATACCTGGATACTCAGAGTGAGTTTTAGATGATGTTCAGTATGAACTTAAAAGGGAAATATAATGATATATCCCACAGGAGGTGTAACAATTGCTAAAGTTAAATTTGGGAGATTTATACTGGATGAATGTGCAAAATAAAATAATGATGGGGGAACTTTACTCTCCCTGCTCATCTTTATTTTTTCACATGGTAGCCCAAAACATTCTGAACACAAGAACAGGACAATATTTCTGGAATAACTGAGCTATGAGTATCCTGGATGTGTTTTAGCACATAGGCATGAGTGCTGCTCAAAGTTCAGGAGTAAGCAATGTTCATTTTGAGCTCAGAAGACTGTGGTTTGGATCCTAATAGATCAGATGCTGCAAATGAAACCTTAAAACTAGTAAAACAGGAGTTATGGGTTGAAGAACCCACAACAGTTTATTGTCGTTTAGACAATCATTCTATCATCCAGTGAGCCCTCCCCACCTGGGAAGGGAAATCAGGAAAAAACAAGGAAACCGAAGGACTGAAATATCAACAGATTTAATAGAATAATGCTAAGTAATTAACATTAATAATACTAAAGAACAAATATTGATCCCAATACCACTATAAAGGATTAAATTCAGCCAATTATATTAGTAGGAAGCCAATTATATTAGCAGGAAGCTGTGCACTCCCAGCAGTGGACAGCAAATGTTGGACACTGTGAGCCCCGCGGCTTTCGGGAAGGCCTTGGGGGTCCAGCACCGGGACAAGAAGTTCTCAGGATCGCAGCCATCATAGAAGAGGAGAAACTCCTCAGCAACCTTTCTAATTTATATTGAATGTGATGTTCATCGTATGAAATAATCCTGGTGGTCAGCTTGGGTCAAGTACCTGGGTCTCGCTCCTCATCCATGCACCTGGCTAGGCTTGAAAAAACTGAAATCTTGAAACCTGCATACCATAGCTGGCTATAAAGTAAATATTTTCACAAATTCAGACACTGGAGTCTTCTAAAAAAGCAATTTTCTCTAGCATTAGAAGAGACCTTACTGAAAAGTTAAATTTCTGAAAGAGAAATTAATCCTGTGTTGCTTAAACCAAGACATCAGGTTACATATCTATTGTAAATTGGTGAGTCTAAAAGGATCATAGAAAATGTGCAGAATGACATTTTTCAAGGCTATTTGGTTCAATGAATGTTCCATTCCAGTTAGAAACAAGAGAAGCTAGACACTGAGGCTGAAATTCATCTGACTTTAAATTTAAAGAGCTGACTTGTAAAGCTTAGCTGGTCACCTATGGTTCCCTTTACTGTAAATAGAGATTAATCGAATCATCTAATTAATCTCATTATAAAGTAAATACTTAAACTAAGTTATATTAGTCACACCCCAAAAGTCACTAATTCCTCTTTCTTTTTCTGTAAAACCAGCCTCTCTGATTAGCTATGCTCTGGATGTATACGTCACAGGTGTTTAAAGTTAAGCTAGATACATTTTATCTTGGGTGCACAATTCTTCCATGAACCTTTGAAAAATTATACCTATAATAATTTGTAAAATTGGAACTCAGAAGATTGCACCATTAAATATCTGAACACTTTTTTTTTTTTTTTCTAAACTATGCTAGAAACAATCAGATATAAATAACAAGTGGGACAAATATTCCACAGATATATTATAACCCACCAATGATGAATCCACAGAACATTTCTGAATGTTACAGACAAGCAAGTAAATTAGTGAAGTACTATTATTATTATTAATGTTAATGGTAATGGAAGGAAAACTGCTGTGTTAATTCCTAGTAAGCCTTCAATAAAAGTAAGTAAATCTGATTAAATTCTGCATTCTTTTAATAATTTGCTGAGAAGCAGAAAGTGATCAGAAACTATCATCACCTGCATTCTTCTCTGTCCTTTCTCTGACCTGCTGTCATTCCTTATTTACTTGCTTAGTATTTCTGTAATAGCAGAATGAGGGAAGCAGCAGTTCACAGGAAACTCACATGGAGGGAGTGGAAAAGTCATAGTGAAAAGTTCTTGTTGGGTTCTTTTCATAGAACTGAAAATATTCCTCTGTCTCTCTAACATTCTTGAAGAACATTCTCTTTTTTTTATTCACTCTATTTTCTTTATTTGTTTCAGATGTAAGGTTGCTGCTGAGGCTAATTTTTAAAATAATTTCATAGAGAAAAAGCATGGGTCTGTGAACTTCCAGCAAACAGCATCTCCGTTATGTGGTTTGAAGCTCAGTTTGGGCCAAGCTTCCAGGAGAACACCCAGTGGCTGAGATTGAGGCATTTGTTCTAACTATTGAAAAGAGGTATCACATTTTCCTTTCTATAAGTCTTTAAAACCACAGCTTTTCTGTCTAAGTTGATTATTATTTGACCCTCCAATACCTCCTAGCAATATTTTTAACTTATTAATGATGACTTCCAAGTTCTACCTCTTCTGCCTCTAAAGTAGAAGTCACCATGGGTGTGATGCCTATAAAGAGCAATTGACATGCAAATCTCATATGGAAAATATTCCTATCTAAATGTCCTTATTCAGCATCATTCATGGACTGGTGCCATTGAGTATTCCTGAAAAAGAGAAAGTGTTTATTTCAGCAAGCGACATGAAATACTGACCTATGAGCACTTGCCTGTACCTCTTGCCCTCAAATTTCAGATGTGCAATACTTACCTCAATAGTCTTATTTTTAAAATGGCCCTAGACTTTTTTTGTCTTTTTTTTCCCCCTTATATATAGAAAATTGTGACTAGATGGAAGAATATATCATAGCTTTATCTCCTGATAACATATTTAGACAAACTATTACAATATACTGTTAGGCACAAAATATCTGTGGTCATACCCTCCAACATAAAAAAAAACCCAAAAAAACAGGAGGAAGAAACTCCCATTTCCAAAGTGAACACTCAATAGCATTTAAAAGCTTTGCTTTCAGTTTCACAAAGAAAACGATCCCTCCTTTCTGATTACATATGGGTTACACTAACTGCCTTAAGTCCAGTAGAAGGGTTTGGATTGTGACTTTTATTCTAAAATAAATTCTTGCCTAGGATGTCAAATAGGCATAGGGGTCCAGGAAAGAAATGTAATTTCAGAGCATTCCTTTGCTCTTGCCCTAGATTTTTCCTATCAGGTGGCTTGTGTGTATCCCATATGGTGTTAAAAACGCCTCTCTGAGATTTCCAGGTCTCCTCTTGTTCCAACTAAGAGCTTAAGTGGCTGGTTTATAGTGGCTTCAGTGTTTATTTTGGCCATGTTGACGTCTGCTTGTGAATATGTGTGTGGTGTTGGTATATGGTATCGGTCCCATAATATAAATTGCTTATCATTATCCTAAAATAACTCATGGCTTTGGTGATCAGTTTTTCACTTTACTCAACAGTTGATGGAATCTTTCCTCATAAATCTCATTAATCCATACATCACTGTTTATAAGACTGGCTGAGTCACTTGCAGTGACATTCACACTTGCAGTGATGATTCAGTGGTTCAGCTGGAATATCCTCATGCTGGCATATAAAACTGTCTAACTCTAGACTTATTTGCAGATTTTTCCACAAACTATATTTTGTATTGAATCTGGACTTTGCAGGTTGAAAGTCTTACCCTAACATCTGAACCAGAATACACGTTCATTGAAACAGATTCTTAAAAGAAAAAGACCTTCAGGTTAGGATTAATTTCTGTAGGAAATGTACATATACCTTTGTAGTTATGGTGTAGAACTCTTGAATAATAACCTGGTGATGAAAACAGTCATGTGAGAAGTAGATTTTCTTTGTCTTTAACATTTTTAGACCTACATCGTAAAATATGTCTTCCTAAGAAAAAGGTATTCATCTGTTTGGCTGCTGCATATCCTGGGAAATGAGGCCAAAATGAAAGCCAGCAAAGTAGAACTTGACTTCAGCCTAGTGATTAGGGTATTTATTTGGCACTTATCCTGTTAATAGTGATGATATCCTATTCAAAAAATGCTTACACAGATACACTGCACACTTCCCATCCCTCAAATGTATCAGCATTTATACATTTTTCACCAGGTCTTTGACAATGACTTGGTGACTTTGAAAATGAACTCTGGATTTTGGGCAGAAGCCCTGTTAGTGATCTACAACTTCTACAGCTGCATAACAGGAAAAGACAGAACCAAATGCTTCTCAGAAGTTCACAGTGGAAAGATGAGAGGCAATAGTCACAAGGTGAAACATGGGGATTTCTGACTTAAAACTCAAGGGTTAAGAGTACAGGAACTTAAGGAACTTACTTACTTAAGGAACTTACTTAACTTAAAGATTAAGTAAGGGAAACATTTTTTCTGTTAAGCTGGTCAAAGACTGGAAAAGAGTTCTAGAAGTGTTGAGGAATCTTAATTGAGTGGGAGGCTGGACTAGGTGACCTCTGGAGATCCCTTCTAATATCTAGGTTTTTCTCACCTCACTGTGAGAAAGCTCAAGAAAACTCAGAGATTTCCCATACTTTTTAGGCAACATCTCCCTGTCCCCTCAATATCTGTAGGCCACATATCTCTAAAGTGTCTGCACCTGCTGGCAGTCCATAACAGAAATGTGTTTTTAAATATTTTACAAACTCCTTACCTATTGAGGACAGGGCCCCACCAGAGGTTCCCTGAGAACATGAGAGCTAAGAGTGTTGTAAGGAAATGCTAAGCACTGTGGTGACAGATGTGTCAAATGCATATAATAGTGACACGGTGAAGAGCTGGGAGGTGCAAGGGTAGCTGCAGATTTGCCAAAGGAAACCAGACATCATTTTTTCTTCTCCTGATGGAACAGGTTTTTTTGTTTCACTTTTCAAATACAGAGACAGTCTAATCTAAAACATCTACAAACTGCAGAGGCTGGGGATGACTATGGGATGACAACTGTGCCTTTGTGAAAATTGCTTTCCTTTCTTGCTCAGCATTTGGCACCAAGACTCATTCATTCCTGGCTGTGTTTAGTGGTTCGGATATGACATTTGATAAAGTTTCAGTCCCACAGAGTGCCCATAGGAGTTGTTGATGAGATTGTCCTTAGATAAATAGGAGCTTTGGGTTTGAGGTGTTTACAAGACAAAATTCAAAATATGAAGAAATTGTTCACTTATTACTTAAAATAAAAAAGAAAAAAAAAAGAAAAAAAAAAGAAATAAAAGAACTCTCTGCTTCATTAGATGTCAGTTCTCAGAAGGTATCTAGAGTTTCCTATTGTTACAAACCAACATTTCCCAAAGAGATGACAATGTGCACTGGGGAAGAGAGTCTTAGAACAATAGGGCAGACACTCCTCTCCCTATTTCCCACAGCAATTATAAAAGTTTTAATAAAATTTACATAATGTTGTTTTAAGACTATTAATAAATATGACCAACTATGATAGTGTTATAATTATCACATGTGAGTGCATTTGTGAGGGCAGCTCAGAGAGAAAAAAGCTATTAAGGGCCAATTTCAAATTTATAGGGTATATTCATTTACACAGAGTAAATAGCTTGTTCACAACATCTCAAGGGTGTCACATAGTGTTGTTAGAGGGAAATCTGTTGGGCAGATTTATAAAAAGAAGTGCCTCTAAGATCCTGTTAGTTCCTTAGATAAT
The DNA here is from genome assembly GCF_964106895.1 of Numenius arquata. NCBI lineage: Eukaryota > Metazoa > Chordata > Aves > Charadriiformes > Scolopacidae > Numenius > Numenius arquata. The sequence goes on from NC_133577.1 coordinate 109,208,425, forward strand.
GAACAGAAAAGAAAGACACGAGCTCTCTCTGGAAATCTTCAGAAGCCCCAATCTCTTTTCATGTTTTTTGTAAGAATTTAAGCACTTTAAATTCTTTGGTTTTGGAAAACCAAAGGTCCATTTCTGTGTGTCAAATTTAGATGACTACAGTGTAGACATCAACTGTAGACATCATGATGTAGACATCTACATCTGAGCTAAACTCTGAGTGAGCTGAAGTTTGTTCTTCTAAAATCTAAAACCTTTGTCTTAGTAGCAACCTTCATCATGCTCAGCAGAATCCCAAACTCCACAATATTGTGGTCACTGCGGACAAGACTATCACTAACTGAGATACTACAAAGCAGGTTTTCTTGGTTTGTGAGTAGCAACTCCAGCCCTCATTCCTGGTTCGCACAAGTAACATTTGCCGGAGGAAGCAGTTCTTTACACATTCCAGGAACTTGATGGATTGTTCCCTTGTACTCAACAGTGGTGAGGCCCCACCTCAAGTACTGTGTCCAATTTTGGGTCCCTTGCCACAAAAAAGACATTCAGGTGCTGGAGTGGGTCCAGAGAAGGGCAACGAAGCTGGTGAGGGGTCTGGAGAATAAATCTTATGAGGAGACGCTGAGGGCACTGGGGTTGCTCAGCCTAGAGGAAAGGAGGCTGAGGGGAGACCTTATCGCTCTCTACAACTACCTGAAAGGAGGCTGTAGAGAGGTGGGGATTGGTCTCTTCTCCCAAGGCACAGGCAATAAGACAAGAGGAAATGGCCTCAAGTTGCGCCAGGGAAGGTTCAGATTGGATATTAGGAAAAATTTTTACACTGAAAGGGTTATTAAGCATTGGAATGGGCTGCCCAGGGAAGTGGTTGAGGCACCATCCCTGGAGGTATTTAAAAGACGGGTTGACATAGTGCTTAGTGACATGGTTTAGTGATGGTTTTTTTATCAGAGTAAGGTTGATGGTTGGACTAGATGATCTTAAATGTCCCTTCCAACCCACACAATTCTACGATTCTATGATTCTATGATTCTATGATTCTATGAGAGCTGCTGTATTGCTCTTCCAACAAATGTCACCCATAAGAACCAGGTTCTGTTGTCCTGAAACTTGCTTAAGCAACTCAGATGTTTCTTCACTGGCCTTTTTGTCTCAGTTTGGAAGTCAGTAGCCTACTGTAAGATTCCCTTGGATACGATCCCTCTGATCTTTACCCAGAGTCATTTGATAAGGCTTCCACAATCGCCATAGTTGACTTCTACACATTCAAGGTTTTCCTTAACATAGAGCATGACTCCTCCTCCTCTTCTTCCCTACCTGTCTTTATGGAACGGCTTATAGCCATCCCTCTTGATCCTCCAATCATGTGAGTTGTCCCACCATGTTTCAGTTATTCCTATGATACCATAACTTGCTGACTGGGCACAGAGCTCCAGTTACTCCTGTTTTTTCCCCAGCCTGCACACATTGGTATACATAAACTTGTGGTGGTTGGTCTCCTGATTCCCATCTTGGGAGGCAGCTAAGGAATATTTGTTGCTGCTCTGGCTGTCCTGGCTTATTCGCAAGTTGGTTGCAATGGCGTGAGTGTTGCCACTTTGGACCCCTTCAGTTTAAAGCTCACCTCATCAAGTTGGTCAGCTTGCTGCCAAAGATTCCCCTGCCTCTTCGAGACAGGTGGATCCCAGACCCTCCCTAACAGGCTATAGTCATTGAAGAATGTCCTGTTGTCATAAAAGTCAAAAACCTCATGATGGTACCAGCTATGAAGCCAGAGGTTGATTTGCATTATACGTCTATTTCTGGCTTCACCCTTTCCTCTAACTGGTAAAATGGAAGAAAAGATATCTGGAGCATCAATACTTTTCACTTGCACCCCCAAGACTTTGTAGTCTTCCTTGATTCTGCCCAGGTTCCAGCTTGCAGCATCATTCATGCCCACATGAAAGAGTAGCAATGGATAGTAGTCTGTGCTCTTGAAAAGTTGTCACCCTCTTGGCAACATCTAAGACCTTATCTCCCAGAAGGCAACATACCTCTTGTGACTCCCTGTCAGACCAGAAGAAGGGCGCCTCAGTGGCCATTAACAGAGAGTCACCCACTATAAGAACTCACTGTTTCTTTTTGCGGTATCCACTGTATGCTGCTGGTACAGTTTCTCCCTGCTCATGGGTGTCTACAGTGGTTAAACTTTATATCCATTTTTGGCTTATTGGATATATGACCATCTCCTTCCAGAGAAGCAGCTAGAAGCCAGCCAGGATATCCTTGTGTTCCTCAAATGGCCCTGGATGTCTATATTTAGATGACAAAACATAGCTGGGATTTGAATCTTCCAGTCTAATTAAAATAGCTTGCTGGTTCCAGAATAAATGGCCACTAATGAATAATACTTATACCAGCCAAGCAATCTTAACAATATATATTCTTCAGGGGTTAATGCTTCTAAATCTGAATATTCCCAGATGTCTTATTTGTTCATACAGTTTCCAAAAAAGGATTAACCCATGACATTTTTATTTAAGCTCTGATAAAATCCAGTTTACAAATTTTACATGTTTTAGCCAGAGTATGAAGACTCAGAAGCCATATCTGAAGGGACTGCATAGAAAAAGACCTAAGAAGGTACATGTATGTGCTAAAGCAAGCAATTGTAAATATTATTTCAGCCTTTTATTTTGAAGCAGCACTGTAGGAAAGAACACTAGTAAATCTGCCTCCTAACAGTTTTTAATTTAAAAGCGATTCATTGTGTTCCAAATCATACTTATGAAGTTTTTTTTCTGTATTAAATCTTTACTTACTAAGAAAAAGAATAATATTAAGGAGTTCTAAAAAGACTTGATACTCACCCTTGTCAAGATGTTTAACAATATAATCATGAAGACGGATTTTTTTTTAACATAAATCTGGCTTTTGATTCAGCAAAGAGTTAAGCTGAGAAGCAAGAAAAAATGCACAGAGGAGAATTACAATCATGTATGTTAAAGAAGTGTTCTTGATATATGGGACTAAAAAAAGAATGGATGTTGAATAAAAATTTTCCATTACCTAATTACTATAAGAGAAGTTGCATCTTGTGATTATTTCACATTTTCCTCTCTTTACCAAGGAAGGCTGTGATCATTGATTAGTGTTAGTTTCTTGAAACCCCTATTTCCCTGACTGTTGGTAACTGAGGCCAGTTGAAGGTCTTTCCATATGCAAGACTGAGCAAATGAGTCCTCTGGTACTTTTTTCTATGGCTTAGCTGAGTCTTCTCCTCCTTTCAAGTAAGCTGTGACTGTTTTGCTTTTTGTTGCAGAGAAGATGACGTACGATCATCTGAAACAAATTTTGGGTACCTTCTAAATTGTTTTGTCTTCCAAACCCTTTCCTTTCCTCAGCATTCTTCTTTCCTTTTTGGAGATAAAAAGAAACTAGTCACAATGGTACCCATGATATTTTTGCAACCTTTTTGTAGACTTTAATCCCCTTCACATCATACCTGGAGTAGAAATGAAAGAGCAATGAGTCCCAACAACTTTTTGCAGGGACACTGGGAGTGGGGTGGGAATAAAAAAACTCTGTACATTGCATGAGCAAAATGTAAAAAGATTGCTTTTCCTAACCATTTCATTCTTTCATTCTCTTTCAGGGTAACTTGCTCAGCAAAGCAAGCAAAGCCAATGTAATACTGACAGATTAGTTCAGTGATCTATTTTGTCAGATAATATGGTGAGTTTTTAAAATTTACAATATTAACCATTGAAAACTTCTAAGGGGATCTGGTTCCCTAAGACTTGATAATATTCAAATAATATATTTTAGGGTCACTTGATTTTAAGAGTTTGATGGAGAAGAAAGGCAGAAAGTCACTCTCTCACAGTCTTCTTTCTCAGTTATACATTAGTTAACACCTTACTTCATCAAAGATTCCTCAGATCAAAGCATTCTTTCTAACCACAGCTTATTGATAGAAGTGAGAGGTGGAAACAGACAAAGAAGTGGAGAAAAAGTGAATGAGAACATGAGCTGTAAAGATTTCAGCATTGCGCTCGTTCTCAGGGAAGGCAGCAGACACTGGAGGTGGTCGAGGCAAGAGTTCTGTCTCACTGATTTGGAAATGGTGTATTGCAATGTAAGAGAACCAAAAGACAGATGGATTTTTAGTTTTATTGTTACTCCGCTTACATTTTAATATCGCTTATTCAGAGGAATGAGATATGTTTAATGAACTAGTGTTAAGTGAAGAATGGTAACCCAACTAGGAGACATTGCTAAAACTTCAAACTATAACGCATTCAAAAACCAAAATAAATTATTAGGAAAAAAATCATACAAAACCAGAAAAAAAATGAAGACAATTTTGAAAGCCTTCAACGAGATTAGAAGGTTTATTTATTTATTATTATTTATTTTAGAAGGTATACTTGAAATCACATTGTAAAGGAGACTAAAGACATCAAACTGAGAAAAAGACTATAAGAAGATCCTGACCAAGATTTTTTTAAAAAGTAAAAGAATATAGTAGGCTGAAGAAGAGAACGAGAGCCAATTGTAAGTACTGTCCAAAAAGCTAGATGATACCATGGCAGAATGAGGTACAAGAAAAAAAACATGCATTCATACATAACTTGAGAAAAAAGGCCTGTTTTTTCACTTTAACTTTTTTCAGATTGCATTTGGAAATGATCACAGGCTTTTTTTTCTTCTTCTGTTGTGTAGCTTTGGGGCACAAATTATTTTTACTTAAACACACAGATGTAGCTTTCACAGAGTGTGGGTTCTTTAATTGAAAAAAGTCTTGAAACAAATTTGAGGTAAAGAAGTTTTTGTGTCATCACCACATAATTGATACTCCTCTGAAGACACCAAAGAAAGTGGGTATTAAATTAAGTGGGGAGAAGGGAAAGCCAAGATCCTAATGAAAAAACTAAACATGCATTGAGATTTTTCTTTTTTTCCCCTTTCTTCTGTCATTAAGACAAAGATTGGTACTGCAAAACCAATTTATATTGCAGGAATATGCTGTTGATTAGAGAAGCTAGTTTCTTTAAAACCTTAAATATAATCTTGATATTTCAAAGTCACTATGAGTTGTGACAAAGTCACAAGTTATTATTCAGATAATGGAAAAGATCAGGAAAGACATTTCTAGGAACACTTGTACTGAATTACATACCTATGACAATAAGCAGTTTTAAGCCTTTGATGTTCTGTGGTGTCTAGCACATCCACTGAGGCATTATTAATAAACGAAAAGCTGTAAGAAAATATGGGTTTGATGCGTGTCAGATAAATGACCCCATCACCTTTTCATAGTGAAGCTCTGAATTGGGAAAAGTGATTCCCCAGAAAGTTCTTGAAGGTGTCTCTCGTAAGACCCTCATAGAGAAGCTGATGAAATATGGGCGGGATGAACAGGTGTGGTGCATTGAGGTGGGTTGAAAACTGGCTGAATGGGTAGGAATGTATGGTAATCAGTGGCACTAAGTCAAGTTGGAGGCCAGGAACTAGTAGCATACCCCAGTGTTCAATACAGGATCCAATCCCGTTTATGGGATCCAATCAAGTCTTCATTAATGGTCCAGAAAATGGGTCACAGTGTACTCTCAGCAAGTTTGCTGATGATGCAAGGCTGGGAGGAGTGGCTTATACACCAGAGGTTTGTGCTGTCACTTAGAGAGACCTCAGAAAGCTGGAGAAATGGATGACAGGAACCTCATGAAGTTCAACAAAGGAAAATGCAAAGTCCAACACCTGGGGAGGAATAATATTCCTTTAAACCTTGACAGACCAGTAAAAGTGGTAAGATCCCAACAGGGTTCTTCCAACAGAGAGACAGCTTGCAGTATGGCTCCCAAAAATAAAAGAGGAAGAAAATGTAACCTAAAATGTAAAGTGTATAACCTTTGTCTTGCCTGTTTTGCTCAACAGACAAAACAATGAAATTTCCAGATTACGAGATGGAAACCTATGATTTAATCAGTCCATAGCTTAATTTTTTTATTCATTCATTCAAAAATTATTTAATTTAACATGTAAATATTTTAACTTTCCCTGTAAACACAAGAAACTGTTCCTGGAGAAAAATCAGTAAAACCAGAAACCAGAGAAATATTCGTGGAATTATTTTTTTTTTTTTAATAGCACATATCATACAGGTGAAAACTTGGAAATAGAATATCTAAATATACAAGGCAAATATGTTTCACAGTGTACAATATACTGTTACCACTCAGAGATACCATGTATTTTATCAAGATTTTGAAACTCTTTAATAGTCTAAATTTAAAAATGCAGTTTCATGTCATGACGCTGGGATGTTAATGATTTTGGCCATATTTGACTAATTATTTTATAAATTAGTATTTTCTTGACTAATTTTCTTACTTTTTTTCTCTTTCTGACTTGAATTGTTAATTCCATGACATTTTTCCATTCCTGACTGATCTCATTCACCCACAAATCTATTTTTACATTACACAAACCCTTAACCAAAACACATAGATGTCCACTCAGTAACACCAGTTGCCTGAAATACTTCATTTCTTTGGATCCTTATTATGCCTTCTGATGATTCCTTGTTACACTTCCTTACACCAAACTGTTGATCTAATATCTTCCACAGTGACAGAGTTTTAAAAAAAATAATATTCTGGTAATAACATCTAAAGGTTATGTAAGACTATAGTTTTTATTGCTTTGTGTCACCTTAAGATAGAACCTAGTTCAAATATTTATTCTATAAATATTTTCTTTTGTGAATATTTTTTATATCCTATGCATTTTAAGTTTGATTCATTTTATCATGGTCCCTATTCACTCTTTCTCACTGTCTTTTTCTACTCTCTATTACTTTCTACCCTCACTATCCTTTTCTTCACTGTATCTTACTCTTTAGCATTCTCAGTTGCCAAGAATTTCTGACTTTATGACCACGTGGCTTTTTAGTTATTTTTATTCAACATTTTATAACAGTGAAACACACAGAACTTCTCTTCTTCTGCAACACAACATTCATGTTAGAAGCATGCTGCTGTTCTCATTGACTCAAAGCTCCCATTGACTACAGTGCATGGAGGTTCTGTACAAGACTTTCTCTTTTAAAAGATTTTGTTCAAGAATTTTTTTTTTTTTATTTAGTGTGCTTTTAAAAATGAACTTCAGACATAGTAGGGAATAATAGAACTATTTCAGATGAGCCTAACCACTGTTTTAGAACTTTTTCACACCATTGTAGTGGCTGCAAATGAAATGGAGTGTCCAATGACAAACAGTAGTGGAAGCCTGTAAACTCAGCAAATTATTTTATTCTCTAGACCCCTATTCTAAGATCTTATTTGCTGATATATCTGGAAAGTATCTGTTTTTTGGAAAACAAAAGTTTAAAAAGCATATTTTTCATCATTATTTGAGAAGGTCTGAGGATGGAAAAGTATTTCTGTTTCACAGATCTCAATTTTCTGTTAATAACAAATGTCTTTGAATTTTTCAGTTTGAATTGGAAGGTAAAATGTTTCAACTGTAAGAAAACTTGTTTGGGTGTGATGCTATGGATCCTAGAAGTTATAAAGTATCTTGGTCTATACCTGGAAAGGTAGACCCAGATCATAGTCCATGAAAGCTTGGTCTGCTGAGCAGCTGGGCACTTGGAACAGGAAATGCAAGTTTGAGTGGTTTCTCAACTCTTCTCCAGGCAAGCTGGAAGCAAGCCAAGAGCCTTGAAACCTTGGCTAAGCAGCACAACCTGGGAGCCAGGACTCATAGCTCCTCACAGCCTGCCAGGTGGACTTCTGAAAAGTTGGGAGCCTGGAAGTTCACCAACAGCCTTCATAAAAGACAGGTGGGTGAGCATTGCAGATGACTGTTGGAAACCTGCCTCCTTTCTGTCACAACTTCATAAAAATTGAACTGTGTCCTGAAACACTTTGGTTTTTATGAATTTGTAGTCTCTCTGCTCCATCTGACAATTTCCAAAATGCTGTGATTCTGGAGCTTACAATTTGGGAAGTAAGGCTCTTCACTAGGAAAACAAACTTTCTTGGGAAACACATACAGTTTTATACAATTGACAAAAATCCACTAATTGAAATATTCCTTCATGCATTACAAATGAAATCTCCTTGTTTGCCTGGCTTCTTTTAACATTTTCGGTTTGTTGGATTGCTCAGCTGCACTTTTGAGTTGGATAATATTGTGCACTTATTTTTCAGATATGTCTGTCCTCAACATTATTTTGGAATGGAATGGTAGTAATGGAATACTAGTTAGTGAAGTAACTCAGCTAATGAACTCAGACTGGAGTGAGTTAGTGAAATAACTCAGCAAATGAATACATCATTAAAATGCTGGTATTTCTACAGGTATATATAATACTGAAAAAGGAAAGTTGAAGCACTTTAATATGTAATTTTCCTTTTTTTTTTTTAAATAGTCTACCTACATTTAAGGTTTGTAAAATCTATATTCATTTTTATGAATATAATGGTTCTATAAACCGAAGGACTAGGTGTAAAAAATTGAAGGTTGTTTGTAAACTATTAATTTTTTAATTTTCATGTTATTAGGATAAGTTTTTCAACACAAGAGATTTCATAAGTTTTTCTTGTCTTTTATTTAATAAGTCTTTCTTTATAAACAGAAAACAACATATGGTAATGAATAACATAATGATAAATCACTTTTTTTGTGTTATTTACCCTTTAAACACAGAACGACATTGAGATTTTTTGGGGTTTTCATCTCTGTCTCTGCAAATGTTATTTAAAAGAAATAGTCAATATTTGTATAATAGATTTCAGATAGTTCACAAGAACATTAATGAAAACAGATAACACAACGGTAATACTTCAGCAGAGGTTCTGCAGTTCTTGAGAGTATCTTTCACACAAGTGTAACCTGACTGCAATAGCAATTGCTAGATCTTTTGGATTTCAAAAGGGCTGTTTGTTATTCATTTATTATGGCTGGGAATTTCAAAGAGACAAAGAGAACGGAGTCAAAGTCAGTGAGAACTGGATATTTGTTTTCTTTTTACATAACCTTGAAGAGTTTTTGTTAATTTCATGCCCTCTCTCACTGTATTCCTATTTTTTCCAAAAGTTATCACTTCGGGGGGTGAGAGTGTGTTTTGTTGGGGTTTTGGTGTTTGGTGTTTGTTTTGGATTGGTTTAAATTTTGTTATTTCATCTAATTTGGATTTCATTATGCTTTCATTTGCCATACAACTAATGTGACATTAAATTTTATAGCTACTGTGCACTGGTACCTAATTATATGATTCCCCATCTATGCTTTTTTAATCAATAACATTGGAAAATTTATAGAAAATTAGTAAAATAGTAAAGGTGGATCTCAGCAAAGCTTTAATGAGATAGCAGTGTCTGAGCCAGATTCCTACAGGTTTCATGTGATAACATCAAGTCTTTCATAATTGTTCCAATTAATTCAGTCATTTCTCTTTGTAACCTCTATCTAGGAATTTGGAAGTCCCATCCTCTCTGTTTTATAGTCATCAAATGCTGTGTTAATAATTTGATTGGTTTCTTTCAAAATGTATTAATCATATCAGACAACAGAGATGTTGACAGTTCTCTGGAAAGACACATCAACAAAAGCACAGATTCATTTGTGCTATTTCAGTGGGAATGTACTGGCTGGAGCACACACCATGACACCACTAGGAATGCTATCATTTATAGCAACATGAGGGCTTTACCAATCTTCCCCATTGCTCAAAATCACCATACACTTACATAACTTTTAAGTGCCTAAGCTTACTGAAATCAACATTTTCCTCTGCTTTTTTCTCAATAGTGGCTGTGGATCACATTTATTTTTCAACTGGTGTAGACTGCCCATTTCAAATGGGCAGTCAAATAGCCTGCTATTCCAAGTATTTAGACCTTTCTTTCATGGTTCAAAGCACCCTTCCCTGAGAATGCAACACTTTGGATTAAACTCTGAAAAGATCATAAATACTGTGCAAACATGCTGCAGAAATTGAGGCATCAGTTTGATATATGACTACCAGAATGTTACCTTCTTGCATCTCGTGCAATAAGAAGAAGAAAAATGAAGGAGGAAAAAAGGGAAAAGAGGAAAAGGTGTGTGTTGGGTAATACAGATATATTGACCTTGTTTCATGGGAAACATAGAGAGAATTGGGCTGTTATGTTCTTGTATCATGCTGTTATGAGGAAAGTCACCGCAAGGGAAAAAAGTTTAAATTGACTGCTCTAAGAAATAAAAAGTTTCAACAGGATTTCTATAGCAAATGATACCTTCTGATCAGACAATCTCTTCTTTTCCATGTTTGATCTTTGAACAGTGAGAAATTGCCTGTGCAGGCAAAAAATATTAATTTCTTTCTAGTTTCCATTTTAATTTGATCCAGAGAATATTCTGTAAAGTATGACTAATAGGTTTTGAATGTGGAACAAGGGTACTACTTTCAAATCTCAAAGAAGAGACAAAACTGAGTTTGCTATAAGTAGTAATATTGGGAATTCCCATTACAGGGCCAGAACAGTAGACAGGGGCTTTTCTGTTGGTTTTGCCTTTTCTAACTTTCAAGAAAAAATCAAATTATTGCATGGTCACTTAGAAGAAAGCTCCTTCCTATCTTTTATCAGTCACTTTTGAAATTGTCAAGAAAGAAAACTTGTATCACCACCCTCAAAAGAGTTATTAAAAAAAAAAATCTCCTCTTCTTATAAAGACAGAGCAATGGATCAAAATGTGTTCATGCTATTTACAGGCAGGGAGTCAGATCAAATTTAATGATTTTTGAATTATCACTCTCTTACAGTGAGAAATATGATGATAGAAAACTTCTCTTTTAGCAAGTTTTGTTGTTGGAAAAAAAATTGTTCATTTCAAATAACTAATCATAAAGACAACAGAGAACATAAACAAAACAGGAGTTAGTTATTTCTGACTTCAAACTCTCCTGAACTTGCTTCAGTCTTACATGTTTTTGTATTTGTTCTAAGTTGGATTGAAAGAGGAGGAAACGAGCAGAAAAGAGAGGGGAAAAAATCTAGGGAGAAAAAAAAGAGAAAAGATAGAAAGCACTGAAAAAAAAGTTTTAAATTAGGTTATATAACGGATTAAATAAGGAAGTAAAAAACAATCTAATGAAAAAAAAAAGTAAGATCACCATTTACCTCAACCTGGATTATTTTTTTTTTTTTTGTCCATGAACAATATATAGCTTTCTCTTTCCGCTAGCTATCTGTAATACTAGCTTTAGCTTTATTGAATTCCCCAGCGGGAAATTAAGTTGGTTGCAAAATTTACTTTTTCTTTTTTTTCTTTTTTTTTTTTTTCTGGAAAACAAACAAACAAAAACCCCAAATGAACGAATATGGGCTTCATTTGTACTCAGGGCAAAAGATGGCTACAAACCTTTGGCAGAAGGGTCTGTCAAAGCAGTTATCCTGCACTCACCCATGAACCGCACACTTGGCTGTGTCAGCGCAAGTGTTTGTGCAGCAGTGTTATTTTCAACCACTATCAGTTCCTCTGTTTAGTTCACCTTGTCCATCGCATTTACAAAATTTTTTAACAGGCCAGCTAACAGTTTAGCAGGGATATGAGAAGACAGGGTTTTGGAGGTGTAAACTCAAACTACGATGGCAAGTAATGATTATCAAATTGTGGCCTAGTCAGCAAACAGAAAATCCAAACATTTTGCAAGCCTTTTGTCAGTTTTTAAGTGTTGCCATTCATTGCTAGACATAGAGCTAATAATTTGATTCAAATGGGATTTCACTCACATTAACTTGACTATATTGGGGGTTAATCTGACTTCAAATTGATATTGGATATTATGTTTTTCACCAGATAACTCTTTGATTCAATGAAAATTTCCAGATTGAGTTGAAGTCAACACATTTGCAAAACATTTCTCAGGCTGGAGGGAGCCTTTGCATAGAAGAGGCAAATATTGTATGCATGTTAATGTTCAAGAGTCCGGGAATTCAGACAGCAAAAAGGGGGTGAGTTTTATTAATTGTAGAAGCTACAACATGCATTTGGCCTCCTAGAAGCATGATACACAGAGAATCCCTTGTGATTAATGCCAGGAATTTTCTGCTAAAACTGTGGCTTGCTCTTAAAGGTCGTTTCACTAAACTAGAAAGACTGTTGTGAAAAGGTACCTTCTCTGATGAACAAATGGCAGAAAGAATCAGGAACACTTCTCTCTCTAATACTGATGGTGAGAGCAGGCTGTCCGTACCTTTGGGCAGCCTCCCCATGACTGACACCTGAATGATCTATGCTTCCATCTTTGATTTTCTTTTAATTTGTACTCCTTTTTCTCTATTTATCCTTCCTTAGAGATTGCTGATGATGATCAGCTTGTACTCTGTGTTATTGTGACCTATACTTCATATTGCAGAGGAACCCTATGACTCACACTCTTTGTGGATTTTGAGTATCATAGTGATTCTCTCCAAAGTTTCATGCTCTACTTTTCTGAGCACTGCATTGACCAAATCTCTAGAGCAGAACTGCCTATACTGGTACATTGTAATCAAGAGTTTTGAAATTCTAACATTTTCTTCTATTAAAGAAGAACTTGCAAAAAGTAACTCTTTAAATAGAGAAGATTCAGCCCTTCCAGATGATTAGAATGAAAGAATGAATAAACAAACTTTGCACCTTCCCACACCTCTTTGTTGTCCAAGTCCTTCCCTAAGGTATTCTTCTCTAGTCATCAGTTTTTGGTAGCTTCATGGGATACATCAAAGACCATACAGACTCTTCTCAGTCCCTAGAGGAAACACCTTTCTTTCCATCAAAATTGAGGCTTACCGGTCTGTTGCCTTCTGCTTCCAGGAGTCTTCTGTTTTGTTTTTATTATTGCTATATGTCCCATTTCTTACTTGAACTCAAGATATTTCTTTCAGTAGAGAAGGACTTATTGTTCGTTTCAGGACTTACTATCCATTTCAGGATGTACTGTCAGGAGAGGACCCCTCATTGCAGATAGTTTTCCTGACCTTTGATGCAACTATGAAAACAATTTATATTTGGCAGAACATGAAGTTTCCACAGTAGAAACAGTAGTAGAAAGTGAAGAAACAAATCAAGCAGATACCACATGCAATGATATTGAGACTGTCTCTCTTTTAACCTTTGTATTTCTGTCCCACATGTCACAGCATATATCTCCTTCATCTGTAGCAGTTAAGCTGTTTGTGTGGTTATGAACTGGATCAGTAAACAAACTTTGGATAAATATGATCCTTTCCACACATTTTTTTAGTGATTGACCTCACAGCAAAACCCTATGACCTGCTGTACCAGAATAATTGAGGGGACATTAGCCTCCTAAACTGATTTTGCCTCTGGAAAGATGGAACAGGAGTTCACGGCCTTATAAAGTCTCTTCTCAGGAAGATCCTACCTACCTTCTGGCCTGGGAAAATCAGACACAATACAAGATAGCTGTGGTATCTCCTTTGTGTTCAGTGTATTCCTGTTCAGGGTCAGTTTCACAGAACCAAGCTGTACAACACAAGAATTAATTGCTTTGTAATCTGGTAGCAGAACTAATTCCTTCTGTGTTACTTTTTGGGATTAAGGAAACATCACTGGAACTTTTCCCACATCTTCTTTATCTCATTCATTCTTAGGACATTCTAGCCATAGTGAGAGTAGTTTATTACACGTTATCCACAATGATTGTGTTCTTTTTAAACTCGCCAAAGTAACAAAATTGCTTTACAACAGATCTGTAATAAACTCAGGTGTCATGCTTCAGGGACATGTTTGACACATGTAGGATTTGGGACACATAACGGTATTATCTCGCCTTATCTGAATGTAAAGCCAAAACAAGACTTCATAGGTACAGAAATTCTTTTGGTCCATCAGTAATGCAAAAATTTTTTTAGGAGTAGGTATTCCTGTCTGCTATTTGGTTAATTTACATGTAGTGCTTTTGTCTTTCAGGAAGAAATGATGCTGGCAATACATGCTGGCAGGTATATATTTTCAGATCTATCAGTAGTGTCACAGAATTCCCAGAGCTCTTAATTTTCAGTTTTCCTCCCTACGTGGCAAAGGAACAAACTACCTTATTCAGTACTGAGAACAGGTTAACTGATTTCATTCCCTTTCTTAGAAGACAAACAGAATGGGTAGCCAGGTTAGAATATTCTAAAATGTCTTCCTAAAGAGCGTATTTTCCTACTTTGGGGAATTATTCAAAGTCTTCTAATGAGAAGGATTCAATGAGTTTTTTGTGATTCATCCTGCCCACTACACGAAAAGCTCCATCCAAACATTGAGAGCTGATTTGGAGAATGAATGGTTAAAGGTCGTTAGTGTAGATTTAGTACAGCTTGGCAAAGAACAGAGCTCGGAGCCCAGGAGCCCAGCATTCCAAGATAAGGAACTGGCCTTGTGTATAAGATAGTAGGAACAGCCTGCATGCTAAGGAGGAATCCAATTGTCTGGGTAAATTGTCCATCTGGTCGGGACCAGTTTCTCAGTTTGGGGTCCAGCCAGCCCAGCATTCTAAGCCAAAGGTAAAAAGTACACGGTGAAGAAGACTATGAGCCTTCCTCCAGAAGACCCCGGCCCACGACTACTGGGTGACAGTACGCATACAGCAAGGGGAGGAGACTTATGATAATGAGTTCCTAGAAATAATTAGAATAGTAACGCCTTTTCTTAGAATTAATTATAATAACCCAGCCCACATTAATGAATATGTATGCTTTTTATCATAAATAGATGCTTGTTTTACGAGCCAGCATGCAAGTTAGGAGGAGAAACCCCCCTTGCACCTGGCACCGCAATAAACATACCTGCTTTATAACTCTATTCGAGTTGTAGGGTTTGTTTCCGCATGTCAGAGCTCAGTTTGGGATCAGATGGGGCTGAAAGTGTGGGAACTGGCATTAGAGAACTTGCAGATTCTCAGTGAGAGCTGGGAGACAAAAACAGGACTGAGTGATGCCAGATCCATCACGTGGAAAAAAAAATCATCAACAGTGGGTTGGTGCAAGTTCAGAGGTGACAGGAACTGTGATGTCCAGCTAAGGTGTGGTCTAATGATATACACAAATAAGGTTTAGATGTATTTTCCACGATTGACTTCCATCTGGCTAGCCTATTACTTTAGAATTTGTTGGTCTTTGAGTTAATAACACATTAAAGGTAAAGATTTAGTGGAGGCAGAAAGGTACTAAGAGGACTACAAAACATCTACCAGCACTATTTGATACTGAAATACCATACCTTTCTTCTCTTTGGGCATGACTTACGGTTTCTGGAATTCTTCACCAGTTGGGATTTGAGACTTTCAACTTTTATATAGATTTTCATCCTGTAGTCCTTATCAAGGCTGGAAGTTCTCTGGGATTCAGTAATGTTTGCTGAACATTAGTGTTCAGCAAAGTAATGTTTGATCAAATAGATCGTCCCATTACAGTGATTTAGTAGACCTACTGCACTTAGCTCAGTAGTCTGCATGGCTGACCAAATATCAGCAAATAATTAGAAAAAGTTAAAAAGAAACATGGTATCAGCAGCAGAAAGAGAGCTGAGGCTGAACATGTGTGTCTATCCAGTTATAGGAAACACGCGATTCAATTCTTTAACTTAGTTATTTTTATTATCTTTAGCACAGGGAATCTTTTTACCAACAATGAAGACTATAAAATCATATTATACAACTGTGAATGATGTCCAAGGGTTCAAATTTGTTTCTTAAGCTGGAAGTTAGTTACAGCTAGAAATAAGGATTCACAAAACCAGAATTGCTTATTTCAGAGCTGTTAACAGTTAGATCTGGCCTGTACTACTAGTACTGCTATTTGGAAGAGGGGCTGGATGAGTCCTCTGAACTTATTTCCAATGTTTAAATGGAATTCAGCAGATGTGTGCCAATCTGGTTCATAAAGCTTTACATTTCCACTTGGACTGGTTATTTTCTCTAAATAGGAAGGGCAGATGAGGACTTCAGAGAGGTAACTGAAGGGCCTATTGATATATAAAGTGATGAAGCATTAATAATGTAGTAAAATTAGCTAAATTCTAAAGGGAGACGACAAGGAGTGTAACTGCATGTGAAATGGAGGTGGGAGAAGAGAATACATGAAAAATTACATTTACCAGTAAGTAATTAATCCTGCAGTTAGTAGTTAGGGACCTTGAATTCCAGAACCACAAACTGGACTGGACAACAGAAATGTCACACTGGTTTCTTTCATTGAGGCAATGTGGCTAAAATGGCAAAGCAAAGAATTGGCAAAATGCTGGACAAATGACAAAAAATGTCTCATAGCTGTTCAGCGATGAGAATCTGAATGTGACTAGACAAATTTTTCTGTCTTTGCATGTGTTCCAATCTATTTTATATAAAGAGATGGCTGCAGATTTGGGGCTTCAAACTGTATTTACATAGCCTGGCAGGAATCCAGATCAGGAGTTTTAACTTTAACTTCTGGGCCACAGTTTTGATGTAGTCTTTTGAACTAGATGTAAGTACATAGTTTTCCCCAAGTCCAGTTTAGAGCAGCTGAACTGGATGGTTTTTCATGAATCTGTCAAGGTACACATTATCTAGTATTTCTCAGCCCTGTATAAGCTGCAATAGATAAAAGTTATTAGGAGCCACTACATTTACTTTTTCTTATTAGCTACACTTATGCCTAAAAATACTTCTTTGATAGTAATACACAACAATCAAGTAACTTCTCAGCCTTCCTTAGCTGAATTAAATTAGTCACATTCTTTTGTCTCCTGTCAAATAGTAGCTGCTTAATTCTCTGAACATGCTCCTAGGGCTTCCTGTGTTTGTTCCATTCTGAGGTCTTTTTTCATGAGTGTGAGTAACCACAGTCATACATGCGTTCTGTGAGAAGGCTAACCTGGCCTAAATTGTACAGCGGGATCAATTTCTTCCTGCCTCTGCTGGAAGCCTCTGTTCTGCTGTACTAAGACTTCATTTGTCTTTTTTCACAGCTACATCAATTTAGCAGTTGAAAATTATTCTGTGATCAATGAACAGATCAAAGTCCTTTCATCTTTTTTTTCTATGGATAAGCTACTAGACTGATGTCATGGAGGTCACCTTATTAGACCTGAAGTGTATATGAATCTGCATGGTTATCAGTTGCATTACACCTTAAAATACCTGTCATCACAGTAGTTAGTTCTTCCTGTATATATTAACTCTTTTCTTATGGACAACACTTCCCAACTTTCATCACAAATTCTCTGAGCCAAATCCTATTCTTTGTGGTTTAGGTAAAAATACTAAAGACCACCTGTCCTGAAAATTGTTCTTGTGAAACGTGAAATGCCACTTAACTGATAGCTGATCTTTCAAAAGCCATTGTCATCTTCTCTTCAGATTATTGTTCCTCCCTTGCTTTTCAATTAATCTGTAATCCTATCTCCACTGTTTTTTTCCCTAAAACATGGTAATAGACGTTCTGCTCTAGTCCTAGTACAGGAAATACTGTAATTCTCATTTATCTACAAAAAAAAGAAATAAAAAATAAGGCATTTGTAATTTATGTTAGCATATATTATGATTGATAAATAAAAATTACAATTATTTCATTTTTGTTTTATTAAATCTTTCTGTATTCTTAATACTTTATTCTAAGACTATTCAAACTACAGAAGACAGAGGGCTTCTAACTAAATCGCTTATTCTCTTTCTATTCTCTTCAGTATTCTTTTAAATAAGAAGCATTTTACATTTTGCAGTATAATCACATATACTATTCTTCAACACTAAAGTACCAAAACATGTGATAATAAACATAATAAAAATGCTTTCTATTACATATATATTTCTGTGTGTTCATTCTTTCAAAATAATCAGATTGCAACATCAAAATTTTATAAATAAATTGAATTAAGTAATTTTATTTTTGCTTCACTTGGGTTATGATTATTTTCATTCCATTAGAGACAATACTTATTTCCATTAAACAACTTATTTTTTCTCTTATACAATATCTTCTTCTTTTTTGAAGGCAAAAACTTGAATGAACTTCATGATTCTTTCAGATTTAACTACTCAATCTACTACTTCCAACCGATTTAATTTTCTGGTCCTACTGTTAATAAAGGTCACTTTTTAAATATATATTTCATGCATGGACTTTTTTTTATTATTATTTTTCATTTTTCTGGCTAAATTCAAGAAAATTATGAAATTTATAATTATGACATTCATTTTTATTGCTCAGTCATGTGTCTTATAAACCTGTGGAAGAGTCTCTTAAAATAAAAATTCCAATTTTGAGACTCACCTGTTGCATCAAATTTTGCTAATTGAGATATATACCTAAAACCTAATTAAGCCAGGATCCTCCAGTATAAACTAGGCTACATGTTACTGAGAACGTATTGTGTGGATTTTAGATTGCCAGAAGAAAATGTCTATGGATAAAGTGAATCTTATCTCTGGGTACCTCCATTTCCACTTCAGCAGAAGAGAAAAATTATAACTGGAGATTTAATTGAAGTTATTGGGCTGATTGCAAAAGATTCCTGTACAAATGAACCTGAGATCTCTCTACATACTCTGTTTTCAGATGCAGAAAAATTGATTAGTACATTCTCTCAACCATCATTTTTTAATTTTTTTCTGTTATTAAAATGTTGTTCTTTCTAGAGACAACAACTTGACTGCTGTCAATAAACTTCATTTTACCTGTCCTGCTAAATTAATAGTCTTAAATACTCTTAAATTAATACAATCAGTCAGATGTATGTCTGTTCTGATATGTCTGTCCCAGAGGGGCATTCAAAGTATGAAACTTTCTTACATTTTAGACTGAGGATTTGTAGTTAGGCAAGACAATAGATTTTAGATTCTCAGGAAGGAACTATTCTAGCTCATATTGTCTGTAATAAAAAAAATCAAACACATGTTGGTGCATAATGCATATTCAGCATCTTCCTTAACATACTCGTGTTACAACGTACTTTTACCTTACTATGACACTGAAAAGGAACCGAAATTTGAGCAGATGCTGTGGATGCCAGTAAGATTAAATAGAAACACTGTATGTATTGGTATAAATATTTTTTAAAAAAGTTTTTACACTTCAACTCTACGAATAACATGATGTTAAATATCAATATTTAGTTTTAATTTCTCAGGAGTGTGAAACATTTGCACATATTTAATAACAATAGAGACTGTTCTATATTACTGCAAGATGTACCCTAAGCATCAAGTAATGAAGATAAACTAATATTTCTTTTCTTCTTTTTTTTAACCTTACTATTAAGTTCCTTTAGGCTTAAGGCTTAGGCTTTTCCTGAAAGAAAAAACTGTCAGCCAGTTGGAATAGGGGAGACAACATACAATGTATCCTGAAGCAAATTTTTTATAATGGCTTAATTAATAAGTCTGCTTTAATAGTTACTAAGTGATCTGTTTACTAGTTTACTAATGTTATTGTGAAAAGAATATTATTTATTTTCTGGAGCGTATACTTTGTAGTATATTTTTCAACTGGGAAAAGCACTGCAAAATTTCTTTAGAGAGAAGTATCATGCTGCTTTGAGAATTGTGTACAAAAAACCAGCCTTTTGCTCTTAATGTTCATTATATTACAAAATTATCTTACACATATCCCAAGTGGTATAATCAATTCTACCAAAATGCTACAATTAACAATAGCCTTTCATTTCATTCTGTTTGTGAATGATGAACATTTGTTCTATATTCAATATGGGAAGAGAATTTTAGGTCATAAAACTCGTATCAGAATAAGGAGTTACTTACTAATAGCATTTTTTAAATTACTATTATTATTATTTTGAGTTGATACATCCTTTTTTTCCCTTCAAAATAGGAAATCTATTGGTTTTATCTGGATGAAACTTAATGATCTGTGTTGCACATTAATTTGGACTACATGGCCTGACACGATCCCCTACAGCCAGCATACATATGAAACAAGGGATTACAAAGAATAAAGTAAATCCAAACGAATTTAAATATTCATGGAAAATGGTTAAATCTGATATTCTGACATTTTTGAGAAGGGTTTTATAGCTAAATGTGACAAACAGTTCTAATGCACATCAAGTTATACCATCAAGAAGACATTCGTTCAGTACAACAGAAATTTATTACTCAAATTATGATGTCATATGTGTAGATTCTTCATAAAGCATAATTAAATTGTTCTTCATTCTTGTTTCTTCTAGTTCTACTTCTTAATATTTCCATCTTTTCTTCTTTTTAAGTCTCAGGAATTCAAAACTGTTTGGCACTTGCTGGAAAGTCATAATCAATTTCAAAATTAACTGGATTTTATCACAGAAGTAACCATGCATCTTGACTGGCATCGCATTTTCAACAGTATTTGATTCTGAAACACTGTCATACAGTTGTTTATACATATCTCTGTGTAACAGGTTCTGCTGTTTAGTTTTATGTGAGAAACCACTTAGACTGTTAGGCATAGGTGCGTTGACTCACTGTGTCCCAGTTTTTGTTAAGAAGGCTATGTTGTCTGTGACTTTGCATCTGCTTTTATGAGCTTGTCATGTAATATGGCTTATTTTAGGTTGAGTAAATTTGTGGTTATTTACTTAGATTATTTTATGCCTGTATTTTGAGATGTCTCTAACTAGTTTCTCATAGCCCTAGGAATTTAAATCAAATTGTGATTGTAAATGATGTACAGAACTAAGCACTTATTTATCACCTCTATTCCCTA
Organism: Numenius arquata; assembly: GCF_964106895.1. Taxonomy (NCBI): domain Eukaryota; kingdom Metazoa; phylum Chordata; class Aves; order Charadriiformes; family Scolopacidae; genus Numenius; species Numenius arquata. The sequence continues at coordinate 109,229,115 of NC_133577.1, forward strand.
AATTTCCTTACTCTCATTCCCAGATGCTTTGCATTAATTTTAAAATGTAAGAAATATTTTTAGAGTAACTTCTGGTGTTCTAAAACACTGGACACTCTTACAGGTATATCTCTCTAGAAAAACACACATGGTTCTTGTTTTCCAAGCTTTTCTACCAGTGTATTTTTTTTGTGAATTCTGAAAGCTTCCAAATCCAGACTAACATATTACAAAATTACTTTTTAAAAGTTTTGCTTGTATTTAAGGCAAGATTAAATTCATGGGACACAAGAATTGGAAATATTTCATTTAACATTTGTCTTATTTATTTCGGTTACACAACGCATGTATGACTCAAAAAAAAAACCTTCTATTTTTTGGGGGGTGTTTCTAATTCAATTCGTGAAAAGTCTTTGGTTTGGAAGACTTTGATTTGGAATTAATTTTGTTCCTGTTGGTCTTGGCCTTGTCAAAAGAGTTAGAAAAGGATTCTTGTGCTTGGAGGACTCAGCATGTGGGTAAACTAAATGTGGATACAATTTAGCAGTACCAAAAATCCCATGGCTTAATATTAATGGATCCTAAAGTATCTTAAGTAAAATTGGGCTATGGAATGGGGTCTAGATGCAGTCTGCAGGTGACCCCAACTACTTCTCTATATACTTTTCTCTATCATATCACTGCATGTTTACATTTACACAGCACCTTAACTCACTAATTAAGTGAATTAAGCTTACGTTGAAGATACGATGCAGAGCAGCTGTACAGCATCAAAGACTCTGGCAACTGATGCATACTGTATTAATCTTATGGGACTCTGCTGCCATCTGATTCAATAAAGTCCCCAATGTTAGGGATCCAGGTGGAAGATGATTATACAATGTCCCATTTGTGGTATGAATATTCCCCAGTCTCCTTCACGGGAAGAGTGGGCGCAGACAGATAGACAGTGCTTCTTTACTTATATTTTCAGCTTCAATAGACATAGCTTTAGCAACTCATCCCATTTTACCATATGTTATGACCTAGATCTAGGTCATATCTCTGGAGAGTCCAACTCTGAATGATTTTCTAAAGAAGTCCGATTACAAATTTCAAACTTTTTGGTGTTGTCTATAAAATAAAGTCAAAATTAACTGAGAACATATGGGAAATGAGCTTAAGATGAATAAGTTGAATAGGCAGGGGTCTTAAGGCATGCAACAGTGTGAATGTCTTTATTTGGACCTTTGGTATAGGGTCATCCAGTAATAAAATTAGATTTATTATAATGGGCCTCAAGATATTGTCAAAGTTTTTTAGAAAAGAAGAGATTTTATGTGTATCTATGCAATTTAAGCAATTTTACTGGTGATTGAGAATTCAAAATGAGACCTCTAAATGCATCTTTAATTTGTGCTATCAATAAGCACACTAGGCTTTTAAGAAAAGTAGTGGTACTCTTAGAACGTCAGTAATTACAGTGAGAATTTTTTCTCTATTTTTGGGGGAGAAGGGGTTGGGTGTCCATCTGTTCTCCCTCCCCCGTGGTAAATAAAATATTGTATAATAGTACAACCCACTGTTATACTCTTTCATTGAAAAAAGAAAACAAATATACTTTGTATGTTTATCTAGAGGTAATGGGAGAACAATATCTAGAATGTGAGATTTCATCTTTGATCTGTTCACAACAAAATCCTCCTGACACTAATGAATTTCTCTGTACAATGTTCACTGTGGAAGCAGACATGAAATATTTAAGCAGTCCCTGTGATACCATCACAAGGACACCTCAGCATGGACCTCTTTTGTGATATTTTTTCCAGGTAGATATTTGAAGAAAGTAAACAAATTGAAATTGCTGAAGAGATAAGAACATGCTGGAAGTTTCTGCATTTGTCATTCAACAAACGCTTTTTATTACATTCAAAGAATCAGCTTTTTTCTTTGAAGGACAAAATGACTCATACCCAAATATATTTACAGTTGAGAGACTGAGGCTGTTGTGCCAAGGCTGAAGTGTTCCACCATTGTAACACTGTACAGATTATGTTGTAGGAGTCTCAGAACACACGAAAGGTAATGGCATACTCTATCTGGAGAAATTTTTCTGTCTATTGAGATAAACTTTTATTGTGTATCATGCTCAGTAGGCTAAATGCTTCCCTGTTTGCTATTCTTAACAGAAGAGGTGACTTCATTGAGGTAGCATTAGCTTCTTACATTTTCTGATGCATTGAAAATGATCTGATACCATCCAAGTATTAAAAATCAATCTGGTTTACACCTGGCTTTCATAGAAACCTTTTTCTTTCCATTCCATCAAAAGTAACAGAATATGTGCTCATTCTTAGTATATTCAAAGGAGAAATTAAATTGGGTTATTTTGCACTCAGGATAATTTAATTTTATATTTTATCCATTTTACTTTACACTGCACTAGATTAGTTTTGCTACCCAGAGCAATGATATTTCCACTGAGAAGTAACTTCTTAAACAGATCTCCAGTGGTCACCTATAATTACCCAAATATCTCTTAATGTTTATTGGTATAGCTTTTTTAAGATCTGGTATTTTATCATATAGGTTTACTTTTACCCTGCAGAAAAATTGATAATGTATTAAATGTTCTCATGTGTGTTTTTTCCAGTCTAGTCACACATCAAATAGATAAACCATCCCTATTCAAAAGAGCGTGTCAGCATACGGTTAATTTTGTGTTTAAGACTGTGCAGCATTAACTTGAAAATAATGTATGTAAAGTTAAGTGTTTTACTTCATAAGAATACTTAATTTAAATGCTCAAATGTCTGGATGACATTAAAGATATTCTGCAGCTCAGAAGGTACTCCATAATTCACAGTTTATTTGATTATTCTTTCATATTTTTCTCAACATGTATCGATTGTTTTCAGATTGATATTTCTTAACATTTCTTTTGAAAGATTATCTTACAAAATTAATGACTTTGATCATTATTTGATTTTCCATTCTTGCTATCACATGTGAAATTGTTGCTAATCTATCATGAGATAAGCATTATCTAGGAAAAGCACACTGATAATTCACTGCTCATTAGTCATAAAGGGTGAAGCTTTGAACTGTTTTGTCTATGAGGATTCAGAACATTGAAATCCAGTCAAGTCAATATTTGCAAATGTCTTGGCTGGTAATAGGACAGACACTTTAAAACTGCATGCACTTTTTGAACAGCTTCCATCAACAGGCAGGGCAGAGAGTGCCAGGTAGCCACCACAAGCACCATTCTCAGTAAATGTCCTTGTCTCTCTTTTCCAGTACTGGATCTTTGTGACTGACCCTGTAGGTGGAAAAGTAACGTTTCAAATAGGATTAATCTGGCTAAATATAGAGCCTAAAATATAGGCTACTGTGTCTGAACCAGTCATCTAAACTTCCTTTATTGGAACAGGAAGACACTTTAGGGTGAAATTAATGTAATGTCATCTAAAGGTACTCATCCATCAAATGAGTCACACTTTAAAAGAGCCTGTTTCGCCAGTGACTTTAAAGGGCACCAGAAGTTACTTTCTTGGATCTTCTAAATTTAGGTGAGATAAGGTCTATATTTGAAGATTGACCACACGGGGAGGAAAAAAAATTTCCATAATGGCTGAAA